>NC_091323.1:20237862-20255362 GCF_038502225.1 Cherax quadricarinatus
GTAGTTTTACTAATAAAAGCTTGGAAAAATAAGTAGTTTTACTAATAAAACTTCTTTAAATACGTAGTTTTACTAATAAAAGCTTGGAAAAATAAGTAGTTTTACTAATAAAACTTCTTTAAATACGTAGTTTTACTAATAAAAGCTTGGAAAAATAAGTAGTTTTATAGCAAAATTAGTTTTATAACGTTGTTATAAGCTCGCTTTCAGTGTGTCAAAACATGGGACACTGATGGTATTTCTCTTGTTTACATATATATCAAAAATATATAGTAATTTAATAAAATTGTATGATCTGTAAAAACCATGATAAACAATTGTAAAAATATAATGCATAATGTATAAAGAATAATGTATAATTAATGCGACTCGATCCTACGTGCTGAAAACTGTGCTCTGTGCTTTCAGCCGTAAGCGCTACAGCAAGTTAATCGAGCCGGAATCGCACCTGGGTAAGTTAGCATGACAACGACACTCATTGTAATTTATTATTATTATTATAATCAAAAAGAAGCGCTACGCCACAAGGGCTATACACTCATTGTAATTAAGTACTAGTTTTGGTCACAGTCTTGGTCCAAACTAACCTCCCTATGGTGTATAAATATACCTAGTTGGATGAATCTTATTGTAGCCACCTGGCCCAGTGGCTTACACACTGATCTGGAGTTTTACAACTCACTCGCCATGGGTTCAAACCCCACCCCTTCCGTGGTCTTTTTATCACTGGCAACATGGTGTCACCAAGAGTGAGGCTGCGCAGATCTGGTTTTCCTCGCTCAAACGCCACGCGGAAAACCCGGAAAAAAAAATTAATCCACCGTTATACATGTTTCAGCGAATATTAGAGGTGAGTGAATCCCGTGACTGACAGTATTACTTGGAGCTTCACTGTCCATAAATGGCACTGCAGTTTTCACTACACTCGAATGAAACACTTCCATTATTTATTGAAACATTAAAATGTATATCACTTCCATCATGTCAGACCGTTGAATTTTACTATTTACGTGATGAATAATGAAACTCTTTCCCTCTCTCACTCATTATATATATATATATATATATATATATATATATATATATATATATATATATATATATATATATATATATACATATATATATATATATATATATATATATATGCAATCAGATCACAGTAAACAGGTGATTTCAGAATATGCAAAACAATCACTGTGGAAAAATAGTGAAATTCCAAGCGCTTCCGTGACCTCTCACATTATCAAAGAACAATATGACAAATAGTTCCTTGGTAATGTGAGAGGACGCGAAAGCGCTTGGAACTTCACTATTCTTTTACAGTGGTTGTTTTGCATACATATATATATATATATATATATATATATATATATATATATATATATATATATATATATATATATATATATATTTCAGGCCACCCTGCCTTGGTGGGAATCGGCCAGTGTGATAATAAATATATATATATATATATATATATATATATATATATATATATATATATATATATATATATATCTATATATATATATATATATGTGTGTGTGTGGTTTTTAATACTTGACGTGCTGTTGGAGTGTGAGCAAAGTAACATTTATGAAGGGGTTCAGGGAAACCGGCAGGCCGGACTTGAGTCCTGGAGATGGGAAGTACAGTGCCTGCACTCTGAAGGAGGGGTGTTAATGTTGCAGTTTAAAAACTGTAGTGTAAAGCACCCTTCTGGCAAGACAGTGATGGAGTGAATGATGGTGAAAGTTTTTCTTTTTCGGGCCACCCTGCCTTGGTGGGAATCGGCCAATGTGATAATAATAAAAAATATAATATATATATATATATATATATATATATATATATATATATATATATATATATATATATATATATATATATAGTGTCGAATACGTAAAACTGGACAATTAGCAGAACTCATTTAAAAATATAAAATTCAATCCTTTCTAAAATTTTCTCTTATACGTTTAAAGATATCAACTTGGATGACAGCCAATAAACTTACACTCAACACTGACAAAGCCTACTATATTATGTTTGCTTGCAAAGCAGGTGCTGCGCAACTAAACATTAAGATTGAGAGCACTCTAATTGCCAGACATAATGAGGGCAAATTCCTAGGCCTATACCTCGACAACAACCTGAATTTCAGCACCCATATCCAACACATATCAAAAAAAGTATCCAAAACAGTTGGGATCCTCTCCAAGATACGATACTACGTGCCGCAAAATGCCCTTCTCACACTATACCATTCACTCATTTATCCATACCTCACCTATGCTATTTGTGCTTGGGGATCAACTGCAGCAACACACCTAAAGCCAATAATAACTCAACAAAAAGCCACAGTAAGAACAATCACTAAATCCCATCCCTGGCAACACACCCCCCCCACTCTGTTCAGGACATCCACACTTACTAATGTGCAATCTACATATACAGGACCTTAAATTCCAATATTAAACTTGACCTAAAATGCTTTCTTGAAAGTTGTGACAGGGCCCACAAACATAACACCAGACACAAACATCTCTACGACATTCCCCGTGTCCGACTAAATCTATACAAAAATTCAATGTATGCCAAAGGCCCTAAAATCTGCAACACCCTACCTGAAAACTCTAGAACTGCTGACACACTCATCACCTTCAAAACTACCGTTAGAAAACATCTTATCTCCCTGATACACCCCGTCAACTAACTACATAAAAACCACCTGGTGGTTCACACTTACACTCACTCACTCGCCCATTTGACTATAAGCACAGAAATACATATCTTAATCTTAAAATAATGATTCCTAACTAGTCACAAGTTTGCCTGTGATACTCCAATATAGAAACTATGTATTGTGCCAAAACAAAAGCATTCACATTGCTAAACTCACAAACTAGTATTTAGTCACTTAGTATTTAGTCAATTTACTCCACAATTTGTAATAATTTAGGGTTAAGAATTAATCTAAGTTTGCCCGAAATGCCTAGCCATGCTAGGTGTCCTAGTGGCCCCTCTGTAATTAGTATTTTATTACATGTAAACCACACAATAACCAAAATCTGTAAACCCCGCATTGTAATCCTTATAGAGAATAAACTTTGATTTGATTTGATATATATTTTTTTTAATTTATGTTAATGTAAAAATTAGTAATTTTGTACCCAAAGAACCTTAGAAAACTTACCTAACCTTATTATTAAGAATTGCAATTTAATTTTGCCTAATCCAACTAAATGTATTTTAGATAAGTTTACAATAATAATAAACAATGAAATATATTTTTTTCGTTAGGATCAGAATGATTTTTGCGAAATTATTGCATACACACATTTTCGCTTGCCTTATTCGGCAAGAAAAGCGTTGCTATTTAAGCCAAGTTTTACCTATTCGGCACGACACACACACAAACGCACCTTAAGTTCATTATGGCTGCTAGCAAGCATCCCAAGTTAATTTTTGTTCCTAGAACCCATTCTAAAATTTATTTTAACGGTTAGAACGCAGCCTCGCGAATCCATCTCAGCGGCTAGAACACTTCCCAGCAAAAATTCATCTTATGTGCAAGAACAAGATCACAAATCCGTTAAAACACCCAAGCAACTGCGTAGTTGGACATGTTTGTTACAAACTTCCCTCATGGCCAACACGGACGTGTGTGCCAACAGCTGACTTTTAGCGGAAAATAAGTGAGAGAAACGACACCACAAATGTAAACAAAATGAGCCTTTATGGAGCCGGAATCCAATTTAAGAGCATCCGCCTGAGAGGCGTGGTGTTAGATCCTTTATTTTTCTTGTATGCTTCAAGCATGATCATACAGCGTTCTATGACCCATACGGATTTACCACTTGCTTCAGGAATAATAATAATATTTCTGCTACTACCACTAAAAGTAATAAATATATGAGAAGACTCTTTGCAGAGGGGCATTTTGAAGGTGGTGAGGAGTTCATAATTCAAGGAATTGGAGCTACATTCAAACGTAGATGTTAGGGAACTTCAGGAGGATTTAAACAAACTCTACTCTTGGTCAGAAAAGTGGCAGATGCAGTTCAATGTAGATAAATGCAAGGTTCTGAAGCTCGGGAGTGTCCATAACCCTAGCACTTATAAGTTAGATAATGTAGAACTTAGCCATACAGATTGCGAAAAGGACTTGGGGGTTATGGTGAGCAGCAACCTTAAACCAAGACAGCAATGCCTAAGCGTACGTAATAAGGCAAATAGATTACTGGGATTTATATCAAGAAGTGTAAGCAACAGAAGTCCAGAGGTCATACTGCAGCTTTATACATCATTAGTAAGGCCTCACCTAGATTATGCAGCTCAATTCTGGTCTCCATATTACAGAATGGACATAAATTCGTTAGAAAACATTCAGCGTAGGATGACTAAATTAATACATAGCATTAGAAATCTTCCTTATGAAGAAAGATTGAAGACTCTTAAGTTACATTCACTTGTTAGACGAAGAATGAGGGGAGACCTGATCGAAGTGTATAAGTGGAAGATAGGTATTAATAAAGGGGATATTAACAAGGTCTTGAGGATATCTCTCCAAGAGAGAACCCGCAGTAATGGATTTAAATTAGATAAGTTTAGATTTAGAAAGGACATAGGAAAGTATTGGTTTGGAAATAGGGTAGTTGATGAGTGGAACAGTCTACCTAGTTGGGTTATTGAGGCTAGGACTTTGTGTAGTTTCAAATTTAGGTTGGATAAGTACATGAGTGGCAGGGGTTGGATTTGAGAGGGACTTGCACATCGGAGCTTGTTTCTTGGGTGGCATTGAAAATTGGGTTGTTTGTTAGTGGGATGAATTGTAAAGGACCTGCCTAGTATGGGCCAACAGGCCTGCTGCAGTGTTCCTCCTTTCTTATGTTCTTATGTTCTTATTCCTCTTCCTCAGAAGAAACTTGATTACCTCCTCTTTCCCAGGTGCTATACCCCTGCAGGTTTAGCGCGTCTCCATGATTAATAACACTGGTAACACTCAATTTCTGGTCAATAATATTACACCGATTTTAGGGTAAGTTTGTGTTGTTGATTTCGAGTGTTCTCGGTTTTGCTTGACTGGCTCTAGTATTTTGATAAATTTGGTCCCCTACTGACAAACTTAAAAGATGTGAAAATATATTTATCAGTCAGGGCTAATTTACAAATCGTATTGAAATTATTTTTTAGATCATGCAAAAGTCAAATCATGTAATACATTACAGCACTTCATTCTATATAATAACAAATTACTATAGTAAGATAATTCGGATACCACTAATTACAGGAATATGAAAACGTTTGTAGGATTTTCTTCTATGATGGTCATCAACACAGTTTTGTTAAGTGTTTTGTTATTGTACAATAAGACACATTTCAAGCTTCTAATGGAACTGTCTATAAACAGCCGCCAATCTCCTGGTCGATATTCGAGTCCCATTCGAAGAAGTCCAGTGATGTTATTGGCTGGAGTAAGGAAGTTCAACCTCTCTTGTCTGATAAGCTGTTATGTTAACTTCTTGTTGTGGACAGTTCTTTTCTTTTAGTTTGGATGCTAAAAGTTCAGATGCTGGCTTTAATAGACTGAGGTCATGTATCAGATCATTAAGTTCTTCTTGGAAGAACAGCCGGGGATGTTGAAATGTTTAATTCACATTCATTTCCACTGCTATCACCTGTGTTACATCGTAAACCCTGAGTTTCTTCAACATCTGACAATGGAAGGTCAGGCAGTGTTGTAAACACTGGTATGGTAACGTCTTTCCTGTGTAACACAGGTCTCCTTACTGACTACAAATCAGGATATTCTCACTTGACTTTCTTGTATCGATTGAAATCTTTCACATTCACCATAAAGAAATAATCGTCGTGGTGTTTCCGGCTTCCTCCACACCATAGACACAACCAAGTTCAAACTTTTTCTTTGCCTACTTTTCCACTGTGGTAAGTATTCTACACAGGTTCTGCAAACCACAAGGGGAACCCGAGACTTGTCTTGTTCTCCAAGCTCCACTCCAAAATAAGCAAGATAAGCTTATTTTACAAAATCTGTGATGAATTTTCCTTGTTTTTACAAAGAGTTTTCGCCACAAATGTAGCAAAATGCCTTGAGATTGTTATAAAGGTTACAATAAAGAATTACAATATTGCCAGGTGGTCATTGCTGTTACAACTCCTTTCGTTAAATATTAAATAATTTAAAAATATACAAATTGTCGCTACATATACATATACACGAGTTATGGCTAAGTTCCTTGTTAATTGAGGGTAGGTATGCAATATCTCACAAACTAGAGCCAATTTGAAATATCTGCTGTCATTTTCGAATTCAGCAACTACAAAATACCCTAAATACCTTCAAATATCTTTGGCAAAGAAATTATGTTGTTGTTGATCAGTGATAATAATAATAATAATAATAATAATAATAATAATAATAATAATAATAATAATAATAATAATAATCCACCATTTATTAATAATCAAGTGGGTACAAGAATTATTATTATTATTATTATTATTATTATTATTATTATTATTATTATTATTATTCACTATTATTTTTAATGGGAAAGCAGTAAGCCCATAGTACCTGTACAGAACCTGGAGAATTAAGAGGTAATCAGGTCGGATCTAGTCAAAGGAAGAACATCCAAACTCACGCTGCATTCTAAGCTTCCTAACAAGCTCTATACACAAATAACCCGCACATAGGAGAAAGGAGCTTACGACGCTCTAAACATTTTTAAAGTTGTTTCTTCTCCTTTTAGCTCATCTATCATTTCATCCTTCCCCCATCTCCTCTTTCTTCTCATTTCCCCCTCTCCTCCTCCACCTTAATCCTTTCTCCTCTTCTTCATTATACCCTCTTTCTCATCTTCTTCCTCCTGGCCACAGATGATTAATTACAAGGCAATTACGAAGTAACTTAAATCCTGCGCTGGGCTGTCCAATACCCGCAGTGGGAAGGTTGCTACGCCAGAATTTGCATAATTACATAACAGGGTTAATTTAGGCCTGCATCAGTCTCTCCTTCACGCCCTAGGTGCAACAACCTTACCTGTTGGTGGTTGCAAGTGTTGAGCCCCAGCTCTTGGCACTGTGTATTGTTGTGAGTTGGGAAATGTGAAGGACGTGTGAAAGAGAAGTTTGGTGTGAGTCAGGAGGGAGGGTAAAGCGAAAGAGAAATGAGTGAGCAGGAATGAGAGAGAAGGGATGAGGTAGGGAGGGAGGGAGGAGTGAGGGAGCGGACAGGGGTCGGCCATAAATACGAAATTATCACCTCATACACCATCACCAGTTAAAAGGGGCGACCAGGCGTGAAACCTGGCGACAGGTAGCGTGGCGGTGGTGCCCCGGGCAAGACGGATTGTCCCTGCCCTCTGTAATCCCCCTCCTCCCTCCCTCCCTCCCTCCCTCCTCATTTCTGCCCCTGATAACCCTTCGTGACCCTTCCCTGTGACCCTGGCCTCTAATCACCTCCCCCCATTGTCTAATTTCCTGACGATTTTCTTTATAAGCTCCACATTTCACACTTTAAGAACTGCTATCCCACCTTCACTCATAGGTTAGTTTAGGTAAGGTTTGTCAGGAAGCAGGACATGTTTCCTGACGCGGGTCTTAATCATATAATGACCCGCAACTGGAGATTTCGGTTATCTGACCGAGGTCTTCCACTGGCTTACCGATAAACCCCTCTAAAAATTATGGTTATGGATATAGTCATTAAATAACCACCTCCACTCAGTATACCGTATATACGGTATACTGCAACCTCTCAGGATTACCACTCACGACCGTCTGTTAGCACCTAGGAGCCTACTTATTGCTAGGAGATGGGAACAGGAGGTGTAAGGGACTCTGGCATTAAGTTAGGCTCATATGGGTACCGATCTAGGGTTATTTCTATTAATAGAATTGTCTATCGCGAGGTTTTTGTTAATGGGACTGAAAAAATGCTTCAAAACAGAAGAGCATCTGGAAGGATCATCACATTACTTTTTCAATTGCATTAAAAACAAATCATACAGAGTAACTTTATATGAGAGGCTACTGTATATTTTGTAACGTCTATAAAAACAAAAGAACAACGGTTCTTGCATCTGTCTGTGAAATTTTGAGCAAAATAACCCCAGGAGTAATATCAATAAGCTGTAAGATTTAATTACAGAGTGTGTAAGTCTCCGTAATAAGGTGAGGAGTGTGGGTGACAGTGTTCACCTGGAGGCCTAGTCACTGATATTCTTAGTCTCTCCTCTTCCTCCTACAGCAGTCTGACATTTTATTTTTAAAACTTTTTTTTAAGAAATGTTTTATCATCGTTTAATTTTAGCAGTTTTTTTTTATATAAATTGAGCAGGAAAAATGTAAGATTTTTTTTTTTTTGGAAGGAGGAAGAGATTTGGTTCGTTCGTGTGTTTATTTCTCGGACAAATATAGTTATATGCTCAGGTGGGTTATTTCTACACCTATTACGGTTATTACACTCATTACCTTTATTATTCCATCCCTGAAGATGATGGCTGGCTAACTTGAGTATGAACCCACATGGTTCCATTAGCACAGTTTGTGACAGTCATGGAAGTATGGCCTCAAGTTACATGATGCCTCTCACTGACAGTAAACATTTAGTGGTGGTGAAGTTACATGTCTGTTTACACGGTGTTTGTTACTCTGATGATGAACCTTCAGTGCTGGTGAAACTAGATGTATAACTTCGAGTAATGGCGTTGGTACTGAGGTGTGAGTCTTCTTACACGGTTCTCGTTGCTAACACCAAGTCCTGACACAAAACTGAAACTTCGTGAACGGTGGGATATCCAGCATCGCCACTAAATACTGTTTTTTACTACCGTGTTCCAACCTCACAGACTCACGAACATTAGTGTACAGCTACCCTGAGTAACATTCACCCCTCCACCGAACCTCACTCACCTCAGTCTCATACCTACTGAATTCAAAGTAGAATATTTGACAATATATACAACTACCAACAGTAATATTCACCCATCACCGGCACCTCACCCGCCACACACTCATACGTAGCTACTGAATTTATACTGGAATACTTGAATATATCCTCAGAGCTCTACTGAAGTCTCCCATCTCAGGATGTCAGATTTCGTTACATCTTGCATGAAACCCGTCTTGTATGATGGAGTTAGACAGGAATCTATACAACAGAACAGTCACAATGTAACTAATATACAATAAGGTAACAACACACCGCATGTTCCTACAATGTAACTCTCACACACATTACAATTATACCCAAGCTCATTCGATTTAAACCAAAAAAAAAAAAAAAAAATGCACTCCTGTACCCAAATACATCGAGTACATATCCTGTGGGAAGCTTCCTCAGGATTTCCTCGAAGTCTTGGGTATATTTCATCGTGAAATTATATCCACGACCTTTCTCTGTGTGCTGGTCTTGTGGCAGACGAGGCGTGTCTCCCTCCCTCCCGAGGACACCCGCCTGACGGAGCGCTGACGGGGTCCACCTTCTGAAGACGCTGAAGACGCTCGCCTTATCTTCTTACCCACAATTCCCCCTCCCCTCTCACTCTTACTCACCAATTTTCCCTCATTCATTCCATAAAGCGGACGTTATCGGGTCTTCCCCATGACCGACATACCGTAAATCTTCTGTCGGATTTCCTTCCTCACTCCCTCCCTCCCTCCCTCTTTCTCTCTCTCTCTCTCTCTCTCTCTCTCTCTGCTCTTTTCTCTCTTCTCTCTCTTTCCTTCCAGACGTTTGCGAAAATTCTTATAATCCGTAATCCAACACGCGCTTACATTTTTAATCTTTACTGACCCGCAGAAAACTTTTTTGCCCTTGGACATAAAACTATTAAGTCCGGCGGAGATTTTCCCTGAGATATTACTATTATCATTATCATGCTTTCCTTGTTTTATCCTAGCGACCCGGTGTGCCAGCTTACTCGGTTATTAACTGCATGACAATGTCCTACAAAAGAATGACGATTCATACAGTGCAAAGTTTCATTATCTGTCAAGCCATGGCGAATTAACTTCATGTTTCGACTTTTCATGGCGTTTTGAGGCGTTGGTAACTCTAGCAGCACAGCTCTGCTGGTGTTGCTACCAGCACTGAACACTGGACACTACTAGCACAGCTCTGCTGGTGTTGCTACCAGCACTGAACACTGGACACTACTAGCACAGCTCTGCTGGTGTTGCTACCAGCACTGAACACTGGACACTACTAGCACAGCTCTGCTGGTGTTGCTACCAGCACTGAACACTGGACACTACTAGCACAGCTCTGCTGGTGTTGCTACCAGCACTGAACACTGGACACTACTAGCACAGCTCTGCTGGTGTTGCTACCAGCACTGAACACTGGACACTACTAGCACAGCTCTGCTGGTGTTGCTACCAGCACTGAACACTGGACACTACTAGCACAGCTCTGCTGGTGTTGCTACCAGCACTGAAGACTGGACACTACTAGCACAGCTCTGCTGGTGTTGCTACCAGCACTGAAGACTGGACACTACTAGCACAGCTCTGCTGGTGTTGCTACCAGCACTGAAGACTGGACACTACTAGCACAGCTCTGCTGTTGTTGCTACCAGCACTGAAGACTGGACACTACTAGCACAGCTCTGCTGGTGTTGCTACCAGCAATGAAGACTGGACACTACTAGCACAGCTCTGCTGGTGTTGCTACCAGCACTGAAGACTGGACACTACTAGCACAGCTCTGCTGGTGTTGCTACCAGCACTGAAGACTGGACACTACTAGCACAGCTCTGCTGGTGTTGCTACCAGCACTGAAGACTGGACACTACTAGCACAGCTCTGCTGGTGTTGCTACCAGCACTGAAGACTGGACACTACTAGCACAGCTCTGCTGGTGTTGCTACCAGCACTGAAGACTGGACACTACTAGCACAGCTCTGCTGGTGTTGCTACCAGCACTGAAGACTGGACACTACTAGCACAGCTCTGCTGGTGTCGTTACCAGTACTGAAGACTGGACACTACTAGCACAGCTCTGCTGTTGTCGCTACCAGCACTGAAGACTGGACACTACTAGCACAGCTCTGCTGGTGTTGCTACCAGCAATGAAGACTGGACACTACTAGCACAGCTCTGCTGGTGTTGCTACCAGCAATGAAGACTGGACACTACTAGCACAGCTCTGCTGGTGTTACTACCAGCACTGAAGACTGGACACTACTAGCACAGCTCTGCTGGTGTTGCTACCAGCAATGAAGACTGGACACTACTAGCACAGCTCTGCTGGTGTTGCTACCAGCACTGAAGACTGGACACTACTAGCACAGCTCTGCTGTTGTTGCTACCAGCACTGAAGACTGGACACTACTAGCACAGCTCTGCTGGTGTTGCTACCAGCAATGAAGACTGGACACTACTAGCACAGCTCTGCTGGTGTTGCTACCAGCAATGAAGACTGGACACTACTAGCACAGCTCTGCTGGTGTTGCTACCAGCACTGAAGACTGGACACTACTAGCACAGCTCTGCTGGTGTTGCTACCAGCAATGAAGACTGGACACTACTAGCACAGCTCTGCTGGTGTTGCTACCAGCACTGAAGACTGGACACTACTAGCACAGCTCTGCTGTTGTTGCTACCAGCACTGAAGACTGGACACTACTAGCACAGCTCTGCTGGTGTTGCTACCAGCACTGAAGACTGGACACTACTAGCACAGCTCTGCTGGTGTTGCTACCAGCACTGAAGACTGGACACTACTAGCACAGCTCTGCTGGTGTTGCTACCAGCACTGAAGACTGGACACTACTAGCACAGCTCTGCTGGTGTTGCTACCAGAACTGAAGACTGGACACTACTAGCACAGCTCTGCTGGTGTTGCTACCAGCACTGAAGACCGGACACTACTAGCACAGCTCTGCTGGTGTTGCTACCAGAACTGAAGACTGGACACTACTAGTACAGCTCTGCTTGTGTTGCTACCAGCACTGAAGACTGGACACTACTAGCACAGCTCTGCTGGTGTTGCTACCAGAACTGAAGACTGGACACTACTAGCACAGCTCTGCTGGTGTTGCTACCAGCACTGAAGACTGGACACTACTAGCACAGCTCTGCTGGTGTTGCTACCAGCACTGAAGACTGGACACTACTAGCACAGCTCTGCTGGTGTTGCTACCAGAACTGAAGACTGGACACTACTAGCACAGCTCTGCTGGTGTTGCTACCAGAACTGAAGATTGGACACTACTAGCACAGCTCTACTGGTGTTGCTACCAGCAATGAAGACTGGACACTACTAGCACAGCTCAGCTGGTGTTGCTACCAGAACTGAAGACTGGACACTACTAGCACAGCTCTGCTGGTGTTGCTACCAGCACTGAAGACTGGACACTACTAGCACAGCTCTGCTGGTGTTGCTACCAGAACTGAAGACTGGACACTACTAGCACAGCTCTGCTGGTGTTGCTACCAGCACTGAAGACTGGACACTACTAGCACAGCTCTGCTGGTGTTGCTACCAGCACTGAAGACTGGACACTACTAGCACAGCTCTGCTGGTGTTGCTACCAGAACTGAAGACTGGACACTACTAGCACAGCTCTGCTGGTGTTGCTACCAGCACTGAAGACTGGACACTACTAGCACAGCTACCAGCAATGAAGACTGGACACTACTAGCACAGCTCTGCTGGTGTTGCTACCAGCACTGAAGACTGGACACTACTAGCACAGCTCTGCTGTTGTTGCTACCAGAACTGAAGACTGGACACTACTAGCACAGCTCTGCTGGTGTTGCTACCAGCACTGAAGACTGAACACTACTAGCACAGCTCTGCTGGTGTTGCTACCAGCACTGAAGACTGGACACTACTAGCACAGCTCTGCTGGTGTTGCTACCAGAACTGAAGACTGGACACTACTAGCACAGCTCTGCTGGTGTTGCTACCAGCACTGAAGACTGGACACTACTAGCACAGCTCTGCTGGTGTTGCTACCAGCAATGAAGACTGGACACTACTAGCACAGCTCTGCTGGTGATGCTACCAGCACTGAAGACTGGACACTACTAGCACAGCTCTGCTGGTGTTGCTACCAGCAATGAAGACTGGACACTACTAGCACAGCTCTGCTGGTGTTGCTACCAGCACTGAAGACTGGACACTACTAGCACAGCTCTGCTGGTGTTGCTACCAGCACTGAAGACTGGACACTACTAGCACAGCTCTGCTGGTGTTGCTACCAGCAATGAGGACTGGACACTACTAGCACAGCTCTGCTGGTGTTGCTACCAGCAATGAAGACTGGACACTACTAGCACAGCTCTGCTGGTGTTGCTACCAGCAATGAGGACTGGACACTACTAGCACAGCTCTGCTGGTGTTGCTACCAGCACTGAAGACTGGACACTACTAGCACAGCTCTGCTGATGTTGCTACCAGCACTGAAGACTGGACACTACTAGCACAACTCTGCTGGTGTTGCTACCAGCACTGAACACTGGACACTACCAGCATAGCTCTGCTCTTGTAACTACCAACACTTGCTCCTGTAAGTACCAACACTGAAGGCTGGACATTACCATCATAGCTCTGCTGTTGTAACTACCAACACTTGCTCCTGTAACTACCAACACTGAAGGCTGGACACTACCAGCATAGCTCTGCTCTTGTAACTACCAACACTTGCTCCTGTAACTACCAACACTGAAGGCTGGACATTACCAGCATAGCTCTGCTGTTGTAACTACCAACACTTGCTCCTGTAACTACCAACACTAAAGGCTGGACACTACCAGCATAGCTCTGCTGTTGTAACTACCAACACTAAAAACTGGACACTACCAGCATAGCTCTGCTGTTGTAACTACACTAAAAACTGGAGACTTCCAGCATAGATCTGCTGTTGTAACTACCAACACTAAAGGCTGGACACTACCAGCATAGCTCTGCTGTTGTAACTACCAACACTAAAAACTGGACACTACCAGCATAGCTCTGCTGTTGTAACTACCAACACTAAAAACTGGACACTACCAGCATAGCTCTGCTATTGTAACTACCAACACTGAAGACTGGACACTACCAGCATAACTCTGCTGTTGTAACAACCAACACTGAAGACTGGACACTACCAGCATAACTCAGCTGTAGTAACTACCAACACTGAAAACTGAACACTACCAGCATAACTCTGCTGTAGTAACTACCAACACTGAAAACTGGACACTACCAGGATAGCTCTGCTTTTGTAACTACAAGAACTGAAGACTGGACACTACCAGCATAACTCTGCTGTTGTAACTACCAACACCAAAGACTGGACACTACCAGCATAGCTCTGCTGTTGTAACTACCAACACTGAACATTGGACACTACCAGCATAGCTCTGCTGTTGTAACTACCAACACTGAAAACTGGACACTACCAGCATAACTCTGCTGTAGTAACTACCAACACTGAAAACTGGACACTACCAGGATAGCTATGCTGTTGTAACTGCCAACACTGAAGACTGGACACTACCAGCATAGCTCTGCTGTTATAACTACCAACACTTGCTCCTGTAACTACCAAGAGTAAAGGCTGGACACTACCAGCATAGCTCTGCTGTTGTAACTACCAACACTCAAAACTGCACACTACCAGCATAGCTCTGCTGTTGTAACTACACTAAAAACTGGAGACTTCCAGCATAGCTCTGCTGTAGTAACTACCAACACTAAAAACTGGACACTACCAGCATAACTCTGCTGTTGTAACTATCAACACCGAAAACTGGACACTACCAGCATAGCTCTGCTGTTGTAACTACCAACACTGAACATTGGACACTACCAGCATAGCTCTGCTGTTGTAACTACCAACACTGAAAACTGGACACTACCAGCATAACTCTGCTGTAGTAACTACCAACACTGAAAACTGGACACTACCAGGATAGCTATGCTGTTGTAACTGCCAACACTGAAGACTGGACACTACCAGCATAGCTCTGCTGTTGTAACTACCAACACTGAACACTGGACACTACCAGCATGACTCTGCTGTTGTAACTACCAACACTGAACACTGGACACTACCAGCATAACTCTGCTGTTGTAACTACCAACACTGAAAACTGGACACTACCAGCATAGCTCTACTGTTGTAACTACCAACACTTGCTCCTGTAACTACCAACACTGAAGGCTGGACACTACCAGCATTACTCTGCTGTTGTAACTACCAATACTGAAGACTGGACACTACCAGCATAACTCTGCTGTTGTAACTACCAACACTAAAAACTGGACACTACCAGCATAACTCTGCTGTTGTAACTACCAACACTGAAGACTGGACACTACCAGCATAGCTCTGCTGTTGTAACTACCAACACTATAACCTGGACACTACCAGCATAGCTCTGCTGTTGTAACTACCAACACTAAAAACTGGACACTACCAGCATAACTCTGCTGTAGTAACTACCAACACTGAAAACTGGACACTACCAGGATAGCTCTGCTGTTGTAACTACCAACACTGAAGACTGGACACTACCAGCATAACTCTGCTGTTGTAACTACCAACACTAAAAACTGGACACTACCAGCATAACTCTGCTGTAGTAACTACCAACACTGAAAACTGGACACTACCAGCATAACTCTGCTGTAGTAACTACCAACACTGAAAACTGGACACTACCAGCATAGCTCTGCTGTTGTAACTACCAACACTTGCTCCTGTAACTAATAACACTGAAGGCTGGACACTACCAACATAGCTCTGCTGTTGTAACTACCAACACTGAAAACTGGACACTACCAGGATTGCTCTGCTGTTGTAACTACCAACACTGAAGACTGGACACTACCAGCATAACTCTGCTGTAGTAACTACCAACACTGAAAACTGGACACTACCAGCATAACTCTGCTGTAGTAACTACCAACACTAAAAACTGGACACTACCAGCATAACTCTGCTGTTGTAACTACAACCACTGAAGACAGAACACTACCAGCATAGCTCTGCTGTTGTAACTACAACCACTGAAGACAGAACACTACCAGCATAGCTCTGCTGTTGTAACTACAACCACTGAAGACAGAACACTACCAGCATAGCTCTGCTGTTGTAACTCCCAACACTGAAGACTGAACACTATCAGCATAGCTCTGGTGTTGTAACTACCAACACTGAACACTGGACACTTCCAGCATAACTCTGCTGTTGTAACAATATTATCAGACAACTTGACTTTCTGAAACATTAGATGCCTTGGAATTATAGTACACTCACTGGAATACATTAAACCCGTGAAGGTCATACAGCGTCTGGTGGGAATGGGAGATAATCCGAAAAAAAGAGAGAGGGCAGCCCCAATTCTTCTGATCAAGAGCCTCTTAGGCTTCAAGGACTTCAAGGGACAAGCCTCGGAGAGGAGTCAGCGATTCACTAACGCCTTCTTTCAGCATTGTTATACTCCATAGTGACTGACGTAAATTCCCATTGTGCATTCGTAATGCTTCCCACTCTCTTCCTCCCTCCCATTATTCTTCCCTTCCCTCCTTTAACGCTCACCCTTCCCCATCCTCCTCCCCCTCCATCTTTCCCCCTTCCTTCTTTCCCTCCTCCCTCTCCCCCCCTCCCTCTCATCAACAGAACAAAAGAACTGGATTACACATCCTGCATACGTTCCCTTTGATGACATCTCACATATAATTCATCATAAAGCACAACCCAAATGGTCGTATGAATTATGCAGACCAACAGTCTTTTTTTTTTTTTCAAACTGTTTTCCCCATCACAGACGACCGTAACCGTCACAGTCATTTTTCGAGTGATCCGTAATGAGTTGCTGTATGGCCTACGAAAGGTTGATTTGGCCTGGATGATGAAGATTACCGTAATGATCAATGATATGAGAGTCAGGAACTCTCTGTGATACAAAAATTTAATGATAATCTAGTCACTACTACTGAAAATTTGCTCGGATATCAAAGGGAGAGTGAGGATGTAAATATTACTCTCGTAATGTTATCCTTAATCATAGGAACTATAACGACCCTCAACTATGCAATTTAATACTCATATCTGAGAGGACATAACGTTAGCCAGACTTGAGTCCTCGAGTTCTTCAGTCTAAAGGAGGGGTTTGGGATATTTGGTGCTTGGAGAGGCATCTGAATTGTCGTATCTAAGCGCCTCTGGCAAGATAATGATAGTGCCGGACTTGACTCCTGGAGGTGGGCAGTACAGTGCCTGCACTCTAAAAGGAGAGATTTGGGCTATTTGTTGTTTAGAAGGGTATCTGAAATGTAACTGTGCGCCTCTGGCAAGACAATGATAACGTGAATGATGGTGAAAGTGTTTCTTTTTAGGGTCACCCTACCTCGGTGGGAGACGGCCAGCGTGTTTAAAAAAACCTAGATGGACTGGTAAAGTACATCGTGACTGTCTAACCCCAGCCTTTCTCCAAACTTTCCAACTATATTAACACAACGAACAGAGAACAA
>NC_091323.1:20257862-20262862 GCF_038502225.1 Cherax quadricarinatus
AGAGAATAAATATGGAGATAAGAGGAGCAGTGTCGAGGTAACGATGGTGTAACCAGTCCATCAGTCAACCATGAAGGAGTGGTTACTGAGGTGGTCAGTCCCTCAGCTTAGAGAATAGTTCCAAAGTTTTGACTCAAGAACAATATCAAATTGAAATATGAGAATGGAGCGTGGAAAGTCTCAAAGGCGTTTCGCTTAGCGTGTAGACGAAACGTTTCGACAATAATGATGTGTTGTAGATAGCTTAGAAAACCGACAAGTTGAAGAATGAGACATTCATGCAGCATTTAGGACTCTTTACTGAAGAAACGTTTCGCCAGCCAGTGGTTTCTTCAGTCCAATAGAGAGAAGAACGGTGGAAGATGAAGAGGAGTTTGAGGTTATCAGTCCATCAATCTTGAGAAAAGTACTTTTCTCAAGACTGATGGACTGAACACATCGACTCCAGGTTGAGGGACTGATTACCTCAAACTTCACCTCATCTCCCACCGTTCTTCTCTGTATTGGACTGAAGAAGCCACTGGGTGGCGAAACGTTTTTTTCAATAGAGTCCCAAATGCTGCACAAATGTCTCATTCTTAAACAAAATGATACTCAACTGTTCAACGTTCGTTTTATTCATGCATGTTAACCTTCGTTTTACGTCTGTAATTTGTTCAGTCCCTTGGGGATTAAACCTGGGGTACTGAACCTAGGTGACCGAAACTGGGTGACTGAACCTGGGGGATTAAACCTGGGGTACTGAACCTAGGTGACCGAAACTGGGTGACTGAACCTGGGGGATTAAACCTGGGGTACTGAACCTAGGTGACTGAACCTGGGTGACTGAACCTGGGGGACTAAACCTGGGGTACTGAACCTAGGTGACTGAACCTGGGTGACTGAACCTGGGTGACTAAACATGGGGTACTGAACCTAGGTGACTGAACCTGGGTGACTGAACCTGGGTGGCTAAACATGGGGTACTGAACATAGGTGACTGAACCTGGGTGACTGAACCTGGGGGACTAAACCTGGGGTACTGAACCTAGGTGACTGAACCTGGGTGACTGAACCTGGGTGACTAAACATGGGGTACTGAACCTAGGTGACTGAACCTGGGTGACTGAACCTGGGGGACTAAACATGGGGTACCGAACCTAGGTGACTGAACCTGGGTGACTGAACCTGGGTGACTAAACATGGGGTACTGAACCTAGGTGACTGAACCTGGGTGACTGAACCTGGGGGACTAAACCTGGGGTACTGAACCTAGGTGACTGAACCTGGGTGACTGAACCTGGGTGACTAAACATGGGGTACTGAACCTAGGTGACTGAACCTGGGTGACTGAACCTGGGTGACTAAACATGGGGTACTGAACCTAGGTGACTGAACCTGGGTGACTAAACATGGGGTACTGAACCTAGGTGACTGAACCTGGATGACTAAACTTGGGGGATTAAACCTGGGGTACTGAACCTAGGTGACTGAACCTGGGTGACTGAACCTGGGGGACTAAACCTGGGGTACTGAACCTAGGTGACTGAACCTGGGTGACTGAACCTGGGTGACTAAACATTGGGTACTGAACCTAGGTGACTGAACCTGGGTGACTGAACCTGGGTGACTAAACATGGGGTACTGAACCTAGGTGACTGAACCTGGGTGACTGAACCTGGGGGACTAAACCTGGGGTACTGAACCTAGGTGACTGAACCTGGGTGACTAAACATGGGGTACTGAACCTAGGTGACTGAACCTGGGTGACTGAACCTGGGTGACTAAACATGGGGTACTGAACCTAGGTGACTGAACCTGGGTGACTGAACCTGGGTGACTAAACCTGGGGTACTGAACCTGGGTGACTGAACCTGGGTGACTAAACATGGGGTACTGAACCTAGGTGACTGAACCTGGGTGACTGAACCTGGGTGACTCAACATGGGGTACTGAACCTAGGTGACTGAACCTTGGTGACTGAACCTGGGTGACTAAACATGGGGTACTGAACCTAGGTGACTGAACCTGGGTGACTGAACCTGGGGGACTAAACATGGGGTACTGAACCTAGGTGACTGAACCTGGGTGACTGAACCTGGGGGACTAAACATGGGGTACTGAACCTAGGTGACTGAACCTGGGTGACTGAACCTGGGTGACTAAACATGGGGTACTGAACCTAGGTGACTGAACCTGGGTGACTGAACCTGGGTGACTAAACATGGGGTACTGAACCTAGGTGACTGAACCTGGGTGACTGAACCTGGGTGACTAAACATGGGGTACTGAACCTAGGTGACTGAACCTGGGTGACTGAACCTGGGGGACTAAACATGGGGTACTGAACCTAGGTGACTGAACCTGGGTGACTGAACCTGGGGGACTAAACATGGGGTACCGAACCTAGGTGACTGAACCTGGGTGACTGAACCTGGGTGACTAAACATGGGGTACTGAACCTAGGTGACTGAACCTGGGTGACTGAACCTGGGGGACTAAACCTGGGGTACTGAACCTAGGTGACTGAACCTGGGTGACTGAACCTGGGTGACTAAACATGGGGTACTGAACCTAGGTGACTGAACCTGGGTGACTGAACCTGGGTGACTAAACATGGGGTACTGAACCTAGGTGACTGAACCTGGGTGACTAAACATGGGGTACTGAACCTAGGTGACTGAACCTGGATGACTAAACATGGGGTACTGAACCTAAGTTACTGAACCTGGGTGACTGAACCTGGGGGACTAAACCTGGGGTACTGAACCTAGGTGACTGAACCTGGGTGACTAAACATGGGGTACTGAACCTAGGTGACTGAACCTGGGTGACTGAACCTGGGTGACTAAACATGGGGTACTGAACCTAGGTGACTGAACCTGGGTGACTGAACCTGGGGGACTAAACCTGGGGTACTGAACCTGGGTGACTGAACCTGGGTGACTAAACATGGGGTACTGAACCTAGGTGACTGAACCTGGGTGACTGAACCTGGGTGACTAAACATGGGGTACTGAACCTAGGTGACTGAACCTGGGTGACTGAACCTGGGGGACTAAACCTGGGGTACTGAACCTGGGTGACTGAACCTGGGTGACTAAACATGGGGTACTGAACCTAGGTGACTGAACCTGGGTGACTGAACCTGGGTGACTAAACATGGGGTACTGAACCTAGGTGACTGAACCTTGGTGACTGAACCTGGGTGACTAAACATGGGGTACTGAACCTAGGTGACTGAACCTGGGTGACTGAACCTGGGGGACTAAACATGGGGTACTGAACCTAGGTGACTGAACCTGGGTGACTGAACCTGGGTGACTAAACATGGGGTACTGAACCTAGGTGACTGAACCTGGGTGACAACCTGGGGGACTAAACCTGGGGTACTGAACCTAGGTGACTGAACCTGGGTGACTGAACCTGGGGGACTAAACATGGGGGACTGAACCTAGGTGACTGAACCTGGGGGACTAAACGTGGGGTACTGAACCTGGGTGACTGAACCTGGGGGACTAAACATGGGGGACTGAACCTGGGTGACTGAACCTGGGGGACTAAACATGGGGTACTGAAGCTAGGTGACTGAACCGGGGGGGACTAAACATGGGGGACTGAACCTGGGTGGCTGAACCTGGGGGACTAAACATGGGGTACTGAACCTAGGTGACTGAACCTGGGGGACTAAACATGGGGTACTGAACCTAGGTGACTGAACCTGGGGACTAAACGTGGGGTACTGAACCTGGGTGACTGAACCTGGGGGACTAAACGTGGGGTACTGAACCTAGGTGACTGAACCTGGGGGACTAAACGTGGGGTACTGAACCTGGGTGACTGAACCTGGGGGATTAAACGTGGGGTACTGAACCTATGTGACTGAACCTGGAGGACTAAACGTGGGGTACTGACCCTAGGTGACTGAACCTGGGGGACTAAACGTGGGGTACTGAACCTGGGTGACTGAACCTGGGGGACTAAACGTGGGGTACTGAACCTAGGTGACTGAACCTGGGGGACTAAACATGGGGTACTGAACCTAGGTGACTGAACCTGGGGGACTAAACATGGGGTACTGAACCTAGGTGACTGAACCTGGGGGACTAAACATGGTGTACTGAACCTAGGTGACTGAACCTGGGGGACTAAACATGGGGGACTGAACCTAGGTGACTGAACCTGGGGGACTAAACATGGGGGACTGAACCTGGGTGACTGAAACTGGGGGACTAAACATGGGGTATTGAACCTAGGTGACTGAACCTGGGGGACTAAACATGGGGGACTGAACCTGGGTGACTGAACCTGGGGGACTAAACATGGGGTACTGAACCTAGATGACTGAACCTGGGGGACTAAACATGGGGTACTGAACCTAGGTGACTGAACCTGGGGGACTAAACGTGGGGTACTGAACCTAGGTGACTGAACCTGGGGGACTAAACGTGGGGTACTGAACCTGGGTGACTGAACCTGGGGGACTAAACGTGGGGTACAGAACCTAGGTGACTGAACCTGGGGGACTAAACGTGGGGTACTGAACCTGGGTGACTGAACCTGGGGGATTAAACGTGGGGTACTGAACCTAGGTGACTGAACCTGGGGGACTAAACGTGGGGTACTGAACCTAGGTGACTGAACCTGGGGGACTAAACGTGGGGTACTGAACCTGGGTGACTGAACCTGGGGGACTAAACATGGGGGACTGAACCTGGGTGACTGAACCTGGGGGACTAAACATGGGGTACTGAACCTAGATGACTGAACCTGGGGGACTAAACATGGGGTACTGAACCTAGGTGACTGAACCTGGGGGACTAAACGTGGGGTACTGAACCTAGGTGACTGAACCTGGGGGACTAAACGTGGGGTACTGAACCTGGGTGACTGAACCTGGGGGACTAAACGTGGGGTACAGAACCTAGGTGACTGAACCTGGGGGACTAAACGTGGGGTACTGAACCTGGGTGACTGAACCTGGGGGATTAAACGTGGGGTACTGAACCTAGGTGACTGAA
>NC_091323.1:20270362-20307862 GCF_038502225.1 Cherax quadricarinatus
TTGGGCGACAAGGAGGAGCTACTGATCACAGGGTGGAGTACAAGTTCGGCAAGTATAGAGAAATACACCAACAGTATCAATTTGTCCTCATGGGATTAGACACCTGGGGATCATGGAGAAAAAAAACACCACACGCTTCCTTAAGGAACTGGGTCCCAGACTCATCGACACCACCAGGAAGCCGAGGGCGGCCACTTTCATGTTCCAATCCTTCAGTGTGGCCATCCATAGGGGACATGCATGCTGCATACTGGGCTCGTGTCCGGCTTCAGAGGAGCTGGAGGAGATTCATAATCTTTGATATTTTGTACCAATGTATTCATGTTTGTAATTTTTTGTCGGTGTATTCTGTATATAAATAAAGTTCGCAAAGAATATAGAATATGGGGTGGTAGGAGAATAAAATATTCAAACAGCTCCGGAAAGAGCCTAGAGTTTCCCCTGAAGTGTTTATTCTTTTCTCTGAGGATGAGGGTCCCCAGTACAGTTCTAGAGGTGGTACCTCACTATGCGTATACATATACATATATATATATATATAGATATATATATATATATAGATATATATATATATATATATATATATATATACATATATCGTGCCGAATATGTAAAACTTGTGATCTTGGCTTAAATAGCAACGCTCTTCTTGCTATATAAGACAAGCGAAAATTTGTGTATGCAGTAATTTCGCAAAAATCATTCTGAACCTAACGGAAAAATTATATTTCACGTGTCTGTTTAGTATTAAATTATCGTAAACGTATCTAAAATATATTTAGTTGGATTAGGCTAAAAGAAATTGCTCTTGTTATAATAAGTTTAAGTAAGTTTTCTAAGATTCTTTTGGTGCGAAATTATAAATTTTTATATTAACATTAATGACAAAAATATATGTTTAAAATGAGTTCTTGCTAATTGACCGTTTTACCTATACTGTACATATACATACATACATACATATATATATATATATATATATATATATATATATATATATATATATATATATATATATATATATACGCATTTCTTGCGTATATCATACGCACAATGCCCCGTAGGGCACCGAATTCCATAACTGTTAAGTTGCAATTACTGGGCAGGACTGAAGGGCCAGTTAAATGGTAGAGTGGCCATTACGTGTCATTAACCTGTAAAAAAGACATGCAGGGCCATGATTTACAAGTGCGTGATTTACACACATCAGTACGAGGCGGTAAATGCTCTTTTATCCCATTCATTTATTTACGAGAGTTTGACGTAAAAACTTTTCGAAGGACCCACAGCTTTAGCTATTCAATTTCCTAGTTTGTGAAGGGTATATTATAATTATATATATATATATATATATATATATATATATATATATATATATATATATATATATATATATATATATATATATACTTACATATATATATATATATATATATATATATATATATATATATATATATATATATATATATATATATATATATATATATATATATATGCAAGGAATTCGCGAGAGTATGTGTGTTTATATATATATATATATATATATATATATATATATATATATATATATATATATATATATATATATATATATATATATATATGCAAAACAACCACTCTGAAAGAATAGAGAAATTCCAAGCGCTTTCGTGACTACTCACATTATCAAGGAACATAGTTCCTTGATAATGTGAGTAGTCACGAAAGCGCTTGGAATTTCTCTATTCTTTCAGAGCGGTTGTTTTGCATATTTTAAAATCACCTGTTTACTGTGATCTTATTGCATATATATACATATACATATATATATATATATATATATATATATATATATATATATATATATATATATACATTTTTTTTATTATCACACTGGCCGATTCCCACCAAGGCAGGGTGGCCCGAAAAAGAAAAACTTTCACCATCATTCACTCCATCACTGTCTTGCCAGAAGGGTGCTTTACACTACAGTTTTTAAACTGCAACATTAACACCCCTCCTTCAGAGTGCAGGCACTGTACTTCCCATCTCCAGGACTCAAGTCCGGCCTGCCGGTTTCCCTGAACCCCTTCATAAATGTTACTTTGCTCACACTCCAACAGCACGTCAAGTATTAAAAACCATTTGTCTCCATTCACTCCTATCAAACACGCTCACGCATGCCTGCTGGAAGTCCAAGCCCCTCGCACACAAAACCACCTTTACCCCCTCTCTCCAACGTTTCCTAGGCCGACCCCTACCCCGCCTTCCTTCCACTACAGACTGATACACTCTTGAAGTCATTCTGTTTCGCTCCATTCTCTCTAAATGTCCGAACCACCTCAACAACCCTTCCTCAGCCCTCTGGACAACAGTTTTGGTAATCCCGCACCTCCTCCTAACTTCCAAACTACGAATTCTCTGCATTATATTCACACCACACATTGCCCTCAGACATGACATCTCCACTGCCTCCAGCCTTCTCCTCGCTGCAACATTCATCACCCATGCTTCACACCCATATAAGAGCGTTGGTAAAACTATACTCTCATACATTCCCCTCTTTGCCTCCAAGGACAAAGTTCTTTGTCTCCACAGACTCCTAAGTGCACCACTCACCCTTTTCCCCTCATCAATTCTATGATTCACCTCATCCTTCATAGACCCATCCGCTGACACGTCCACTCATAAATATCTGAATACATTCACCTCCATACTCTCTCCCTCCAATCTGATATCCAATCTTTCATCACCTAATATTTTTGTTATCCTCATAACCTTACTCTTTCCTGTATTCATATATATATATATATATATATATATATATATATATATATATATATATATATATATATATATATATATATATATATATAAAGTTATTGGTATTCTTCCTGTAATTTTAATTAACACTGAGTTTTGTATTATCTTTTTCCTTTGATCATCACGTTAAATTATCATTCATAATGACTAACCTATCAACATCAAAAATCATCACAACCATTCATCTTCGTTACCCTGGTTCTCATCAACAATCATCATTCACTAAAGTATCATTCGTAAATCCCTGACGCATTCTCCATTTATCATTCCTATTCACTAGCCTGTCATCATTCTTCATTAACTTCCCTGTGTCATCATTCACATCGCGAGTATTCCTTATTGCTCACCAGTCACCATCGCAATCATCGTAACATTCATCATACAGTAATTCATCACTTTGAAATGGAGGGAAAGGCAATTTTACAATCAACAATAAATAAAAATATATTCAACACGAACGAATTTAATTTCGCGTCAAGGTTAAACAGGAGTCGAACAACGGTAAATGACGGCGAGGCTGAACAGGGGTCGCACAACGGTAAATGGCAGCGAGGATGAAGAAGAGTTGAGCAACGGTAAATAACAGTGTGGCTAGAAAGGATTCGACCAACGGTAAATGACAGCGAGGGCGAACAGGAGTCAAACAACAGCAGACAACGGTGATTACAAAATAAATAAATAAATAAATAAAAACGGAAATCGACCAGTGGCAGACTCCGTCTAGGAGAAACGTGAATCTACCGAACGCAAACAACGGCGACGATAAACGGCAGTCAAAGACTAAGACAGAGGACAAACAGAAATCAGCCAATGGTTAACACTGGCAGGAATGCAAGTCTTCGCTTTCACTAACTCGACGATGTAAGAAAATGAAGACTCGATCCTATTATTATTATTATTATTATTATTATTATTATTATTCACAACTATGTGAAAATCCTGCATTGCAAGGAGACGTAAACGTAAGAAGCACAAAACTTACCAGACATCAGAAAAAAAAGCCTAATAGATAAGAGAAAAACGGTTATCCTTATGGCTAGGAGAAAGAGAAACAGACGGAAACGAAAGTAAGAGCCAGAGAGAGAGAGAGAGAGAGAGAGAGAGAGAGAGAGAGAGAGAGAGAGAGAGAGAGAGAGAAAGAATCATAACTCAAAGTGTTTCACATTCGTATGAGAAGTAAAGTGACTGAAGAATCAAGTGTTAACACTGAGAAATAAAATATGAACTGCTCCCCTCAATGAGAATGATGTGTGTAATGATCTCAGGACGAGACTTCAGATTGCCTCTCAATCGAACAAGAAGCAATGCCCAAGAGAGAGAGGCCAACCCAAGAGGAAGTTTTGCAGCACTGAAACGACTAATGAGGCAGCAAAGGAGGTGTGTTGCATCAAAGGCAACAGGACTTTGAGGTATGAAAAGATTGCGGTGGATGCTGTGAGAAGGAGCCGAAGTCCTCTGTAAACCATTTGTCGAACTCTTCAACATAGCACAAACATGAACTCTTAGACTTCTGAAAGACAGCAAACGAATAATAAAAACAATATTCAAGAACGGAACGGACTAGAGGCCTTACACAGAGACCATAGTCTCTAATATCTTTGTGTGAATAACGTACTAGAAAGGCACAAAACAAAAGACTTGCGGAATACCCTGAAAGCGTAGACTTTCTCACAGAGCACCATTGTGTGGCGTCGGAAATGATAGATTGCAAACTTCAAACCTTTCACAGACATATGGAACACTAACGCTAGTCATACAGAGACACAAAGAGGGGTAACAGGCAAGTGCTAGCAGTGTGTGAAGAATATCTGACTGACAGGAATGATTAAGGTGTCAGACTGGGCGAATGTGACTAGCAGAGGCTTTCAGAAATGATTTCGAGGTCCTAATGAACAAAAAGGCACAATACCGTGACTAGAACAATACATAGGAGAGAGAAGCTTATGAGGATATTAGGGTCCGACTTGGACCATTTACGAGTCACACTAATAAACAAAGGCCAGAGAGCTAACTTTGTGTGTTAGTGTGACTTATAAATGATCCAAGTCGGACCGAAACGTCGTCATAAGTTTCTCTCTCCTGTGTGTGGATTATTTGTGTATTGTATTGTATTGTATTCGAAGTTCTATACTGTTTCTGGAGTATGATAAGGATTTACTGACAGTAAGAGCCTAGGGAAAGAAGAAGGGGGAGTGGGGGGGAAGAAAGAGGACTCGTGCGTGTTTGCAGATTGCAAAATTATGAAGATATACAGAGGAGAATAGTGAGAGACTGCAGGAGGTCCAGAAAATTCCTGAGATATGGCTGCAAGTGACTTACAAAAAAAATTCAGTGGCAATGAAACAGGGAGGTAGAGACAGGAAGCTAATCGGCCAGAGAGAGGGAGAGAGAGAGAGAGAGAGAGAGAGAGAGAGAGAGAGAGAGAATCACCCGGGGAAGGAGGATACTGAACGAAATTCTGAGGTACACACGAGTATAAATACGTGGGCAGCTTATTCTAGGCTATCACGCATGATAGCCTAGAATGAAGTCTTGGAAAGGCCTCTTATAATTCACTTTACCAACTGACCAGTGTGTCGAGCTCTCCTCATCTACTCAAGAACAAAGGAAAATTCGAAACAGCTTATAGATATGCATTTAGAGCAGAACTGGAGCTTAAGAGGACTGAGCTCTGTGGAAAATAAGTAATTCGAGGACTAAATCTCCTGCCCTGAAGTAACGAAGAAGAGCAGACATGTTAACGATATATAAAATACTCTGGGATATAAACTTTTGCCATTTTATTCATTCCTTACAGTTCATTATACTCTCTACTACAAGTCTATCTAGATTTTCTCAAGGGAACACCACAGGGAAAACCACAGATATATTAAAACACACTGATTCAAGGGAAAGCGCTCTCGATCCAAGGATTTGAAGCTATCTTCCTCTTTCTCAGATCAAGCTAAACTACCATAATCCCGTCACCCCAGCCTCTGTACTAACCTCGGGGTTTCAACACCATTCCGTGAAAATAGTGATTGATTAACAAGTTTGGAAACTTAGACGTATTCTCCACTAAGCTTGGGCACTTAGACGCACATATTACGAAGGGTGGGCACTTAGACGTACATATTACGAAGCGTGGGCACTTAGACGTATATATCATAAAACTTGGGCACTTAGACGTATATATCACGAAGTTTGGGCACTAAGACGTATATATCACGAAGTTTGGGCACTAAGACGTATGTATCACGAAGTTTGGGCACTTAGACGCATATATCATGAAGTTTGGGCACTTAGAAGTTAAATCTCCTTAGGCATTCGGAAGTGAGGATGCTGAGGGTATGAGCGTGGCAGAGTGAGAGTAAGTGTAGCAGAGTGAAAATTAGTGTGGCAGAGTGAAACTTAGTGTAGCAGAGTGAAACTTAGTGTGGCAGAGTGAGAGTAAGTGTAGCAGAGTGAAACTTAGTGTGGCAGAGTGAGAGTAAGTGTAGCAGAGTGAAACTTAGTGTGGCAGAGAGAGAAAGTGTAGCAGAGTGAGAGTAAGTGTAGCAGAGTGAAACTTAGTGTGGCAGAATGAGAGTAAGTGTAGCAGAGTGAAACTTAGTGTGGCAGAGTGAGAGTAAGTGTAGCAGAGTGAAACTTAGTGTGGCAGAGTGAGAGTAAGTGTAGCAGAGTGAAACTTAGTGTGGCAGAGTGAGAGTAAGTGTAGAAGAGTGAAACTTAGTGTAGCAGAGTGAGAGTAAGTGTGGCAGAGTGAGAGTAAGTGCAGTAGAGTGAAACTTAGTGTGGCAGAGTGAGAGTAAGTGTAGCAGAGTGAAACTTAGTGTGGCAGAGTGAGAGTAAGTGCAGTAGAGTGAAACTTAGTGTGGCAGAGTGAGAGTAAGTGTGGCAGAGTGAAACTTAGTGTAGCAGAGTGAGAGTAAGTGTAGCAGAGTGAAACTTAGTGTGGCAGAGTGAGAGTAACTGTAGCAGAGTGAAACTTAGTGTGGCAGAGTGAGAGTAAGTGTAGCAGAGTGAAACTTAGTGTGGCAGAGTGAGAGTAAGTGTAGCAGAGTGAGAGTAAGTGCAGTAGAGTGAAACTTGGTGTGGCAGAGTGAGAGTAAGTGTGGCAGAGTGAAACTTAATGTGGCAGAGTGAGACTTAGTGTGGCAGAGTGAAACTTAGTGTGGCAGAGTGAAACTTAGTGTGGCAGAGTGAAACTTAGTGTGGCAGAGTGAAACTTAGTGTAGCAGAGTGAAACTTAGTGTAGCAGAGTGAGAGTAAGTGTGGCAGAGTGAGAGTAAGTGCAGTAGAGGGAAACTTAGTGTGGCAGAGTGAGAGTAAGTGTGGCAGAGTGACAGTAAGTGTAGCAGAGTAAAACTTAGTGTGGCAGAGTGAGAGTAAGTGTAGCAGAGTGAGAGTAAGTGTGGCAGAGTGATAGTAAGTGTAGCAGAGTGAGAGTAAATGTAGTAGAGTGAAACTTAGTGTGGCAGAGTGAGAGTAAGTGTGACAGAGTGAGAGTAAGTGTGACAGAGTGAGAGTAAATGTAGCAGAGTGAAACTTAGTGTGGCAGAGTGAGAGTAAGTGTGGCAGAGTGAGAGTAAGTGTAGCAGAGTGAAACTTAGTGTGGCAGAGTGAGAGTAAGTGTGACAGAGTGAAACTTGGTGTGACAGAGTGAGAGTAAGTGTAGCAGAGTGAGAGTAAGTGTGGCAGAGTGAGAGTAAGTGTAGCAGAGTGAAACTTAGTGTGACAGAGTGAGAGTAAGTGTAGCAGAGTGAGAGTAAGTGTGGCTGAGTGAGAGTAAGTGTAGCAGAGTGAGAGTAAGTGTAGCAGAGTGAGAGTAAGTGTGGCAGAGTGAGAGTAAGTGTAGCAGAGTGAGAGTAAGTGTGGCAGAGTGAGAGTAAGTGTGGCAGAGTGAGAGTAAGTGTGGCAGAGTGAGAGTAAGTGTAGCAGAGTGAAACTTAGTGTGACAGAGTGAGAGTAAGTGTAGCAGAGTGAAACTTAGTGTGACAGAGTGAGAGTAAGTGTGGCAGAGTGAAACTTAGTGTGACAGAGTGAGAGTAAGTGTAGCAGAGTGAGAGTAAGTGTGGCAGAGTGATAGTAAGTGTAGCAGAGTGAGAGTAAGTGTAGCAGAGTGAGAGTAAGTGTAGTAGAGTGAAACTTAGTGTGGCAGAGTGAGAGTAAGTGTGGCAGAGTGAGAGTAAGTATGGCAGAGTGAGAGTAAGTGTAGCAGAGTGAAACTTAGTGTGACAGAGTGAGAGTAAGTGTGGCAGAGTGAAACTTAATGTGACAGAGTGAGAGTAAGTGTGGCAGAGTGAAACTTACTGTGGGAGAGTGATAGTACATGTAGCAGAGTGAAACTTAGTGTGGCAGAGTGATAGTAAGTGTAGCAGAGTGAAACTTAGTGTGGCAGAGTGAGAGTAAGTGTAGCAGAGTGAAATTTAGTGTGACAGAGTGAGAGTAAGTGTGGCAGAGTGAAACTTAGTGTGGCAGAGTGATAGTAAGTGTAGCAGAGTGAAACTTAGTGTGGCAGAGTGAGAGTAAGTGTGGCAGAGTGAAACTTTGTGTGGCAGAGTGAGAGTAAGTGTGGCAGAGTGAGAGTAAGTGTGGCAGAGTGAGAGTAAGTGTGGCAGAGTGAAACTTAGTGTGGCAGAGTGAGAGTAAGTGTAGCAGAGTGAAACTTAGTGTGGCAGAGTGAGAGTAAGTGTAGCAGAGTGAAACTTAGTGTGGCAGAGTGAGAGTAAGTGTAGCAGAGTGAAACTTAGTGTGGCAGAGTGAGAGTAAGTGTAGCAGAGTGAGAGTAAGTGTGGCAGAGTGAGAGTAAGTGTGGCAGAGTGAAACTTAATGTGACAGAGTGAGAGTAAGTGTGGCAGAGTGAAACTTACTGTGGGAGAGTGATAGTACATGTAGCAGAGTGAAACTTAGTGTGGCAGAGTGATAGTAAGTGTAGCAGAGTGAAACTTAGTGTGGCAGAGTGAGAGTAAGTGTAGCAGAGTGAAATTTAGTGTGGCAGAATGAGAGTAAGTGTGGCAGAGTGAAACTTAGTGTGGGAGAGTGATAGTAAGTATAGCAGAGTGAAACTTAGTGTGGCAGAGTGAGAGTAAGTGTAGCAGAGTGAAACTTAGTGTGGCAGAGTGAGAGTAAGTGTAGCAGAGTGAAACTTAGTGTGGCAGAGTGAGAGTAAGTGTAGCAGAGTGAAACTTAGTGTGGCAGAGTGAGAGTAAGTATAGCAGAGTGAAACTTAGTGTGGCAGAGTGAGAGTAAGTGTAGCAGAGTGAAACTTAGTGTGGCAGGATGGAAGTCCAACACTCTGGCATGTTTAATGTTTAAACCTTTCGTCTACTCACCAGTATTCTTCAGTTGAACGCAGGCGAACACCAGAGACGGCAGAAGATTCAAGCAATTATTACACATATAGTTTACCAACTTATCGGCACTGTATAACATTCCTGCACCAGCGATAATCTAAGTTGATAATCTGTATAATAAACAGCAGAAACCGTCTTGCTATTTACTGCTTCTAATCATTTTAAGCAGTTTTTTGCTTACCAGTTTTTACCAAAGTTAATTTCCCTCTCTCAAGACCAGTTTGCTGTTGTCGTCACTAAGTCACGAAACAGATGCAAAGAGAATGGGATCAAAATGATTTCGATTCCATTAGAGAATAAATTAGTGGAGGAATGATTGGGACTTGAATCTATTTTCGGTTATTTCTATATCTATAATTTGTTTCAAGTCATGACATAAATAGAAGGGGGAAACCTCGCTGATATTTAGGCCGTAAACATTGTCGCTCTGGGGTTTTAGTCGCTCACTTAGTTGTTCGATTAGTCGTGCAGTTAGTCGTATAATTAAGTCATTCAAACTACACTACCATGGTAAGATAATGAAGCATCTGGGAGGAAGTGAATCAAAAAGGGAGAAAAAATGAAAGACTTGGATGGTAGACTGGAAAGATAGACTGGGAAGGTAGACTTTTGAGGTAGATTGGGGGAGGTAGATTGATGAGGTAGACTGGGGGGTAGACTGGGGGGTAGACTGGGGGAGGTAGTCTGGGGAGGTAGACTGTGGGGATGTAGAGTGGGGAGGTAGATTGGGGAAGGTAGACTGGGGAAGACTGAAGAGGAGGAGACTTAATGAAAGAAAGATACACGAAGAACAAGTGAAAGAAGTTGTTCCTTAAGAATCAGTGGGAAACATTAATAAATCAATGGGGGAGACGCTGAGAATGAGTGAGTCGCCGGAGGAATGAGGGAGAGAGGAGAAATGAATGAATGAATGAGGGAGACAGAGAAGAAATGAGCAAAATGCTGAGACTCAGCGAGACGAGGCAGTGAGAGTTATTGGATGAAACAGACAGCGAGGATGAGGAGAGAGAGAGAGAGAGATAGAGAGAGAGAGAGAGAGAGAGAGAGAGAGAGAGAGAGAGAGAGAGATAGAGAGAGAGAGAGAGAGAGAGAGAGACAGACAGACAGACAGACAGACAGACAGACAGACAAAGAGACAGAGACAGAGAAAGTAAGCAAACAGAAGAGCAAGGAAGAACGGGAGAAGAATGAGGGAAATAGGGGGAATTAGAAAAGGCGAAGGAGACGAAGAGAGGGAGGGGGAAGATAAAGTAGAGACAGAGAGACGGAAAGTGAAAAACGAACTAATCTACAAAACCATAAACAAAGCAGCCCGAGATTTGCTATTAATACCAACCACTAGTAGAAAAAAAAAAGAGAACGCCCCCCCCTCCTTTTTCTTTCCACCCTTCTAAAATACATTGCCACGTCAATCATCCCGGAACATCCAATCGCCCTAAAAACCTTGAAACCATTACTCTGACAAGACAACGTTCACTACCATCGGGCCATAATTCCCCACGGACCGCGCGCACACCTCCCACCTGTCACAGAGAAAAAACATTTTCTGGACCGGTACTCTATCCCTCTTCCCGCGACTCTTAACGATATCATTCCTCAGAACATTTTTTTTTTTGAGAAATATTGCCCTCTTTCTCTTTCTCTCTCTCTCTCTCTCTCTCTCTCTCTCTCTCTCTCTCTCTCTCTCTCTCTCTCTCCACACACAAACATACACATACTTACAAATAAAATGGAATGGAATTTCCCTGCCTACCCGCTATTAAATTCTAAATCGTTTACAATAACGTTTAATATTAAGCGGTAAAGAACACAATCAAGGGTGAAAGCCGGGGTTATAACCTTTACTGTATTACCTCTAAAGTCTGGTAAGGCGACGGACGACATTGGAAAACACACACACACATACACACACACACACACACACACACACACACACACACACACACACACACACACACACAAATATTGAGCAACAATTGTCTTCAGAAGAATTTTCTCTAATAGAGCTGGGTTTGATACCCACACTAACTCCAACAAAGATTGGCATCAAAGAAAAAAAATTCTGTGGCATAGGAGGGCATCAACGGAACGTTTCCTATGGTAAAGGGCATCAAAGCAATATTTTCTGAGGTAAAGGAGGGTATCAAGTCACAGTAACTGATGTTAAGGAGAGTATCAAAGCCACAGTTACCCTGGTAAAGGAGAGTATCAAAGCCACAGTTACCCTGGTAAAGGAGAGTATCAAAGCCACAGTTACCCTGGTAAAGGAGAGTATCAAAGCAATAATTTCTGAGGTAAAGGAGGGTATCAAAGCTACAGTTACCCTGGTAAAGGAGAGTATCAAAGCCACAGTTACCCTGGTAAAGGAGAGTATCAAAGTCACAGTTACCCTGGTAAAGGAGAGTATCAAAGTCACAGTTACCCTGGTAAAGGAGAGTATCAAAGTCACAGTTACCCTGGTAAAGGAGAGTATCAAAGCCACAGTTACCCTGGTAAAGGAGAGTATCAAAGCCACAGTTACCCTGGTAAAGGAGAGTATCAAAGCAATAATTTCTGAGGTAAAGGAGGGTATCAAAGCTACAGTTACCCTGGTAAAGGAGAGTATCAAAGCCACAGTTACCCTGGTAAAGGAGAGTATCAAAGCAATATTTTCTGAGGTAAAGGAGGGTATCAAAGCTACAGTTACCCTGGTAAAGGAGAGTATCAAAGTCACAATTACCCTGGTAAAGGAGAGAGTATCAGGAAGTATCACAGTTACCCTGGTAAAGGAGAGTATCAAAGTCACAGTTACCCTGGTAAAGGAGAGTATCAAAGTCACAGTTACCCTGGTAAAGGAGAGTATCAAAGTCACAGTTACCCTGGTAAAGGAGAGTATCAAAGTCACAGTTACCCTGGTAAAGGAGAGTATCAAAGTCACAGTTACCCTGGTAAAGGAGAGTATCAAAGTCACAGTTACCCTGGTAAAGGAGAGTATCAAAGTCACAGTTACCCTGGTAAAGGAGAGTATCAAAGTCACAGTTACCCTGGTAAAGGAGAGTATCAAAGTCACAGTTACCCTAGTAAAGGAGAGTATCAAAGTCACAGTTACCCTGGTAAAGGAGAGTATCAAAGTCACAGTTACCCTGGTAAAGGAGAGTATCAAAGCCACAGTTACCCTGGTAAAGGAAGTATCAAAGCAATATTTTCTGAGGTAAAGGAGGGTATCAAAGCTACAGTTACAGTATCAAAGTCAAAATTACCCTGGTAAAGGAGAGTATCAAAGTCACAGTTACCCTGGTAAAGGAGAGTATCAAAGTCACAGTTACCCTGGTAAAGGAGAGTATCAAAGTCACAGTTACCCTGGTAAAGGAGAGTATCAAAGTCACAGTTACCCTAGTAAAGGAGAGTATCAAAGTCACAGTTACCCTGGTAAAGGAGAGTATCAAAGTCACAGTTACCCTGGTAAAGGAGAGTATCAAAGTCACAATTACCCTGGTAAAGGAGAGTATCAAAGTCACAGTTACCCTGGTAAAGGAGAGTATCAAAGTCACAGTTACCCTGGTAAAGGAGAGTATCAAAGTCACAGTTACCCTGGTAAAGGAGAGTATCAAAGTCACAGTTACCCTGGTAAAGCTGTGTGCCAAGAATTGCAGACTTGTCATAGGTTTTAGGACGACCGTAAAAGGTAGTGAATGGGATATTTCAAAGTCACAGTTACCCTGGTAAAGGAGAGTATCAAAGTCACAATTACCCTGGTAAAGGAGGCGCCTTCACTGGAGCTCACTGACTGCTGAGGACAGTCACAACACCTGGCTGATTGCTGAGGACAGTCACAGCATCTTGCTGACTGCTGAGGACAGTCACAGCACCTGACTGACTGCTGAGGACAGTCACAGAACCTGGCTGACTGCTGAGGACAGTCACAGCACATGGCTGACTGCTGAGGACAGTCACAGCACATGGCTGACTGCTGAGGACAGTCACAGCACATGGCTGACTGCTGAGGACAGTCACAGCACCTGACTGACTGCTGAGGACAGTCACAGCACCTGACTGACTGCTGAGGACAGTCACAGAACCTGGCTGACTGCTGAGGACAGTCACAGCACCTGGCTGACTGCTGAGGACAGTCACAGCACATGGCTGACTGCTGAGGACAGTCACAGCATCTGGCTGAGGACAGTCACAGCACATGGCTCACTGCTAAGGACAGTCAGGGCACATAGCTCACTGCTGAGGACAGTCACAGCACCTGGCTGACTGCTGAGGACAGTCACAGCACCTGGCTGACTGCTGAGGACAGTCACAGCACCTGGCTGACTGCGGAGGACAATCACAGCACCTGGTTGACTACTGAAAACAGTCACAGCACCTGGTTGACTGCTGAAAACAGTCACAGCACCTGGCTGACTGCTGAGGACAGTCACAGCACCTGGCTGACTGCTGAGGACAGAGGCACAGTACCTGGCTGACTGTTGAGGATAGTCAGAGTACCTGGCTGACTGCTGAGGACAGAGTCATGGTACCTGGCTGACTGCTGAGGACAGAGCCACAGTTCCTGACTGCTGATGACAGAGTCAGAGTACCTGGCTGACTGCTGAGGACAGAGTCACGGTGCATGGCTGACTGCTGAGGACTGAGTCACGGTGCATGGCTGACTGCTGAGGACAGAGTCACGGCACCTGGCTGACTGCTGAGGACAGTCACAGTACCTGGCTGACTGCTGAGGACAAAGTCACAGTTCCTGGTTGACTGCTGAGGACAGTCACAGTTCCTGGCTAACAGCTGAGGACAGTGTCACAGTATCTGGCTGATTGCTGAGAACAGAGTCACGGTACCTGGATGACTGTTGAGGACAGAGTCACGGTGCCTGACTGATTGCTGAGGACAGAGTCATGGTACTTTAATGACTGCTGAAGACAGAGTCACGGTACCTGGCTGACTGCTGAGGACAGAGTCATGGTACTTTAATGACTGCTGAAGACAGAGTCACGGTACCTGGCCGACTGCTGGGGAGAGAGAGTACCTGGTTAACTGCTGAGGACATAGTCATGGTACTTCACTGACTGCTGAGGACAGTCACGGTACCCGGCTGACTGCTGAGGACAGTCGCGGCACCTGGCTGACTACTGAGGACAGAGTCTTGGTACCTGGCTGACTGCTGAGGACAGAGTCACGGTACCTGGCTGATTACTGAATACAGAGTCATAGTACCTGGATGACTGCTGAGGACAGAGTCACGGTACCTGGCTGACTGCTGAGGACAGAGTCACGGTACCTGACTGACTGCTGAGGACATAGTCACGTTACCTGGCTGAGTGCTGAGGACAGTCAGAGCACATGACTGTTGAAGACAGAGTCACAGTACCTGACTGCTTTGGACAGAGTCTTGGTACCTGGCTGACTGCTGAAGACGATATTATTATTAATCATGGGGGAGCGCTAAACCCGTAGGATTATACAGCGCTGAGGACGATAGTCACGGTACCTGAGTGACTGCTGAGAACAGAGTCACAGTACCTGACTGCTGTGGACAGTCTTGGTACCTGGCTGACTGCTGAAGACGATATTATTATTAATCATGGGGAGCGCTAAACCCATAGGATTATACAGCGCTGAGGACGATAGAGTCACGGTACCTGAGTGACTGCTGAGAACAGAGTCACAGTACCTGTCTGACTGCTGAGGACAGTCACTTTACCTGGTTGACTGCTGAGGAGAGTCACGGTACCTGATTGACTGCTGAGCACAGAGCCACGGTACCTGGCTGATTGCCGAGGACAGAGTCACGGTATCTGGCTGACTGCTGAGGACAGAGTCACGGTACCTGACTGACTGCTGAGGACAGAGTCACGGTACCTGGCTGACTGCTGAGGACAGAGCGAAGGTACCTGGCTGACTGCTGAGGACAGAGTCACGGTACCTGGCTGACTGCTGAGGACAGAGTGAAGGTACCTGGCTGACTGCTGAGGACAGTCACAGTACCTGGTATGGGAGTACATATTAGCAGTGGTATGGGAGTACATGTCAGCAGTTGTTTGGTAGCAACGTATCCGCAATCGCAAGCCAGAGTACAAATAGCAAGAAATGTGTTTTAAAAAAAAAGTCTTACTTCCAGAGGCCATAAGTCTGAGGGTGTGAGCTGCCAGCTTAGCGATACAGTGCTGCCATCTATCTGCCAGCTAATGCCTTTAAAATTGTTAAACCATCATCAACCAGTGGAAAGGAATGCTTTACAGCCCCGCTGTCTGCGATATATTTACTGGCTTTCTAAAGAGCTTTCAAGTCGCTAAGAATTGTTTACTCACACACACACACACACACACACACACACACACACACACACACACACACACACAACAGTAAATATTTGAACTTGAAGCGCAATACTTAGCAGAAGTCAAACATTTATTACCATAAAAATTGATATTGTGTGTATGTATTTGTCGAGGGATGGGGGTGAGGTGTGCGTGTGTGGGTGCGTGCGCACCTGCATGCCAGCACGCGAGTGTATAGAACTTTTATAAATCTGAGTAAAATACGACTTTTGCCACGAGAGGTGTTGGCTCATCTTGCAGTTGCAGCAGCTGTGTGGCAATGTCATTCAGCCCATGCTAGTCTACCACCTGCATCCAACATTATCTTTCATCACTCCAAGAAAATATGAACTCGGTACTCCTTGAAGCGGGCAGTTTGTAACTCTGGAGTTGAAATATGGACTGAGTACTCCTTGAAGCGGGCAGTTTGTAACTCTGGAAATGAAAAGACCCATATGCTCTTCCACTGTTCACTTTCCATTCGTCTTTTTTCGTATATTTTCCCTGCGTACCATTCAAAGGTAAGGCTCTACCGCTCCCAGTTGACTCGCCTGACTGCATGAATTTCATGGTTCACGGAAACCTACTGAATACAGAAATTTTCAATGAATACGTAAGTTTAATGTCGGGCATTGGCTGACAAACAGTGCTATGTGGATCCAGCTTAACCTGACCTAACATAACTTGTCGTGGTGTAGTTGACCCACGACGCCCTGTCTGGTTGCCTTAGACTCAATTCTCATGCTGCAGCCTCATATTATTCCAGACCATGGAGCTGAACTCTTCTCCAGGCTGAGGGACTGACCACCTCAAATACTATTTCTCCAGGGTTTAAGGACTGATTACATCGTCTTCATTTCACTACAAAACCTGCTGCCTCTGTATTTGACTGAAGAAGCCTACTGTGTAGGCGAAACTTTTCAAAAATAAAGATACGCAACTGTAGGACGTGTCTTAATTATCACTACAGTAAACTACTCTTAAAAATGATATTAATTACCGACAAGTTGAAGATTAAGGGAAAAAGTATTTGAGGTAGTCAGTCATCTCTCGCCTGGACCCATCCTGGATAGATCTGTCATTTCAGCAGAGTCTTCACCACCGAAGGAATGTGGGTGGCCTTACAAGGCCAAAATTGTCAAAATACCACACTTGGCTCTACTCCTAGGACAGCGAGAGGTGAGCTTCTACACATCAAGACGGGCAGTAAGCAGCATCACTCTGACTGTACCCTTCTCCAGAACAACACTTCATCTGAGATCATTTATTCCCAAGATGAATCTAGTCTGGAACATGTTCGTACAGCATAATGATATCAACGAAATAAAGTCAGCTGATCAAATGAAATTTCTGGCTCGCAGATGGTTCCAGCTTCATCCTGTTCCCTACTTGTATATTTCATGACAATAATAATGTTTTCAAATGAGCTGAAGTAGGTAACGGCTCCTAGCTTGCTAATAAAGTTAGGAATCTTTAACCTAACCTTATGAAACCCTGCTTCAGATTCTTCAAGACTACGTGCTCATCACCAACTCCAAGACTGAGGAACTGATGGCGAAACGTCTGCAAATAAAGATACCCAAATGTTGTACGTGTCTAATTGTAATAAAGTTGGTAGAATTACGACAATATGTAAAGTAAAATAAAGTAAAAGGACACAAGTGCAACTAACGTTGCCACAATAAAATGTCACATTAGTTGCACTTGTGTCCTTTTACTTTATTTTACTTTACACGTGTCTAATTCTTCACACTCCTTACGTACGTATGTACGTACACCCGGGCACACGTACATACGCACACGCGCTCACAGCTTCCCCACCACCCCAAGAGTTGCACGCACGCGCACACGCTGAGAGGAACTGAAGGTAGACTTCGACAGAGACGAGGCACAGGAATACGAGAGCACCAACAGTTGTTAAAAGCTCAGAAAAGGAATGTTAGGAAATACTTTTCCAGCCTCAGAGTGGTGAGGAGGTGGAACATCTGGGCAGCCAAGTTGTAGAGGCAGAATTTATATATAGCTTTAAGAAGAGGTATGACAGGGCTCACGAATCGAGGAGAGATTGAACCCAGTGGCGACCATCGGAGAGGTCGGGAATAGGAGCTAAGACTCGACCCCTTGCAACCACATGTAATTACTCACAATCCCATATACGTCTCATCCCCACACACACATCCCCTCTAGAATAGAATGGAGAGAGAGAGAGAGAGAGAGGGAGAGAGAGAGAGAGAGAACCATTCTATTCACCAACCACCAACTCTATATCCGTAACTATCCCTTACCATCGCTCCAGACCATCCACATCCACTCTTCCCCTCTCCCCCGAACTGCCACAAAGGCAGTTAGTTAATTCCCATCCTTTGATCCTATCCTCTCCTCATCTTTTCTCTTCTCTTGATGTTCTTATCTCGTGAAAGCGTTTCGAAAGGCAGCTTTACTGTGAAAATTGTCATTAAGTTGACTAAGTTAATTCCAGCAATTGCTGTTTGTGGAGGCGGAAGAGTGTTCTCTCTGCACGATATTTTGGCACGTCGCTACCAATGCTCGGCTTTTCTTTTAGTCTCCCTTAATGCTGCTACTGCTGTTGTTACTGCTGTAACTGCTGTTCAGGTTCCCGTTAAGCTGATGCTGCTCTAAGCTCCAGTGTTACTGCTGCTGTGGCTTCCACAACTGCTCGGAGCTCTATAGATATTCCTGTTAATGTTGTAAATACTGTTCGGAGCTCCTATGCTGCTGCTGCTATTATTGCTACTACTACTGCTGCTATTACTACTACTACTACTGCTGCTGCTATTACTACTACTACTACTAATACTACTGCTGCTGCTGCTGCTGCTGCTGCTTCTGCTGCTGCTGCTGCTGCTTCTGCTGCTGCTGCTGCTGCTGCTGAAGCTGCTGCTGCTGAAGCTGCTGCTGCTGAAGCTGCTGCTGCTGAAGCTGCTGCTGCTCTGAGCTCTCCTGGTGTTACTGCTACTTTTCCCACATATTCATTCTTTTTTCTACAAATGGAAGATGTACTATATACAGCAGGCATCTTGAGATTTTCAAGTTCTCCTCTTACCATGTTATATAGTACATCATTCGTTAATTACACTAATAAGTTATATAAACAGCTTAGACATACATACACGAGCGAGAAGGGTTGGACTAAGTGGGACCTGCACATCACGGGTAAAGTATGTTGTCGAGGTTAAAACTTTGAGTAGTTTTAAGAATGGGTTGGAATCAGTATTGGATCAAGAACCCTTCACCAGTATAATGAGATGTACTGAAGGGACCGAGTGTGAGGAGACGAAGGGAATACCGCATAGCACCTGTGAGGTAACTCAACTTGGGAAGAGAACTGAGTGGTTGGCCTGGGTGAGGACACAAGGTCCACTGAATACACAATGGAAGCCACCGGTACAGGACAACATGACTCACGAAATCGTAATGACACGATTGCAAACAAACCATACCACGGGCGGGATTTGAACCCGCGGTCAGAGAGTCTCAAAACTCCAGACTGGAGTTTTGAGACTCTCTGACCGCGGGTTCAAATCCCGCCCGTGGTATGGTCAGGTCAACATATAGTAACTTGTCCGCAGTCATTGAGTGACGATGGGTTTGTTATATAACATTAAGTCCCGTACGATTTAGTATGCTATCGGACACTGTATCACTTGTGCTACTAGATATGAGGTGATAATAAACTGGCCAGCTGTTGCTAGGTCTGAGGTGATAATACCTGGCCAGCTGTTGCTAGGTTTGAGGTGATAATAACCGGCCTGATGCTGCTAGATGTGAGATGATAATACCCGACCAGGTGCTGCTAAATGTGAGATGATAATACCAACCAGGTGCTGCTAAATGTGAGAAGATAATACCAACCAGGTGCTGCTAGATGTGAGATGATAATACCCGACCAGGTGCTGCTAGACATGAAGAGGATAAGGGAAGATAGGTCAAACGGGCAATAGAGGGTCGAGCTTTTTTAAGCAATTATTCTGGATAGGTGATTAGCAGTTCTGTATAGAGTGGATCTCTCCCTGCTGGGGCGTAGATATCAGCTGAAACCTTGCTGGGGATGTAACAGGCGTGTGGAACATTTGTTTAGGTGATGTGTGTGTGTGTACTCACCTAGTTGAGGTTGCGGGGGTCGAGTCCGAGCTCCTGGCCCCGCCTCTTCACTGATCGCTACTAGGTCACTCTCCCTGAGCCGTGAGCTTTATCATACCTCTGCTTAAAGCTATGTATGGATCCTGCCTCCACTACATCCCTTCCCAAACTATTCCACTTACTGACTACTCTGTGGCTGAAGAAATACTTCCTAACATCCCTGTGATTCATCTGTGTCTTCAGCTTCCAACTGTGTCCCCTTGTTACTGTGTCCAATCTCTGGAACATCCTGTCTTTGTCCACCTTGTCAATTCCTCTCAGTATTTTGTATGTCGTTATCATGTCCCCCCTATCTCTCCTGTCCTCCAGTGTCCAGTGTGTGTGTGTGTGTGTGTGTGTGTGTGTGTGTGTGTGTGTGTACTCACCTAATTGTGGTTGCAGGGGTCGAGACTCAGCTCCTGGCCCCGCCTCTTCACTGATCGCTACTGGATCCTCTCTCTCTCTGCTTCCTGAGCTTTGTCATACCTCTTCTTAAAACTATGTATGGTTCTTGCCTCCACTACTTCACTTGCTAGGCTATTCCACTTGCTGACAACTCTATGACTGAAGAAATACTTCCTAACGTCCCTGTGACTCGTCTGAGTCTTCAGCTTCCAGTTGTGACCCCTTGTCCCTGTGTCCCCTCTCTGGAACATCCTATCTCTGTCCACCTTGTCTATTCCCCGCAGTATCTTGTATGTCGTTATCATGTCTCCCCTGACCCTTCTGTCCTCCAGTGTCGTCAGTCCGATTTCCCTTAACCTTTCCTCGTACGACATTCCCTTGAGCTCAGGGACTGGCCTTGTTGCAAACCTTTGTACTTTCTCTAACTTCTTGACGTGCTTGACCAGGTGTGGGTTCCAGACTGGTGCTGCATACTCCAGTATGGGCCTAACATACACAGTGTACAGTGTCTTGAACGATTCCTTATTAAGGTATCGGAACGCTATTCTCAGGTTTGCCAGGCGCCCGTATGCTGCAGCGGTTATTTGGTTGATGTGTGCCTCCGGTGATGTGCTCGGTGTTATGGTCACCCCAAGGTCTTTCTGCCTGAGTGAGGTCTGTAGTCTTTGTCCACCTAGCCTATACTCTGTCTGCGGTCTTCTTTGCCCCTCCCCAATCTTCATGACTTTGCATTTGGCTGGATTGAATTCGAGAAGCCAGTTGCTGGACCACATGTCCAGCCTTTCCAGGTCTCTTTGCAGTCCTGCCTCATCCTCGTCCGATTTAATTCTTCTCATCAACTTCACGTCATCTGCGAACAGGGACACTTCAGAGTCTATTCCTTCCATCATGTCGTTCACATATGTCAAAAATAGCACTGGTCCTAGAACTGACCCCTGTGGGACCCCGCTCGTAACAGGCGCCCACTGTGATACCTCTTCACGTACCATGACTCGTTGCTGCCTCCCTGTCAGGTATTCCCTTATCCATTGCAGTGCCCTCCCTTTTACGTGCGCCTGATCCTCCAGCTTCTGCACTAATCTCTTGTGGGGAACTGTGTCAAAGGCCTTCCTGCATTCTAGGAAAACGCAATCTACCCACCCCTCTCTCTCGTGTCTTACTTCTGTTACCTTGTCATAAAACTCCAGGAGGTTTGTGATACAAGATTTGCCTTCCATGAACCCATGCTGGTTTTCATTTATAATCTTGTTCCTTTCCAGGTGTTCGACCACTCTCCTCCTGATAATCTTCTCCATGACTTTGCACACAATACATGTCAGAGACACAGGTCTGTAGTTTAGTGCCTCTTTTCTGTTTCCTTTCTTAAATATGGGGACTACATTAGCTGTCTTCCATTTCTCAGGTAGTTGCCCAGTTTCAAGGGATGTGTTGAAGATTGTGGTTAGAGGCACGCACAGCATCTCTGCTCCTTCTCTAAGGACCCATGGGGAGATGTTGTCCGGTCCCATCGCCTTTGAGGTGTCAAGGTCACTTAAGAGCTTCTTCACCTCCTCCTCAGTTGTTCGTATGTCATCCAACACTTGTTGGTATATTCCCTCTTGATGTTCCCTTCTGTGCTGTCTTCCCACAGCCCTTCCTGTCTCTACTGTAAAAACTTCCTTAAATCTCCTGTTCAGCTCCTCACATACCTCCTGATCATTTCTTGTGAGTTCTCCACCTTCTGTCCTTAATCTGATCACCTGGTCTTTGACTGTTGTCTTCCTCCTGATGTGGCTATACAACAGTTTCGGGTCAGTCTTGATTCTCGATGCTATGTCATTTTCTTACTGTCGCTGGGCCTCCCTCCTTACCTGTGCGTATTCATTCCTGGCTCTGCGACTGATCTCCCTATTTTCGTGTGTTCTCTGCCTTCTGTACTTTTTCCATTCTCTATTGCACTTTGTTTTTGCCTCCTTACACCGTCGGGTAAACCAGGGGCTCGTTCTGGTCTTCCCGTTGTTACTGTTGCCCTTGGGAATAAACCTTTCCACTGCCTCCTTGCATTTTGTTGTTACATATTCCATCATTTCATTTACTGTCTTTCCTGCCAGTTCTCTGTCCCACTGGACCTCCCGCAGGAAGTTCTTCAACCCTATGTAGTCCCTTCTTTTATAGTCAGGCTTTTCCCATTCAACTCCTGTTATTCTCTCCACTTGCAGCTCTACTATGTATTCAAAGCACAGAACCACGTGGTCGCTAGCTCCTAGGGGACTCTCATACTTGATGTCCTCAATATCTGAGCTGCCCAGGGTGAACACAAGGTCCAATCTTGCTGGTTCATCCTCCCCTCTCACTCTGGTAGTATCCTTAACATGTTGGTGCATGAGGTTTTCCAGCACCACGTCCAACATCCTTGCTCTCCATGTTTCGGGACCCCCATGTGGCTCCAGGTTTTCCCAGTCAATCTCCCTGTGGTTGAAATCCCCCATAACCAGCAACTTTGCTCTGCTGGAGTGAGCTCTTCTTGCCACCTCAGCAAGTGTGTCCACCATTGCTCTGTTGCTCTCTTCATATTCCTCTCTTGGCCTCCTGCAGTTCTGTGGTGGATTATACATCACTGCAATGTGTGTGTGTGTGTGTGTGTGTATGTGTGTGTGTGTGCGTGTGTGTACTCACCTAGTTGAGGTTGCAGGGGTCGAGTCCTAGCTCCTGGCCCCGCCTCTTCACTGGTCACTTCTAGGTCATTCTCCCTGAACCTTGAGCTTTATCATACCTCTGCTTAAAGCTATGTGTGGACCCTGCCTCCACTACATCGCTTCCCAAACTATTCCACTTCCTGTCTACTCTGTGGTTGAAGAAATACTTCCTAACATCCCTGTGATTCATCTGTGTCTTCAACTTCCAACGGTGTCCCCTTGTTGCTGTGTCCCATCTCTGAAACATCCTGTCTTTGTCCACCTTGTCAATTCCTCTCGGTATTTTGTATGTCGTTATCATGTCCCCCCTATCTCTCCTGTCCTCCAGTGTCGTCAGGTTGATTTCCCTTAACCTCTCCTAGTAGGACATACCTCTTAGCTCTGGGACTAGTCTTGTTGTAAACCTTTGCACTTTCTCTAGTTTCTTTACGTGCTTGGCTAGGTGTGAGTTCCAAACTGGTGCCGCATACTCCAATATGGGCCTAACGTACACGGTGTACAGGGTCCTGAACAATTCCTTATTGAGATGTCGGAATGCTGTTCTGAGGTTTGCTAGGCGCCCGTATGATGTAGCAGTTATTTGGTTGATGTGCGCTTCAGAAGATGTGCCTGGTGTTATATTCACCCCAAGATCTTTTTCCTTGAGTGAGGTTTGTAGTCTCTGGCCCCCTAGACTGTACTCCGTCTGCGGTCTTCTTTGCCCTTCCCCAATCTTCATGACTTTGCACTTGGTGGGGTTGAACTCCAGGAGCCAATTGCTGGATCAGGTCTGCAGCCTGTCCAGATCCCTTTGTAGTTCTGCCTGGTCTTCGATCGAATGAATTCTTCTCATCAACTTCACGTCATCTGCAAACAGGGACACTTCGGAGTCTATTCCTTTCGTCATGTCGTTCACAAATACCAGAAACAGCACTGGTCCTAGGGCTGACCCCTGTGGGACCCCGCTGTTCACAGGTGCCCACTCTGACACCTCGCGACGTACCATGACTCGCTGCTGTCTTCCTGACAAGTATTCCCTGATCCATTGCAGTGCCTTCCCTGTTATCCCTGCTTGGTCCTCCAGTTTTTGCACTGATCTCTTGTGTGGAACTGTATCAAACGCCTTCTTGCAGTCCAAGAAAATGCAATCCACCCATCCCTCTCTCTCTTGTCTTACTGCTGTCACTATGTCATAGAACTCCAGTAGGTTTGTGACACAGGATTTCCCGTCCCTGAAACCATGTTGGCTGCTGTTGATGAGATCATTCCTTTCTAGGTGTTCCACCACTCTTCTGATAATCTCCATGACTTTGCATACTATACATGTCAGTGACACTGGTCTGTAGTTGTGTGTATGTGTACTCACCTAATTGTACTCACCTGATTGTGGTTGCAGGGGTCGAGACTCAGCTCCTGGCCCCGCCTCTTCACTGATCGCTACTAGGTCCTCTCCCTCTCTGCTTCCTGAGCTTTGTCATACCTCTTCTTAAAACTATGTATAGTTCCTGCCTCCACTACTTCACTAGCTAGGCTATTCCACTTCCTGACGACTCTATGACTGAAGAAATACTTCCTAATGTCCGTGACTCGTCTGAGTCTTCAGCTTCCAGTTGTGACCCCTTGTTTCTGTGTCCCCTCTCTGGAACATCCTATCTCTGTCCACCTTGTCCTATCTCTGTCCACCTTGTCTATTCCCCGTGTGTGTGTGTGTGTGTGTGTGTGTGTGTGTGTGTGTGTGTGTGTGTGTGTAGAGTGTGTGTAGAGTGTGTGTAGGTGATGTGTGTGTGTGTGTGTGTGTGTGTGTGTGTGTGTGTACTCACCTATTTGTACTCACCTATTTGTGGTTGCAGGGGTCGAGTCCTAGCTCCTGGCCCCGCCTCTTCACCGGTTGCTACTAGGCCCTCTCTCTCCCCGCTCCATGAGCTTTATCAAACCTCGTCTTAAAACTGTGTATGGTTCCTGCCTCCACTACGTCATTTTCTAGGCTATTCCACTGCCTTACAACTCTATGACTGAAGAAATACTTCCTACTATCTCTCTGACTCATTTGTGTCTTCAACTTCCAATTGTGGCCTCTTGTTTCTGTGTCCCCTCCCTGGAACATCCTGTCTTTGTCCACCTTGTCTATTCCACGCAGTATTTTATATGTCGTTATCATGTCTCCCCTGACCCTCCTGTCCTCCAGTGTGGTCAGGCCGATTTCCCTTAATCTTTCTTCATAGGACATTCCCCTTAGCTCTGGAACTAACCTTGTCGCAAACCTTTGTACTTTCTCTAGTTTCTTGACGTGCTTTATCAAGTGCGGGTTCCAAACAGGTGCTGCATACTCCAGTATGGGCCTGACATACACGGTGTACAGTGTCTTGAATGATTCCTTACTAAGGTATCGGAATGCTGTTCTCAGGTTTGCCAGGCGCCCATATGCTGCAGCAGTTATCTGATTGATGTGTGCTTCCGGAGACATGCTCGGTGTTATACTCACCCCAAGATCTTTCTCCTTGAGTGAGGTTTGCAGTCTTTGGCCACCTAGCCTATACTCTGTCTGTGGTCTTCTGTGCCCCTCCCCCATCTTCATGACTTTGCATTTGGCAGGATTAAATTCGAGAAGCCATTTGCTGGACCAGGTGTCCAGTCTGTCCAGGTCTCTTTGAAGTCCTGCCTGGTCCTCATCAGATTTAATTCTCCTCATTAACTTCACATCATCTGCAAACAGGGACACTTCTGAGTCTAACCCTTCCGTCATGTCGTTCACATATACCAAAAATAGCACTGGTCCTAGGACCGACCCCTGTGGGACCCCGCTCGTCACAGGTGCCCACTGTGATACATCATTTCGTACCATGACTCGTTGTTGCCTCCCTGTCAGGTATTCTCTGATCCATTGCAGTGCCCTTCCTGTTATATGCGCCTGATGCTCTAGCTTCTGCACTAATCTCTTGTGAGGAACTGTGTCGAAGGCCTTCTTGCAGTCCAAGAAGATGCAATCAACCCACCCCTCTCTCTCTTGTCTTACTTCTGTGTGTGTGTGTATGTGTGTGTGTGTGTGTGTGTAGAGTGTGTGTAGGTGCGTGTGTGTGTGTGTGTGTAGAGTGTGTGTAGGTGCGTGTGTACTCACCTATTTGTACTCACCTATTTGTGGCTGCAGGGGTCGAGTCACAGCTCCTGGCCCCGCCTCTTCTCTGATTGCTACTAGGTCTTCTCTCTCCCTGCCCCATGAGCTCTATCATACCTCACCTTAAAACTATGTATGGTTCCTGCCTCCACCACATCACTTTCTAGGCTATTCCATGGCCTGACTACTCTATGACTGAAGAAATACTTCCTAACATCCCTTTGATTCATCTGAGTCTTCAACTTCCAGTGGTGACCTCTTGTGTCTGTGTCCCATCTCTGGAACATCCCGTCTTTGTCCACCTCGTCTATTCCGCGCAGTATTTTATATGTCGTTATCATGTCTCCCCTGACCCTCCTGGCCTCCAGTGTCGTCAGGCCGATTTCCCTCAACCTTTCTTCATAGGACAATCCCCGTAGCACTGGGACTAGTCTTGTTGCAAACCTTTGCACTTTCTCTAATTTCTTGTCGTGCTTGACTAGGTGTGGATTCCAAACTGGTGCTGCATACTCCAGTATGGGCCTGACGTAGATGGTGTACAGAGTCTTAAACGAATCCTTACTGAGGTATCGGAACGCTATCCGTAGGTTTGCCAGGCGCCCGTATGCTGCAGCAGTTATCTGATTGATGTGCGCCTCAGGAGATATGCTCGGTGTTATACTCACCCCCAGATCTTTTTCCTTGAGTGAGGTTTGCAGTCTTTGGCCATCTAAACTATATTGTGTCTGCGGTCTTCTTTGCCCTTCCCCAATCTTCATGACTTTGCATTTGGCAGGGTTAAATTCAAGGAGACAGTTGCTGGACCAGGCTTGTAGCCTGTCCAGATCTCTTTGTAGTCCTGCCTGATCCTCGTCCGATTCGATTCTTCTCATTAACTTCACATCATCTGCAAACAAGGACACTTCTGAGTCTATCCCTTCCGTTATGTCGTTCACGTATACCAAGAACAGCACAGGTCCTAGGACTGACCCCTGTGGAACCCCGCTTGTCACAGGCGCCCACTCTGACACCTCGTCGCGTACCATGACTCGTTGTTTCCTCCCTGTCAGATATTCTCTGATCCATTGCAGTGCCTTTCCTGTTATGTGTGCCTGGTCCTCTAGCTTTTGCAGTAACCTCTTGTGAGGAACTGTGTCGAAAGCCTTCTTGCAGTCCAAAAATACGCAGTCGATCCACCCCTCTCTCTCTTGTCTTACTTCTGTCACCTTGTCATAAAACTCTAGTAGATTTGTGACACAGGATTTTCCTTCCCTGAAACCGTGCTGGTTGTCAATTATACACTTGTTTCTTTCCAGGTGCCCCACCACTCTCCTCCTGATGATCTTCTCCATGACCTTGCATACTATACACGTTAGAGATACAGGTCTGTAGTTTAGTGCCTCATGTCTGTCTCCCTTTTTAAAAATTGGGACTACATTTGCCATTTTCCATACCTCAGGGAGTTGCCCAGTTTCAAATGATGTGTTGAAGATCTTTGTTAATGGCTCACACAATATCTCTGCTCCCTCTTTAAGGACCCATGGAGAGATGTTGTCTGGTCCCACCGCCTTTGAGGTGTCAAGTTCGCATAGCAGCTTCTTCACCTCCTCCTTGGTTATATGTACCTCATCCAGCACTTGCTGGTGTGCCCCCCTGTTCTGATTTCTTGGAGTCCTACTGGTTTCCACTGTAAATACCTCTTTAAATCTTGTGTTGAGCTCCTGACATACCTCTCGGTCGTTTCTTGTGAATTCCCCATCACCCTTCCTCAGTCTGATTACCTGGTCCTTGACTGTTGTTTTCCTCCTGATGTGGCTGTACAACAGCTTCGGGTCAGTCTTTACTTTTGATGCTATGTCATTTTCATATTGTCTCTGAGCCTATTCGTTTCTGGCTCTTCGGCTGATTTCTTTATTTTCCTGAGTTCTCTGTCTTCTGTAACTTTTCCATTCTCTAGTACACCTTGTTTTTGCCTCCCTACACCTTTGGGTGAACCAAGGACTCGTTCTGTTCTTCCCATTATTTCTGTTTCCCTTGGGAACAAACCTCTCCTCTGCCTCCTTGCATTTTGTTGCTACATAGTCCATCATTTCTTGTACTGGTTTTCCTGTCAGTTCCCTCTCCCACTGAATGTCTTGAAGGAAGTTCCTCATGCCTGAGTAGTTCCCCCTTTTGTAGTTTGGTTTTTCCCAGCCTATTCCTGCTACTCTCTCCACTTGGAGCTCAACTATGTAGTCGAAGCACAGAACCACATGATCACTAGCTCCCAGGGGCCTTTCATACATGATACCCTCGATGTCCGAACTACTCATGGTGAATACAAGGTCCAACCTTGCTGGTTCATCCTCTCCTCTCTCTCTGGTAGTGTCTCTAACATGTTGATGCATGAGGTTCTCCAGTACCACATCCATCATCTTGGCTCTCCATGTTTCGGGACCCCCATGGGGCTCCAGGTTTTCCCAGTCAATCTCCTTGTGATTGAAATCACCCATAACTAGTAACTTTGCTCCCCCCGTGTGTGCTCTCCTGGCCACCTCGGCTAGTGTGTTGATCATTGCTCTGTTGCTCTCATCGTATTCTTCTCTTGGCCTCCTGCAGTTCTGTGGTGGGTTGTACATTACTGCAATTATCACCTTATGTCCCTCAGACTGGATTGTTCCTACTAAGTAGTCCCTTTCGCCCATGCCATCCATTCCTTCCATTTTCTCAAAACCCCACTGGTCTTTAATGAGCAGTGCAACTCCTCCTCCCCCTCTCCTCCCTCTGTCTTTCCTGAAGATTTGATATCCGGATGGAAAGATTGAATCTGTTATTATTCTGGTGAGTTTTGTTTCTGTGAGTGCTATTATGTCTGGGGATGTCTCTTTGATTCTTTCGTGCCACTCCTCATACTTGTTTGTTATTCCATCTGCATTTGTATACCACACCTTCAACTTCTTTTCTAAGACTGTGGTCTGGGAAGTATATTGGGGTTGGGGAAGTGGGAGACCTGGTAAGGAACTATGGGTTGTTGCTGTGGGGGTGAAGTTTGTAATGTAGTGGGTGGGGGCATTGGATGTGGCATGGGTGTTTGGATTTAGAGTATTTGGTTGCACTGGGGTTGACCTGGTTGGGAGGCTTCTATAGAAAGTTGTGAGGGAGGCTGTATTAGATCTTCCTGGGTCTGGGATCTCCTGTCTGTCTTCTCCATCCCCTCTCTTTCCTCCTTTCGCCTTTGTACCATCTCTCTCAGTTTCTTCCTTTCTTCTTGTGTTCTGTCACGGTCGAGATACACCCTCCTGTATGCCGTCATGTCCCTTAATCGTGCTTTCTCCTGCAGTATCCTGGTCAGAGTCGCTTCTGCCTTGAAGGTCACTCTCACTGGCCGGGTTCTTTTTTTTACAAACCCCCCTATTCTCTGAAAATTTTCCAGCTGGGTCATATCGTCTTCTCCTATTGCTTTCATGATGCTTTCAATTGCTTTTTTTCCCCCTTGTTTTCTTGCTTCATATGTTTCCCCTTCGACTTCCTGGAGCCCATACACAAAGACTGACCTCACCCTTTCATTCTCCCACTGCATATCCATGTGTATCCCCTCATTTAATTTGGTTTCCTCCACTGCAACTTTCCTTTCATCAGTTTCACTGGCTAATGTACTTGGGCTCAGTGGCCTGTCATTTTCCCTTCTCGGCTTTCCTTGGGCTCTGTTGTTGTCTGTTAGGGCCTCCACATAAAGCTTAGCTCTTTCATTTGCTACAGTCTCCTCTGATAGAGCATCTCCATGCAGTTGTGCCCCTTCTTTCCCTACAGTCCCAACAGTCTCTGTTGTCAATCCCAAAATGTTCTTTAGTTCTTTAGGCTGTTTCAGATTTTTCAATTCCTCTTCTAAACTCTGTATCCTAGCTTCTGCTGCTTTGACCTGCACCTCCCACTTCCTGCTTTCCATATCTATCCTCTCTTCCATTCTCATGCTAAGTTCTTCTAGTTTCTTTTCCCATTCATGATCCCTTTTTATGAGCTCTGCTGCCCAATCTTCCTTTGTGTGTGTGTGTGTGTGTGTGTGTGTGTGTGTGTGTGTGTGTGTGTGTGTGTGTGTGTGTGTTTATAGTAATAAAAGTCTACACAGAGTGTAGTGCTGCCAACACAAGCTTCCTCTGCAACATACGTGTTGTCTTTGTAATTTACGTCAATTGTCTTGGATTCAGGTAGGTGTTTAGCAGAGTCTAACGAAGGAATGTGTAAAAGCTCAGTTGGTAGCGTCCTCAGACCACATACAGAGGTTCCAATTCCCGGCACAGTAGGAAACATTGGATATGTTTCTTTACATCTGCTGCCCTTGATCACCTAGGTTCAGTCTCTTGCTGCCCTTTACCCTTTCACCATCCACTACCCCGCTGTTATCCGTAACCTATTACTCATCCATCTCCCTTTTGCCACCTGATGCCCTCGCTTCCTTCCTGCCCTGCAGCGCTGTATAGCCCTTGTGGCTTAGCGCTTCTTTTTGATTATAATAATAATAATAATAATAATTGATCACCTAGGAGTAAATAGGTACCTGGATGTTAGTAGACGGTTATGGGTCGCATCCCGGGGGGTAGTATACCTGAGATACTATCGTCCAGAGAGGATAAAAGCTCTTAATTAACCTTTAAATTTTGTGAACAAGATTCTTCATTAATTCGTCTAAAAATAATAATAATAATAATAATAATAATAATAATAATAATAATAATAATAATAATAATAATAATAATAATAATAATGTTAATAATAATAATAATGAAAATTTAGTGGAAATTAGACTGGGAATATCAAGAATGATAGCAATGATGATAATAACAATTATATAAATTTTGAGATGAGTAATTACGTATTTCAGAGCTCAGGCAGTCATAGTTGATCATGTTGTTGTTGCTGCTCCTGTTGTTACTGCTACTGCTGTTGCTGCTATTGTAGCTGCTCCTGTTGTTGCTGCTACTGTTGTTACTGCCCCTGTTGCTGCTGGTACTGTTGTTGTTGCTCCTGTTGTTGCTGCTCCTGTTGTTACTGCCCTTGTTGCTGCTGCTACTGTTGTTGCTGCTATTGTTGCTGCTCCTGATGTTGCTGCTCCTGTTGTTACTGCCCCTGTTGCTGCTGTTACTGCTCCTGTTGTTGCTGCTACTGTTGTTGCTGCTATTGTTGCTGCTCCTGTTGTTGCTGCTCCTGTGTTACTGCCCCTGTTGTTGCTGCTACTGTTGTTGCTGCTCCTGTTGTTACTGCTCCTGTTGTTGCTGCTACTGTTGTTTCTGCTATTGTTGCTGCTCCTGTTGTTGCTGCTCCTGTTGTTACTGCCCCTGTTGTTGCTGCTACTGTTGTTGCTCCTGTTGTTGCTGCTCCTGTTGTTACTGCCCCTGTTGTTGCTGCTACTGTTGTTGCTGCTACTGTTGTTACTGCCCCTGTTGCTGCTACTGTTGTTACTGCTATTGTTGCTGCTTCTGTTGTTGCTGCTACTGTTGTTGCTGCTATTGTTGCTGCTCCTGTTGTTGCTGCTCCTGTTGTTGCTGCTACTGTTGTTACTGCTATTGTTGCTGCTCCTGTTGTTGCTGCTAGTGTTGTTGCTGCTATTGTTGCTGCCCCTGTTGTTGCTGCTACTGTTGTTACTGCTATTGTTACTGTCCCTGTTGTTGCTGCTACTGTTGTTGCTGCTATTGTTGCTGCTCCTGTTGTTGCTGCTCCTGTCACTGCCCCTGTTGTTGCTGCTACTGTTGTTGCTGCTCCTGTTGTTACTGCTCCTGTTGTTGCTGCTACTGTTGTTGCTGCTATTGTTGCTGCTACTGTTGTTGCTGCTCCTGTTGTTACTGCCCCTGTTGTTGCTGCTACTGTTGTTACTGCTACTGTTGTTACTGCCCTTGTTGTTGCTGCTACTGTTGTTGCTGCTCCTGTTGTTACTGCCCCTGTTGTTGCTATTGTTGCTGCTCCTGTTGTTGTTGCTACTGTTGTTACTGCCCCTGTTGTTGCTGCTACTGTTGTTGCTGCTCCTGTTGTTACTGCCACTGTTGCTGCTGCTACTGTTGTTGCTGCTCCTGTTGTTGCTGCTCCTGTTGTTACTGCCCCTGTTGCTGCTGCTACTGTTGTTGCTGCTCCTGTTGTTACTGCCCCTGTTGCTGCTGCTACTGTTGTTGCTGCTATTGTTGCTGCTCCTGTTGTTGCTGCTCCTGTTGTTACTGCCCCTGTTGCTGCTGCTACTGTTGTTACTGCTACTATTGCTTCTATTGTTGTTATAGTTATTACTGTCGTTGCTCTTGTCGCAGAATTTGTTATCGCTGTTATTTTGATGCTGTTGTGACTGCTGTTGCTGCTGCTATTGTAAATAGTTCCGCTGCTTCAGTTGGTGCTTATGAAGGGGCTTTTGTCGCTGCTGCTTTTTCAGGTGCTGCTGCTGCTGCTGTTGCTGCAACAGCAGCACCCGAGTGTCACCCATAATGCCATCTAAAACGTGTACTAGATCAATGGGGCTGTGGTTCGTAAGTTGGACTACATGCGGCCAGTAGTAACAGCCTGGTCAAGGACTCGGCCGCGGGGGCGTTGACCCCTGGAGCACTTTCTAGGTAGACTCCAGGAAGATATTTGGATTAACATCAATCTGCGTGTTGTTGTTGTCTGGCCTCGTGACGATGGTTGATGCATTTAGCACCATCAGTCTTAGTCAGCCACCAGCATAACTCCAGTTCTTATCTAAAACCAAAAAAAAAGTCTTTGATTTTTATGCACATCACACACACACATGCACAGTAGTTGTGACTCGGTGCCAGGAGCTGTGACTCGACCCCTGTAACTTCACACAGCTATGAGCGGTTATCTTAGCTCACTTCAATGCCCTGAACTATCTATGGTGTGGTAAGTATCACAGGATGCCACCCACAACAGTCTGATAATACGCACATTTATTTTTGGATATAAAGACTCGACAAGAGTAAGGAATCCTGCCCACGTACCTCCCCAGGATCAAACCCCTATCCGTCGGTTGTGAAACAGAATTTCTTTATTTGAAATATCTGTATAATCGCCTATTACGCAAAATGTATATATATATATATATATATATATATATATATATATATATATATATATATATATATATATATATATATATTCGCTATAAAAAGTGCCAATGAATTTGTTACGTTTCCTTGCCTGAGCGGGGATAAAGTTCTCTCTCTCTTAAGGGAACTTATAGGAACTTGGACAAAATTCTTCCTCTTTAGAGAACTTGGACAAAGCAAGCTATTGTAAGTGGCCAACTTGTGTACCCTTCTTGCAGCCAGTGTAAGACGAGCCCACCGAGAAAAAAATTAATGATGACTTAAGAATTTACTACTTTTCACCTAGTTTAGAGAACTATTGCGTATTGTTTTGGTTCTCGTTTACATTTTGTGAGTTATTGTCCGCTTGTTATATCCACTCCGTGCTAGATGACCAGAACTCCGGTGGCGGGTCTTCATATAACTAAGACCCGCGTCAAAAGAAAAAGAAAAGAAAGAAAATCCCCAAAAAGAAAATACTTTCATCATTTAATACTTTCACCTCATTCACACATAATCACTGTTTTTGCAGAGGTCATCAGAATACAATAGTTTAGAAGCATATACGTATAAAGATACACAACATATCCCTCCAAACTGCCAATATCCCAAACCCCTCCTTTAAAGTGCAAGCATTGTACTTCCCATTTCCAGGACTCAAGTCCGGCTATATAAAAATAACCGGTTTCCCTGAATCCCTTCACCAAATATTACCCTGCTCACACTCCAACAGCTCGTCAGGTCCCAAATACCATTCGTCTCCATTCACTCCTATCTAACAAACTCACGCACGCTTGCTGGAAGTCCAAGCCCCTCGCCACAAAGCCTCCTTTACCCCCTCCCTCCAATCTTTTCGAGGACGACCCCTACCCTGCCTTCCTTCTCAACAGATTAATACGCTCTCCCTGTTATTCTACTTTGATCCATTCTCTCTAAATGACCAAACCACCTCAACAACCCCTCTTCAGCCCTCTGACTAATACTTTTAATATCTCTACACCTCCTAATTTCAACACTCCGAATTTTCTGCATAATATTCACACCACACATTGCCCTTAGACAGGTCATTTCCACTGCCTCCAACCGCCTCCTCGCTGTAGCATTTACAACCCAAGCTTCACACCCATATAAGAGTGTTGGTACTACTATACTTTCTTACATTCCTTTCTTTGCCTCCATAGATAACGTTCTTTGTCTACACATATACCTCAACGCCTTTTTTCCTTCATCAATTTTATGATTAACCTCATCCTTCATAAATCCATCCGCTGACACGACAACTCCCAAATATCTGAAAACATTCACTTCTTCCATACTCCTTCTCCACAATTTGATATCCAATTTTTCTTTATCTAAATCATTTGAAACCCTCATCACTTTACTCTTTCTATGTTCACTTTGAACTTTCTACCTTTACACACACTCCCAAACTCGTCTACTAACTTTTGCAATTTTTCTTTAGAATCTCCAATAAGCACAGTATCATCAGCAAAAAGTAACTGTGTCAATTACCATTTTGTATTTGATTCCCCATAATTTAATCCCACCCCTCTCCCGAACACCCTAGCATTTACTTCTTTTACAACCCCATCTATACATATATTAAACAGCCATGGTGACATTACACATCCCTGTCTAAGACCTACTTTTACCGGGAAGTAGTCTCCCTCTCTTCTACACACCCTAGCCTGAGCCTCACTATCCTCATAAAAACTCTTTCCAGCATTTAGTAGCTTACCACCTATTCCATATACCTGTAACATCTGCCACATTGCTCCTCTATCCACTTCATCATGTGCCTTTTCTAAATTCCCCAACCACAAGTACTCTCACACTTGGTTCAAAACTCCCCACGCATTCACTCAACATGTCCCAAAATCTCTGTCTCTCCTCAACACTTCTCTCTTCTCCAGCTGTATATACGCTTACTATAACCCACTTTTCACATCCAACCTTTATTTTACTCCACATAATCCTTGAATTAATACATGTATAGTCCCTCTTTTCCTGCCATAGCTTATCCTTCAACATTATTGCTACTCCTTCTTTAGCTCTAACTATATTTGAAACCCTTGACCTAATCCCATTTATGCCTCTCCACTGAAACTCTCCCACCCCCTTCAGCTTTGTTTCACTTAAAGCCAGGACATCCAGTTTCTTCTCATTCATAACATCCACAATCATCTCTTTCTTATCATTCGCACAACATCCACGCACATTCAGACTTCCCACTTTGACAATTTTCTTATTATTCTTTTTAGTAATTATTACTGGAAAAGGGGTTACTAGCCCATTGTTCCCGGCATTTTAGTTGACTTTTACAACACGCATGGCTTACGGAAGAAAGATTCTTATTCCACTTCCCCATGGATATAAAAGGAAAAGTAATAAGAACAAGAATTATTAAGATAAAATCAAAGAAAACTCAGATGAGTGCGTATAAATAAACGTGTACATGTATGTGTAGTGTGACCTAAGTGTAAGTAGAAGTAGCAAGACGTACTTGTAATCTTGCATATTTATGAGACAGACAAAAGACACCAGAAATCCTACCATCATGTAAAACAATTACAGGCTTTCGTTTTACACTCACTTGGCAGGACGGTAGTACCTCCCTGGGTGGTTGCTGTCTACCAACCTACTAATATATATATATAATATATATATATATATATATATATATATATATATATATATATATATATATATATATATTTATATATATATATATATATATATATTACAGGTAGTAGGTTGGTAGACAGCAACCACCCAGGAAAGTACTACCGTCCTGCCAGATGACTGTGAAACAAAAACCTGTAACTGTTTTGCATGATGGTAGGATTGCTGGTTTCTTTTTCTGTCTCATAAACACGCTAGATAACAGGGATATCTTGCTACTCCTACTTACACTTTGGTCACACTTCACAGACACGCACATGCATATATATATATACATACATCTAGGTTTTTCTCCTTTTTCTAAATAGCTCTTGTTCTTTTTTATTTCTTCTATTGTCCATGGGGAAGTGGAAAAGAATCTTTCCTCCGTAAGCCATGCGTGTCGTATGAGGCGACTAAAATGCCGGGAGCAATGGGCTAGTAACCCCTTCTCCTGTATACATTTACTAAAAAAGAGAAGAAGAAAAACTTTATAAAACTGGGATGCTTAAATGTGCGTGGATGTAGTGCGGATGACAAGAAACAGATGATTGCTGATGTTATGAATGAAAAGAAGTTGGATGTCCTGGCTCTAAGCGAAACAAAGCTGAAGGGGGTAGGAGAGTTTCAGTGGGGGGAAATAAATGGGATTAAATCTGGAGTATCTGAGAGAGTTAGAGCAAGGGAAGGGGTAGCAGTAATGTTAAATGATCAGTTATGGAAGGAGAAAAGAGAATATGAATGTGTAAATTCAAGAATTATGTGGATTAAAGTGAAGGTTGGATGCGAGAAGTGGGTCATAATAAGCGTGTATGCACCTGGAGAAGAGAGGAATGCAGAGGAGAGAGAGAGATTTTGGGAGATGTTAAGTGAATGTATAGGAGCCTTTGAACCAAGTGAGAGAGTAATTGTGGTAGGGGACCTGAATGCTAAAGTAGGAGAAACTTTTAGAGAGGGTGTGGTAGGTAAGTTTGGGGTGCCAGGTGTAAATGATAATGGGAGCCCTTTGATTGAACTTTGTATAGAAAGGGGTTTAGTTATAGGTAATACATATTTTAAGAAAAAGAGGATAAATAAGTATACAAGATATGATGTAGGGCGAAATGACAGTAGTTTGTTGGATTATGTATTGGTAGATAAAAGACTGTTGAGTAGACTTCAGGATGTACATGTTTATAGAGGGGCCACAGATATATCAGATCACTTTCTAGTTGTAGCTACACTGAGAGTAAAAGGTAGATGGGATACAAGGAGAATAGAAGCATCAGGGAAGAGAGAGGTGAAGGTTTATAAACTAAAAGAGGAGGCAGTTAGGGTAAGATATAAACAGCTATTGAGGATAGATGGGCTAATGAGAGCATAGGCAATGGGGTCGAAGAGGTATGGGGTAGGATTAAAAATGTAGTGTTAGAGTGTTCAGCAGAAGTTTGTGGTTACAGGAAAGTGGGTGCAGGAGGGAAGAGGAGCGATTGGTGGAATGATGATGTAAAGAGAGTAGTAAGGGAGAAAAAGTTAGCATATGAGAAGTTTTTACAAAGTAGAAGTGATGCAAGGAGGGAAGAGTATATGGAGAAAAAGAGAGAGGTTAAGAGAGTGGTGAAGCAATGTAAAAAGAGAGCAAATGAGAGAGTGGGTGAGATGTTATCAACAAATTTTGTTGAAAATAAGAAAAAGTTTTGGAGTGAGATTAACAAGTTAAGAAAGCCTAGAGAACAAATGGATTTGTCAGTTAAAAATAGGAGAGGAGAGTTATTAAATGGAGAGTTAGAGGTATTGTGAAGATGGAGGGAATATTTTGAGGAATTGTTAAATGTTGATGAAGATAGGGAAGCTGTGATTTCGTGTATAGGGCAAGGAGGAATAACATCTTGTAGGAGTGAGGAAGAGCCAGTTGTGAGTGTGGGGGAAGTTCGTGAGGCAGTAGGTAAAATGAAAGGGGGTAAGGCAGCCGGGATTGATGGGATAAAGACAGAAATGTTAAAAGCAGGTGGGGATATAGTTTTGGAGTGGTTGGTGCAATTATTTAATAAATGTATGGAAGAGGGTAAGGTACCTAGGGATTGGCAGAGAGCA
>NC_091323.1:20312862-20402862 GCF_038502225.1 Cherax quadricarinatus
TAACAAACAAGGGAATGTCTTTTCCAAGAAACACAAACATTCAGCAAAGTAAGACACACCAGGAGTTTACCAGATACCATGTACGCAACCAAGCATACATAGAACAATACACAAATACCCCGCACAAAGGAGAGAGGAGGAGCTTACGACCATGTTTCGGACCAAGTCGGACCGAATCTTCGTCGTAAGCTTCTCTCTCCTGTGTGCGGGTTATCTGTGTATTGTTCCAGTCAAGTTATTGTGCGTTTTTGTTCTTCATACATAGGACAGACAGGACGAACACTATCTACAAGGCTCATTGAATACCAGAGGGCAATACGTCATGCACAGGATAATTCAGCCACTTTTAAACACATCAAAAATCATAACATTAATTGGGAAGCTGCCACCATCATACAGAAATCACACTGCAGCTACAAACGCAAAATCTTAAAATCTGCCCTCATAGCTGCTACTATGGTCAAATGAATACGTGTGTGTTTGGTAGCGGGAATGAATGATACTCTTCGGAGATTTCTTACTTTATTTGGGGTCTTGGAACACAGGCAGTGTGTAAGTGCCAAGGCCTGGAGGGCCATGCCCAGGAGAGAGTGACGGAGTAGACCTTGTTTACTGTGTGAGGTTGGCTGCTTGAGTGAGGGCGAGGCAGGCCTGGGCATGCCCACCCTCTGGTGGAAACTATGGGAACTAGCCATGTAGGCTTACTGTCTACACTAATCCCAATTTCAACATCTCACATGGACAATGTAAACCAGACCTCATTTCAAAATTCGTCCTCAAGAGTACATACCAGCGCCCAAACTAACACAGAACACCAACACAACATCAAGAATCACACAGCACAAAAGAACTTCCTACACAAATTTTTAGCCTCACTTCCGGACCTGCCTTCTCACCCACCCACTGCTTGACACGTCCCTCGACTCACATGTACGGGGTGAGATGTAACCTTCCCTATATATTATTCTCATTTCACTTAGGTGTCTGCTGGAGAGGATCGCAGAAGGGGATCAAAATATACAGATCAATTAATCTGAGTTTTCGTCTCTATGTGGGTTATTACTCAGCACTTATATATATATATATATATATATATATATATATATATATATATATATATATATATATATATATATATATATAAAACCTAGCCTCGAAGGCCATGGAAAATTACAGGTAAATCCTTCAAATTTATAAAATAAATCCAGAATAAAAGTACTCAGACGTTGCACTTCTGCAATTTGTAAACTTAAAAATTTCTTCTTACATTCCTTGTATATTTTTTTCTCAGTGAGTTTTTCAATAGTTACTGGTCCGGTAAAATTGATTTCTCGGTATGAGAAGCTTGGTCCGAGACCGGATCTTGGGGAAGGGGGGAAGGGGGGGCGATGGTCCCTTGAGTTTATAAAATATGTCCATTTTGTTAAGAGTTTGTTGGGTCTTCAAGAATTAATGTGTATTTTAAGTAAAAGTTGTGACTGAGGATACGTGGCAGCGTCAAGCGGACACGTGGCTGCGTCAAGTGGATACGTGGCAGTGTCAAGTGGATACATGGCTGCGTCAAGTGGATACGTGGCTGCGTCAAGTGGATACGTGGCTGAGTCAAGTGGATACGTGGCTGTGTCAAGTGGATACGTGGCTGTGTCAAGTGGATACGTGGCAGCGTCAAGTGGATACGTGGCTGTGTCAAGTGGATACGTGGCTGTGTCAAGTGGATACGTGGCTGAGTCAAGTGGATACGTGGCTGTGTCAAGTGGATACGTGGCTGAGTCAAGTGGATACGTGGCTGTGTCAAGTGGATACGTGGCTGAGTCAAGTGGATACGTGGCTGTGTCAAGTGGATACGTGGCTGAGTCAAGTGGATACGTGGCTGTGTCAAGTGGATACGTGGCTGCGTCAAGTGGATACGTGGCTGTGTCAAGTGGATACGTGGCTGAGTCAAGTGGATACGTGGCTGTGTCAAGTGGATACGTGGCTGAGTCAAGTGGATACGTGGCTGCGTCAAGTGGATACGTGGCTGAGTCAAGTGGATACGTGGCTGCGTCAAGTGGATACGTGGCTGAGTCAAGTGGATACGTGGCTGCGTCAAGTGGATACGTGGCTGAGTCAAGTGGATACGTGGCTGTGTCAAGTGGATACGTGGCTGCGGCAAGTGGATACGTGGCTCTGTCAAGTGGATACGTGACTGCGTCAAGTGGATACGTGGCTCTGTCAAGTGGATACGTGGCTGCGTCAAGTGGATACGTGGCTGCGTCAAGTGGATACGTGGCAGCGTCAAGTGGATACATGGCAGCGTCAAGTGGATACATGGCTGCGTCAAGTGAATACGTGGCTGCGTCAAGTGGATACGTGGCTGCGTCAAGTGGATACGTGGCTGCGTCAAGTGAATACGTGGCTGCGTCAAGTGGATACGTGGCTGCGTCAAGTGGATACGTGGCTGCACCAAGTGGATACGTGGCTGCGTCAAGCGGACACGTCATTGTTCCATGTAAACACATGGCTTCGGCAACCACATTAAAATAAATGCGTCATCCGGTTGCATAACAGTCAACCAGAAAGGAAATTACATCAACAAAACATTAGGTTGCGTTATACGGCACACGAATTCGTGAGCCGGACACACACACACACACACACACACACACACACACACACACACACACACACACACACACACGGAAGGCAAATCCTGTGTCACAAACCTTCTGGAGTTTTATGATAAAATAACAGAAGTAAGACAAGAGAGAGAGGGGTGGGTTGATTGCATCTTCTTGGACTGCAAGAAGGCCTTTGACACAGTTCCTCACAAGAGATTAGTGCAGAAGCTAGAGCATCAGGCGCATATAACAGGAAGGGCACTGCAATGGATCAGAGAATACCTGACAGGGAGGCAACAACGAGTCATGGTACGTAATGATGTATCACAGTGGGCACCTGTGACGAGCGGGGTCCCACAGGGGTCGGTCCTAGGACCAGTGCTATTTTTGGTATATGTGAACGACATGACGGAAGGGTTAGACTCAGAAGTGTCCCTGTTTGCAGATGATGTGAAGTTAATGAGGAGAATTAAATCTGATGAGGACCAGGCAGGACTTCAAAGAGACCTGGACAGACTGGACACCTGGTCCAGCAAATGGCTTCTCGAATTTAATCCTGCCAAATGCAAAGTCATGAAGATAGGGGAAGGGCACAGAAGACCACAGACAGAGTATAGGCTAGGTGGCCAAAGACTGCAAACCTCACTCAAGGAGAAAGATCTTGGGGTGAGTATAACACCGAGCATGTCTCCGGAAGCACACATCAATCAGATAACTGCTGCAGCATATGGGCGCCTGGCAAACCTGAGAACAGCATTCCGACACCTTAGTAAGGAATCATTCAAGACACTGTACACCGTGTATGTCAGGCCCATACTGGAGTATGCAGCACCTGTTTGGAACCCGCACTTGATAAAGCACGTCAAGAAACTAGAGAAAGTACAAAGGTTTGCAACAAGGTTAGTTCCAGAGCTAAGGGGAATGTCCTATGAAGAAAGATTAAGGGAAATCGGCCTGACGACACTGGAGGACAGGAGGGTCAGGGGAGACATGATAACGACATATAAAATACTGCGTGGAATAGACAAGGTGGACAAGGACAGGATGTTCCAGGGAGGGGACACAGAAACAAGAGGCCACAATTGGAAGTTGAAGACACAAATGAGTCAGAGAGATAGTAGGAAGTATTTCTTCAGTCATAGAGTTGTAAGGCAGTGGAATAGCCTAGAAAATGACGTAGTGGAGGCAGGAACCATACACAGTTTTAAGACGAGGTTTGATAAAGCTCATGGAGCGGGGAGAGAGAGGGTCTAGTAGCAACCGGTGAAGAGGCGGGGCCAGGAGCTAGGACTCGACCCCTGCAACCACAAATAGGTGAGTACAAATAGGTGAGTACACACAGGCCAGGAAGACACAACTATTAGTCAATACGGAAGAGGAGTGTCATCGTTGTAGTGACAACTTAAGGTGATCAGCGCTAGCGAGCGACGCTCCTGCTACCACAACACAACACATCGCAAGCATTAAAACCCAATGATCATAACTCGAGGCAAATGGAAAACTTCTTCCAGAGTATACAGTCGCTTTTGCCAAGCAACCTGTAGACAGAGTCGTGCTGGAGAATATCCCGCTGACGACCCGCATCTAATAGACGGTGGTCGTATGTTAAGGTTCACAGCCGACGGATTCGAGCTGGAAAAATGTACATTTAGAAACGGTTACTGGAAGGCACTGATTCTGCTTCAGATTCTCTGAGACCGCAGTTCTGAAGCGTGTACTCAGAGTTTATTTTATACGAAAGTTAAGCAGGCACACAAGGTGGATTGGCTGCAGGGATAGGCCAGTAGGCCTACTGCACTATTCCTCTATTTTTGAGTTTTTACTGGTTAATCTTGAGTTGAGGTTAATGGTTAAAAAAACCATACAAGTTGAAGACTGAAACACTTGTGCAACGAAGTGTCTCATTCATCAATCTTGAGTTGATTCTGCCTCCTCCTCTCCCCGTCTGTCTGTCTGTCTGTATCTTTCTCTCTCTCTCTTCCTTGTCCTAGAGAAAATTTCCTAATTTCCTAGGCATATCGATGGTGTGGTATTTGCTTCGAAGATCTATTCTAAAAACTGGAGAAACTGAAGCCTTTTTCCTAGCAAGAGTGCAGACATGAGTGTGTCCTCCCAGAAAGTGCAGGCGAGTGCAAGGTGAACAACGAACAAAGCAAGGTAAGAGGGGAGAATCTCTGGGCTAAAGTGCGCCAAAGTGCAATACCTACTATGGTCTCCAGGGGGTCGAGACAGCCACCCAGGGGACTGCACCACACCACTTTCTGGAAGGTCACACTTTGCCTTTTTCTGGCAAGGTCCTTCTGGCGAAAGCGAACTACATAATAATAATAATAATAATAATAATAATAATAATAATAATAATAATAATAATAATAATAATAAATAATAATAATAAAATAACGATAATGATCAAAATAATAATAATAATCAAAATAATAATAATAATAATAATAATAATAATAATAATAATAATAATAATAATAAAAATAATAATAATAATAATAATAATCAAAATAATAATAATAATAATAATAATAATAATAATAATAATAATAATAATAATCAAAATAATAATAATAATAAAATAACGATAATGATCAAAATAATAATAATAATCAAAATAATAATAATAATAATAATAATAATAATAATAATAATAATAATAATAATAATAATCAAAATAGTAATAATAATAATAATGCTGATTACAAATTTAAGTATTCTCTCTGACATAAGCTTTGTTCACCACATAATGTAAAACTTTACATAAAATAGTATGATGTCTAAATATAAAAAAAATGTATCCAAAAAGTTTTTTTTTTTTTTATCGAAGTTACACCCAGCACCATCAAAAATATTGATAAAATATTTATATTCATAAAATTTGCCAATAATTTGCAAGCTCCTCCTGGTTAATTAAATCTCTGTGTTCCCCCTCCTGTCAAAACTGTGTTTGTTGCTCTTCGTTTATGTATTTGTTTGTGGTATTTCTCTGTGCAACATTCAGCAGTAGTCGGCCATAATATTGACATTCTATTGACCTTGATATATTCTCTCTTCTTTGTAACTGGTGAAGCTTTTGTCTTGCTTTTCAGTACTTCTCCAGGCTGAGGGACTGACCACCTCAAAAACTACGTTTTCAAGGGTGTAGGTCTGATTACATCGGCTTTACATCCCTACTGCTTCTGTTGCCTCCTCTACATTCGACTGAAGAAGCCTACTGTGTAGGCAAAACGTTTCGTATTTAAGATACGTGAGTGTTGTAGATGTGTCTTACATATCAACTTGTCAGTATTGTATATCATTATTATATTCACTTTTCAGAATGTAATTCAAACGAGCATCTAGAAAATGTCATTCAAACGAGCATCTAGAAAATGTCATTCAAACGAGCATCTAGAAAATGTCATTCAAACGAGCATCTAGAAAATGTCATTCAAACGAGCATCTAGAAAATGTCATTTAAGACTTACATAACAAACTAAAGTCTTGAACTTTTATATCCTGTTCACGATACTTTGAAATTTTGGTTCTTGTAGTTACCTAGAGAAAGACCTGCCTAGTATGGGCCAGTAGGCCTGCTGCAGTGTTCATCCATTTTTATATATTTTTTTTAATGACATCTCTGAAGGCAATTCATTCTTCATTTTTTCGCCAGAGTTTTCAAAAATTCTCACCTTGAAGAGGGTTTCTTGTAACTTTGCAGACTAATATGAGTGGTAAGATTTTTGTATAAATTTTGTAATTGTTTCCTGGTTGTCTATGCTGAGAAATTCACCACAGATATAACAGAATCTGTCTTGACAGTTAACAAACCCTGGTGTAGCGAACTTTACAAAAAATGACCAACTCTACTCTGAAATAAAGCAAGAAATGCAAGTACAATACACGTACGTACAGTGAAGCACAAGTACAATACACGTACGTACAGTGAAGCACAAGTACAATACACGTACGTACAGTGAAGCACAAGTACAATACACGTATGTACAGTGCAGACATGACATCAACTTGAAGCTTTCAGCTTCAAGTGTTTTGTAACCTTTCCTCCCTCTCTCCCTCACAACCTGTTCCCTCCTCCCTCTCTCCGTCCTCCCTCTCTTCCTTAAAACTTCTTCCCCTCCCTCTCTCCCCCTCTCTTCTCCCTCTCTCCCACGCAACCTCTCCCCCCCTTTCCACATTTATATTAAAACCTGTTACATGACTCGGGATGGTGGCAACACTACTTTGTAGGAGATTAGACAAAAACTGTTGGTGATATATGAATTTGAGCTTCAGTAAATATATGAGTGAGAAGGTCGGGGTCTGATTAATACCTGAGGTATTTCAATCCTTTTTGCTTCTGGAAAATTTATTTTTCTGCTTGGGAAGCTTAGTCTGTGAACGGCTCCTGGGGGCGATCGTTCCTCGAGTTATTAAAAGACTTGCATTTTCTAAAAGACATGTTTAGAGAAGGACCTGCCTTGTATGGGCCAATAGACCGCTGCATGTTCCTCCATTCTTATGGTCTAATATAGCCCTGTGTAAACCAAGCTTATTTCATACGTAATGTATCTAGACGCTCATCATATTAAAAAAATAAATGCAGACTCCTATGTAGTAGGTTGGTAAACAGCAACCGCCCAGGGAGGTACTACCGTCCTGCCAAGTGAGTGTACAACAAAAGCCTGTAATTGTTTTACATGATGGTAGGATTGCTGGTGTCTTTTGTCTGTCTCATAAACATGCAAGATTTCAGGTACGTCTTGCTACTTCTACTTGCACTTAGGTCACACTACACATACATGTACAAGCATATATATACACACCCCTCTGGGTATTCTATTTTCTTTCTAGTTCTTTTCTTGTTTATTTCCTTTTATCTCCATAGGGAAGTGGAACAGAATTCTTCCTCCGTAAGCCATGCGTGTTGTAAGAGGCGACTAATATGCCGGGAGCAAGGGGCTAGTAACCCCTTCTCCCGTATAAATTACAAAATTTCAAAGAGAAACTTTCGTTTTTCTTTTTGGGCCACCCTGCCTTGGTGGGATATGGCCGGTGTGTTGAAAGAAAGAAAATGCAGACTCCACTAGTATATAAGTGTAAGTCTAGCTGATATGTAAGTCATGTACAGTGAAAAAAGTAGATCCATGAATATTTGTAAATGGTTTTGTGATACCTACAAACTGTGCAAAGGAAGATCGACACCATGCCTAACCCTTTTAGGGTAGGGTAGGTGCCTGAGCCCGAGCCTTTAGCTCATAAGACTGTCATTCCCATTTGCCCCCTTGGGGCGGGGATGGCAGACCAGAGAGGCCTAGCTTGTGGCTAGGCCTGGGGACAGTTGGTCCCAAAGATGAGGAGGTACTTGTGCCTCTTCCCATGGGAGACTTAGGTCTCAGACACTCCCTAAAGAGGGAGCCAAGGCCGGGCCACCACTTGGAAAAGGCCCGGGCCGGGAGAATACCGGCGAATCTTTAATAATAATAATAACTGTGCAAAGGGACAATTTTGTACAGTTCTGGACATTTATTAAAGGAAACGTTTCGCCACGAGTGTCTTTATCAGTCCTAATGACAAATTTTGTACTGATTAAGATCTTCCAGTACAGACATCCACGAAGAAATCGTCTCCATCTGATAATACTCAACAGTCAGGAAGAAAAATCAAGTGTCACATGCCTCAGTTTCTGTGGGAAGACTAACATACTGTTCGATTTATATCAGAGATGGTTTAGAAAGTCACGTAAGCAAATACTATGACATATTTATTAAGAAACGTTTCAGTCCTGGGACCTTAATCACTTCTAACATACAGAGGTAGAAAGACATTATATATATAGGCGGAGAGTGAGGCGTGAGTGACGCACGGTGACCCGAAGAATGTCATGTTGGGATGAGGACGGGTAGACGATGAGATCATGTGACTCCTGTGTTGCTGGGTAGGTGGTGCTTGCCTGCTTGAGTATCATGTATGTTAATGTTTTAGAAATTTTGTGGTTTCCAGTGTTACGTTCTATTGTGTCGGTGACGGCGATTAGCGAGGCTTCTAGACACCGTCGGCATCTGAGATCTGGTTCGGAGAGAACGAGCTGTGCCTCATCCCAGTTCATCAAATGCCCCGTGGAGTCTCTGTGGAGGACACAAGTGTACCTCAAATCGTCTCTATTACAGGCACTTCGACGGTCGTTCAGGCAGACCGCGAGATCTCTGCCTGTTTCGCCTACATATTTATTGGGACAGAATCCACAGGGGATGGTGTAGACGCCTGCTGTGGAAGTTAGAGGTGTGGGGCTGCGTTTCGTAGCGAGGCCTTTGATAGATGATGTGTTTATGGTGGAAACATTGATGTTACTCTTAGCAAGTGCCCGGCGAGTATTCGTGGCAACATCATCACATGGGAGCGCTACGAACTGCTTAGACGGCTGTTCCATTGGCGGCTTGATGAGAATAGCCTGTGCCTTGAGTCTGCAATCTCCGATGAAGAAAGATGGAAATTGAAGATGTGTAAAGGCTTGTGTTCAACCTCTGTATGTTAGAAGTGATCAAGGTCCCAGGACCGAAACGTTTTCTAATAAATATGGCATAGTGTTTGATGAGGTGTCTTTCTAAACCGTCATGTCGGTATTTATTACCAAGGTTTATATCATATCAGAGATTACAAGCAACAGAAGACCTTTCGTTTTACCACAGCTCTACATATCATCCCGATGATATGTAGAGGATGACAAAATGAATCCGTTGTATTGGGGAATCTTTCATACAAAGATTCAGAGCACAGAATCTACACAATCTTGAATGACGTAGAATGAGAGAAGATATAATTTAATTAAATAGGCGATAAACAGGTATAAATAGACAAAAATAAAATAGTGAAGAGATCCAACCAAGAAAGAACTGAACAATGGATTCAAGTTTGATAAATTTAACTTTAGAAGAGGTACAGGATAAGTGTGTGGATGAGTGGAACAATCTTCCAAGAGGAGTCACTGAAACTAATACCCTGGACAGGTTTAAAAAGAGATTGAACACACATGGGACAGGGGTTGGGCTTGACGAGGATCTGACCCTAAAAGCAATAAAAGAACACTGACGAAGAAGTTTACGTTGGGGAAACTTCGAAATATTCGAGCACACAAACATGTAGGAGAAACAACATGACGAACGCATGAGTTATACATGGCTCACATGGATGCATTAGGAAGCAGGATGGAACTAACATGACTGTAAAAGACCTGTCGACACGAAGATATTTGGAATCTTCGATTAGTTACATCCTTCACCAAGGGAACCGTTAGTGTCTCTGAAGTTCTGGTTCAGTTAATTTTCAAACACTGAGATGAAGCGATTATCATATTAATAAAGATATACTGCGCAGATACGTTGATGAATAAGATACTTACAGTGAAGGTACCCAAGTGTTGCATGAATAAGGTACCCAAGTGTTGCATGAATAAGGTACCCAAGTGTTGCATGAATAAGGTACCCAAGTGTTGCATGAATAAGGTACCCAAGTGTTGCATGAATAAGGTACCCAAGTGTTGCATGAATAAGGTACCCAAGTGTTGCATGAATAAGGTACCCAAGTGTTGCATGAATAAGGTACCCAAGTGTTGCATGAATAAGGTACCCAAGTGTTGCATGAATAAGGTACCCAAGTGTTGCATGAATAAGGTACCCAAGTGTTGCATGAATAAGGTACCCAAGTGCTGCATGAATAAGGTACCCAAGTGTTGCATGAATAAGACACTTGCAATGAAGGTACCCAAGTGTTGCATGAATAAGACACTTGCAATGAAGGTACCCAAGTGTTGCATGAATAAGACACTTGCAATGAAGGTACCCAAGTGTTGCAACTCTTATTCATCATAGGAATTATATAAAGCCACATTAAGTGAACTACCCTGCTCATAAGGTATTAGACACATGTGCAACATATGTAGGTACTGTTTATCATGATTTCAGTGATACTTCTGCTCATGCCTCCATGACTACTACTACTACTACTACTACTACTACTACTACTACTACTATTTCCTCTCCCATCAACCTGACCATTACTTTCACCTTTCTTGTTCCCTTTGCAAATCTCCTTTCTCGTGTCTTTGCATCTGATCGATAAATCTTCGGGTGGGTAAAATATCTTTCAAATAAATATATGAGAGGCTGAGTGTTCAGTTACCCTCTAATCAAGAACACCTTTCTAAAACTTAAATAATTCTCTTTAAATACCCTTTACGTCAATGTACTGTTTGTATTAGCTTGACAAATCTCCCGGGGAGCGAAACATTGCCATAATAAGGATCTTATTATTTGCGATCGTGTTTGTTTACCTAACATAATGAATATTAAAAAACAGCTTTCAGCCTCTGGGTTACCAGAGCCTATCACGCAGAAGGCCTACTGGCCCAGACAAGGCAGGTCCTTCTCAAAACAAACCCCTTACTCAGACGTATATTTAATTCACATTTAAAGAGATTGTTATTCCTTAGCACTGGAAGAGGTCAATGTCTCTGAGTTAGTACTGCCAATCTAGGTAATACAGGATTTATATTTTATTCCCTGAAACACTAAAACTGTGAGGACGAAAGCAGTGGGGGGCTCGATCCTCCATCTCTTAATCTCTCTGTTGATGCTAGCAATAATAACGAACAAAAAAAGCACAATACCGTGACTGGAACAATGCATAAATAATCCGCTTGTGAATGGTCCAAGACGGACCAAAACGTCGCCATAAGCTTTTCTCTCTCCTGTGTGTGAGTCATATATGTATAACAATAATAACAGCCTCTCCTGGTGTAATAGACCAAATTGTTATCCCCTCTAGATGCTCTTGCAGTAAGTGTCAATTTTACTTTATTTTATCTATCGCATTAGTTTCACTTCATCAACAAACAAAAGACACATTAATTCCCTTGTTGCAGTTTCAGGTGCAGAACTGGGCTCGTGTCTGTGATTTATACACACAAGTGTGCATACACATGTATGTATATATACTTTAATGTCTTCACGTATTTGATTTATGAGAGAGCGGAGGTGCAAGAGGAAGACAACAGTGGGTTTCCAGGACGCTAATTAGCTTAAACAAAAGTAAGGAGGAAAGATTACAGGTTTGAACTGACGAGCTCTCTCGTTCCCTTCCTTCCTCTCTCGTTCCCTTCCTTCCTCTCTCGTTCCCTTCCTTCCTCTCTCGTTCCCTTCCTTCCTCTCTCGTTCCCTTCCTTCCTCTCTCGTACCCTTCCTTCCTCTCTCGTTCCCTTCCTTCCTCTCTCGTACCCTTCCTTCCTCTCTCGTTCCCTTCCTTCCTCTCTCGTTCCCTTCCTTCCTCTCTCGTACCCTTCCTTCCTCTCTCGTACCCTTCCTTCCTCTCTCGTTCCATTCCTTCCTCTCGCCCCTTCCCAACTTCCTCTTCCCTCTACACAGACAGACAGGCTCACACACACACAGCTGGAAGACAGCTGGTGCTATACCGTCAATGGACAGCTGAAACAATTTACCATAAATACTTGAATTCCTGAGTCTGTACACCACGAGCATATCTCTGTATTTACCAGCAGGTAATTACAGATAACCAACACACACAAATATATATCAAAATGTCAGACTTAAATTTTCTAAAGGATGGAAAAAAGGATACCATTTAAAAAATTTTTGAGGTAAAGAAAAAAAAAACAGGACCCTTGTGGTGGGCAGGTCCGCGCCCCTCACACATGCACATACAAAAATCCAGAAGACATAACAGAAGTTGGGGAGGACAGGACGCCTTTTTCCCCAGAGATAACAAAGATAATGGGCCACAGTATCGACATTATAAGAAAACTTTGGTCATGACAATGCCAGGTGTGGTGAGCGGGGTAGTGTGGCGCTCAGGGATGCTGTGGTTGATGCCAGGACAGCTGATGACTGTGATGCTGTGGTTGATGCCAAGCCAGCTGATGACTGTGATGCTGTGGTTAATGCCAGGCCAGCTGATGACTGTGATGCTGTGGCTGATGTCAGGCCAGCTGATGACTGTGATGCTGTGGTTGATGCCAGGCCAGCTGATGACTGTGATGCTGTGGTTGATGCCAGGCCAGCTGATGACTCTGTGATGCTGTGGCTGATGCCAGGCCAGCTGATGACTTTGTGATGCTGTGGCTGATGTCAGGCCAGCTGATGACTGTGATGCTGTGGTTGATGCCAGGCCAGCTAATGACTCTGTGATGCTGTGGTTGATGTCAGGCCATCTGATGACTCTGTGATGCTGTGGCTGATGTCAGGCCTGCTGATGACTTTGATGCTGTGGCTGATGTCAGGCCAGCTGTTGAAAATGTGATGCTGTGGTTGATGTCAGGCCAACTGCTGTGGGTGTTGTCAGAACAGCTGCTGACACTGGGAAGCTCCAGCAAGAAGTGTTGAATATCAAGTTAAATGCTGACACACAGGCTCCTCCGTGCTGTAATTCCTGTTCGTTGCTCAAAGTCTGAGAAATTTATTTTCGTAAATTTGTATCATGAAGGCGGCGGCGGCGGCGGCGGCGGCAGCAGCAGCAGCAGCAGCAGCAGCAGCAGCAGCAGCCGCCGCCGCCGCGTGATCGTGCCAATAAAAAATAACACACGCACACAGGAGTCAGACAGGTAGCATTAAACTACACACCAGCGTCACTGATATGTATAGTATGCAAGGTCATGGAGAAGCCTATCAGGAGAAGAATGGTGGAACACCTAGAAAAGAACGAGCTTACATACGGTAACCAGCACAGTTTTAGGGAGAGGAAATCCTGTGTCACAAACTCACTGGAGTTTTAATGCGGAAAAATCAAGCGGTCGAGGATCAGGTAGGACTACCAAGGGATCTATCTGGACAGGCTGCAAGCCTGGTCCAACAATTTGGCTCCCGGAGTTTAACCCCACCTAGTGCAAAGTTATGAAGATCGGGGAAGGTCAAAGAAGACCCTAGATGGAGTACAGGCTAGGGAGCAAAGGCTGCAATCCTCACTCAAGAAAAAGATCTTGGGGTGAGTATCGTACTGAGCACATCTCCTGAGCCGCACATTAACCAAATATTTGCTGTAGGACATGGGCGCCTGGCAAATCTAAAAATAACATTTCGATACCTGAGTACGTCAGGCCTACATTGGTTTATGCAGCACCAGTATGGAACCTACACCTGGCCAAGTACGTCAAGAAACTGGAGAAAGAGAAAAGGTTTGCAGCAAGACTAGTTGCAGAACTAAGGAGTATGTTCTACGAGGAGAGGTTAAGGGAAATCAACTTGATACTGGAGGACAGAAGGGATAGGAAGGACATGATAACAACATATAAAATACTAAGAGGAATTGACACGGTGGATAGGGACAGGATACTTCAGAGATGGAACACAGCAACACGGGGTCACAACTGGAAGTTGAAGACACAGATGAGCGACAGGGATGTTAGGGAGCATTTCTTCAGTCACAGAATTGTCAGGAAGTGGAACAGTCTGGAGAGTAATGTTGTGGTAGGATCCATACATAGTTTTAAGAAGAGATACGATAAAGCTCATGGAACAGGAAGAAACGACCTAGTAACGACCAGCGAAGAGGCTGAGCCAGGAGCTACGAATCGGGCCCTGGAACCACAAATGGGTGAGTACACACACACACACACACACACACACACACACACACACACACACACACACACACACACACACACACACACACACACACAACAGACGAAATTAATGAAAGTAAATAAAATGCTTACCACAAATACTATCTTATCAAGCAATAGACGACAGTGAGACTTTAATATGTCGATTATTTTAGCGCAAGAGCTGATACTACACCGCCTAATTTAGAATCCGCACATTGTTACATGACTTACGAGCCATTCTGATGCAGGAATAAAGAGTTTTGTTCGTCATGAATGACGAGGGTCTCTATAAGGTGGCTACTGGCTCAGTTGTGAGGCAATCGTTGGAATACTGGTTTAATGTACCTTTTGTTAAGCATGCGTCGGTATACCCTGTGTCCCGGAGGTGTTTTGAAATTTGTAGATAAACGGCTCAGAGAACCGACAAGTTGATAACTTAGACACATGTGCAACACTTGGGAATACCTTTTGTGGAAACGTTTCGCCACACAGTGGCTTCATCAGTTCAGTACAAAGATCAGAAGCATCTGATCACATCGACTCCAGGCTGAGGGACTGATTACTTCAAAATACCTATGATCTTCAACCATTCTTCTTTGTATATGACTGATGAAATCACTGTGTAGAGAAACATACCCAAGTGTTGCACATATGTCTAATTTATCATTTTGAAATTGACACATTGCATGTACCGTATATCCAAGAGTCGTCTTGGAGTCTACTCACTGCAATGAGTGACTCGACTCACTGCACTCACTGCAGGTCATGTATGACCAAGAGGTGACTCGTAATCTAGAAGGAAAAAAAACGAAGTGCTTAGAGCGTATATTCTTTGCTGCCACAAATTCTCATTTCGGTCAACTGCCCGACAAATGGATGAAAAGTCATACAAGACACAGAAATTCATAGCATTTCATTCAGGGATAAGTTGTAAGCTTTGATAAATATACAAACAACCCGCATGTAAACATTCTTTCTGCAGTATACACAACGTAGTTTACATGTAGCAAAATATTGCTAACCACAAAAGAAAGACATTAGTATGCGGTGTATTTCGTGCACAGTGAACCAGCCATTGTCATCCACATGACGGAAATGACGACGTTTCGGTTAGACTTGGACTATGGTTCATGTCGGACAGGAACGTCGTCATAAACTTTTCTCTTATCTGCGGGTTATTTGTGTATTGTTTCAGTTACGGTATTCTGCCTTTTTGTTCTTTAAGTTATGATAAAGCTCTCATTTGGGTGAAACGTAGTGATAAATAAATGCAGATGCTCTTTCGTGGGTCTTTTCATCGCCTAATGGGTCGTTGTCATCGATGGTTGGCTGGAGAGAAACTGCCTCTTTGGAGGAGACCAATCACCTGCCCGGAGTTACGCTCATTGGGTTTTAATGTCGCCGATGCGTTGTGCAGCGACAGCGCTCAGCGGCACTGATGACCTTACGTGGCACAACTTAGGCGACGACGAAGATGGCACTTCGTGTTGACTAGTGGCTGTGGCATCCTGGTCTACCTGTGTACGCGCGTCCCGCTGACTCACTCCAGTAGCCGAATGATGCAGTTAAGCACGGCTGATCTATCCTGGTACTACAGCTGTGAGTTCGAAAGACGCAGTCACCATTCCGCATGACGCATCCCATGTCCGTGGCTTGATTAATAGCAAATGGTATTTCTGAATCTTTCGGCCCTTGTCATTTTCAGGGTTTTAATTATGTCTGTAGAAGCAGAAAGAATGACGGAGGTAAAAAGATAGTAGGAATGTGTGGTAGGGAGTGGGAGGAGCATTAAGAAGAGGCAGGGATGGAGGAGCATCAGGAGGCAGGGAGAGGCATTAAGAGGCAGGGAGGGAAGGAGGGGGGAAAGTGCATTAAGAGGCAGTGAAGAGGAGAGAGGGTGGAGGTAAAGAGGGAGCCGGGAAGGTGGACGAGTGTGGAGGAAGTTTCTGATGCCATATTTCAGGAAACAGCTTCAGATTTTGTGAAGTCGAGGCAACGCCTGACTGAATCTTCCTGCCATGAAGATTCTCTACTGATCATCTAATTCAACCCTGAGTCTCTTCTCAGCTTTGAGTGTTGTGCTTATTATAACAGAAATTTGGCCTCGAGTGTGTGTGTGTGTGTGTGTGTGTGTGTGTGTGTGTGTGTGTGTGTGTGTGTGTGTGTGTGTGTGTGTGTGTGTGTGTGTGTGTGTGTGCTTTAAAAACCTGTGTGAAGATAAAACAGAAACACGAACAGAAATAAAAGTAAATTTTAATGTCTTTCTATTTAACAAGTCTGTCAACTGTCAACTGTCAACTGTCAGGGGGCGACAGTTGACAGCAAAGTGACGCTGACTAAAAAAAAATGAAAAAATAAAAAAACATATTTTTTTCCCTCAATTAAATGCATCGTTTGATGTGAGCATTATAACAGTGTTATTCTGGTAATACACCAGCAGTATTATATGTGCTTTTATCTCACTTATCTACGCTTGCTATTGATCTATTTTCAATTATGAGAGTACACACGCACTCACATGCACACAACACGTACACAGGGTAGGAGTTAGGACTCAACTGTGCAACTTCAAGTATATATATATATATATATATATATATATATATATATATATATATATATATATATATATATATATATATATATATATATATGTGTGTGTGTGTGTGTGTGTGTGTAAAACAACCACTGTGAAAAAATAGAGAAATTCCTAGCGCTTTCGTGACTACTCACATTATCAAGGAAAATTGCATTGTTCCTTGATAATGTGAGTAGTCACGAAAGCGCTTGGAATTTCTCTATTTTTTCACAGTGGTTGTTTTGCATATTCTGAAATCACCTGTTTACTGCGATCTTATTGCGCATATATATATATATATATATATATATATATATATATATATATATATATATATATATATATATATATATATATATATATATATATATATATATATATATGTATCACACTGGCCGATTCCCACCAAGGCAGGGTGGCCCGAAAAAGAAAAACTTTCACCATCATTCACTCCATCACTGTCTTGCCAGAAGGGTGCTTTACACTACAGTTTTTAAACTGCAACATTAACACCCCTCCTTCAGAGGGCAGGCACTGTACTTCCCATCTCCAGGACTCAAGTCCGGCCTGCCGGTTTCCCTGAACCCCTTCATAAATGTTACTTTGCTCACACTCCAACAGCACGTCAAGTATTAAAAACCATTTCTCTCCATTCACTCCTATCAAACACGCTCACGCATGCCTGCTGGAAGTCCAAGCCCCTCGCACACAAAACCTCCTTTACCCCCTCCCTCCAACCTTTCCTAGGCCGACCCCTACCCCGCCTTCCTTCCACTACAGACTGATACTCTCTTGAAGTCACTCTGTTTCGCTCCATTCTCTCTACATGTCCGAACCACCTCAACAACCCTTCCTCAGCCCTCTGGACAACAGTTTTGGTAATCCCGCACCTCCTCCTAACTTCCAAACTACGAATTCTCTGCATTATATTCACACCACACATTGCCCTCAGACATGACATCTCCACTGCCTCCAGCCTTCTCCTCGCTGCAACATTCATCACCCATGCTTCACACCCATATAAGAGCGTTGGTAAAACTATACTCTGTAATAATCTTCCTCTACCTCCAGGAGATTTTGTTGACTTAATTGAACTCTGTGCTAATTTCAACTGTTTTTCTTTCAATAACAAGCTCTACAAACAAACCTACGGCATGGGAATGGGGTCCGCCATAAGTGCCGTCCTAGCCAACTTATACATGGAACACCTAGAGTCCGAACACTTCGCCAACATCATCCCTTCAAGCGTCACTTGGTTACGTTACGTGGACGATGTCCTCGTAATAACTCCAAAACGTTTTGATGTACGGGATCTTCAGGCAAGGCTCAACGCAGTTGAACCGGCGATCCAGTTTACACTAGAAGAAGAGTCCAATGACAAGCTACCTTTCCTCGACGTCCTCATTCACAAAGTAGACAACAACCTAAGATTTCAAGTTTATCGGAAACCCACCAATAAAAATGATCTCACACACTTCTATTCCAGTCAAGATACCAAGACCAAAAGAGGCATCATCATCGGGTTTTTCCTAAGAGCATACCGAATTTGTAGTCCTGAGTTTTTTGACGAGGAGTGTACATACATTCACCAAACATTCACTGAGTTACATTTTCCTTCTTTTTTCATCAAAGACTGCAAGAAAAGAGATCTTCAGATCATAAATTCTCCACGCATCAACACCACTCCCAGCAAAGTTATAATTCTTCCCAACAGCCAGGTTGCACTGAACGTCTCAAAAGTACTTTCACAAGCTAACACCAGAGTCGCCATCGCTTCTAGCACTTCAATAAAGGATATAACCAGGACAAAATCCAAGCACCACGAACCAGTCAATGCAGGAGTTTACACTATACCCTGTGGAGGCTGTGACAAGATTTACGTAGGTGAAACAGCCAGAAACCTCGACACCCGCCTCAATGAACACATTTACGAAATGTAGGAACGATAACTTGAACAACGCCTGTGTACAACACCGAAATTCCACCAATCATCTCATGAAATTCAGAGACGCCCAATTAGTGATCAAAGAAACTAATTTCCACAGACGCAAGTGCCTCGAATCAGCACTGATCGCTGTTTCGAATACAATTAAACAAAACAACGGCAGCTTCACCATCTCCGAAGTCTTAGCAAGAATCCTCCTGAAAACAGTAAACCCTGCCATCACATAGTCTCTCCTGTTATACTTCACAAAGCACAGAGAGTGAACACTGAAACAAGCTGCCTCATTCCAGTCTATATTTGTCCAACCTATTTTTATGTTACCCAAGTAATAGCTTTTATATCCTTTTACTCATGTACGAATTAATTGCTCTACCATATTGTATTACTTTTGTCACTACCACTACTACTACTACTACCACTAGTGAACATCGAAATGGTACCTCACTAGTATTACACCTCACTCTGAGCCTTTATATACCCTCTGTGTCCATGTATTGTTTGTAATGGCTTGATAAAGCTCCTGGAGGGCGAAACGTTGCCACAATAAATGTCACATTAGTTGCACTTGTGTCCTTTTACTTTACAAAACTATACTCTCATACATTCCCCTCTTTGCCTCCAAGGACAAAGTTCTTTGTCTCCACAGACTCCTAAGTGCACCACTCACCCTTTTCCCCTCATCAATTCCATGATTCACCTCATCCTTCATAGACCCATCCGCTGACACGTCCACTCCCAAATATCTGAATACATTCACCTCCTCCATACTCTCTCCCTCCAATCTGATATCCAATCTTTCATCACCTAATCTTTTGTTATCCTCATAACCTAACTCTTTCCTGTATTCACTTTTAATTTTCTTCTTTTGCACACCCTACCAAATTCATCCACCAATCTCTGCAACTTCTCTTCAGAATCTCCAAAGAGCACAGTGTCATCAGCAAAGAGCGACTGTAACAACTCCCACTTTATGTGTGATTCTTTATCTTTTAACTCCACGCCTTTTGCCAAGACCCTCGCATTTACTTCTCTTACAACCCCATCTATAAATATATTAAACAACCACGGTGACATCACACATCCTTGTCTAAGGCCTACTTTTACTGGGAAATAATTTCCCTCTTTCCTACATACTCTAACTTGAGCCTCACTATCCTCATAAAAACTCTTCACTGCTTTCAGTAACCTACCTCCTACACCATACACCTGCAACATCTGCCACATTGCCCCCCTATCCACCCTGTCATACGCCTTTTCCAAATCCATAAATGCCACAAAGACCTCTTTAGCCTCATCTAAATACTGTTCACTTATGTGTTTCACTGTAAACACCTGGTCCACACACCCCCTACCTTTCCTAAAGCCTCCTTGTTCATCTGCTATCCTATTCTCCGTCTTATTCTTAATTCTTTCAATAATAACTCTACCATACACTTTACCAGGTATACTCAACAGACTTATCCCCCTATAATTTTTGCACTCTCTTTTGTCCCCTTTGTCTTTATACAAAGGAACTATGCATGCTCTCTGCCAATCTCTAGGTACCTTACCCTCTTCCATACATTTATTAAATAATTGCACCAACCACTCCAAAACTATATCCCCACCTGTTTTTAACATTTCTATCTTTATCCCATCAATCCCGGCTGCCTTACCCCCTTTCATTTTACCTACTGCCTCACGAATTTCCCCCACACTCAGAACTGGCTCTTCCTCACTCCTACAAGATGTTATTCCTCCTTGCCCTATACACGAAATCACAGCTTCCCTATCTTCATCAACATTTAACAATTCCTCAAAATATTCCCTCCATCTTCCCAATGCCTCTAACTCTCCATTTAATAACTCTCCTCTCCTATTTTTAACTGACAAATCCATTTGTTCTCTAGGCTTCTTTAACTTGTTAATCTCACTCCAAAACTTTTTCTTATTTTCAACAAAATTTGTTGATAACATCTCACCCATTCTCTCATTTGCTCTCTTTTTACACTGCTTCACCACTCTCTTAACCTCTCTCTTTTTCTCCATATACTCTTCCCTCCTTGCATCGCTTCTACTTTGTAAAAACTTCTCATATGCTAACTTTTTCTCCCTTACTACTCTCTTTACATCATCATTCCACCAATCGCTCCTCTTCCCTCCCGCACCCACTTTCCTGTAACCACAAACTTCTGCTGAACACACTAACACTACATTTTTAAACCTACCCCATACCTCTTCGACCCCATTTCCTATGCTCTCATTTGCCCATCTATCCTCCAATAGCTGTTTATATCTTACCCTAACTGCCTCCTCTTTTAGTTTATAAACCTTCACCTCTCTCTTCCCTGATGCTTCTATTCTCCTTGTATCCCATCTACCTTTTACTCTCAGTGTAGCTACAACTAGAAAGTGATCTGATATATCTGTATATATATATATGTCGTGCCGAATATGTAAAACTGGTCAATTAGCAAGAACTCATTTAAAATTAAGCCCTTTCTAAAAATTTCTCTTATACATTTAAAGATATATTTTTTCATTAATGTTAATGTAAAAATTTTTAATTTTGCACCAAAAGAAACTTAGAAAACTTACCTATCCTTATTATAACAAGAACAATTTATTTTAGCTTAACCCAACTAAATGTATTTTAGATTTGTTTACAGTAATTTAATACTAAACAAACACAATGAAATATACTTTTTTCGTTAGGTTCAGAGTGATTTTGGCGAAATTATTGCATACACAAATTTTCACTTGTCCTATATGGCAAGATGAACGTTGGTATTTAAGCCAAGATCGCAAGTTCTGCCTATTCGGCACGACATATATATATATATATATATATATATATATATATATATATATATATATATATATATATATATATATATATATATATATATATATACACATATGATTTATCGCGTCTTTCCCTCTGCCTTTTTCCTCCTGATTATTATTTTATTATATTTATTTACATTCCTCTTTTTGTTTGTTTTGCTTTAATTAAAAAACACTAAAATCGTTGTATACAGTATTTGCAACATATTCCATTTCCAGCACTATTAAACTGACGTTCGTTAATGTTATATTACTGAACTCCATCAAAACGGTAGTAAAACCATTCAAAATGTATTTTCCATTTTTCAAAATCTGTCTGTAATTGGTTCCGTGTCATTGGCAGTAATATTTAGAAAATTTAAACGTAAGGGAATACATCCCAAGTATTTATGCCGACGATGATGGGCTCTTAGTCAGGTAAGCACCCTGGGGAGTGGAGTGTGATTCCCTGTGGGGAGTGTGGCAACCTGTGGGGAAAGTGGGGCCCCTCTTGAAAGAGTGGGCGTCCTCTGGGGAGAGTGGCACCCCCTCTGGGGAGAGTGGCACTCTTCTGGGGAGAGTGGCACCCTCCGGGGAGAGTGGCACCTCTCTGGGGAGAGTGTCACCCCTCTGGGAAGAGTGGCCCCCTCTGGGGAGAATAACACCCTTCTGGGGAGAGTGGCACCCTCTGGAGACAGGGGCACCCTCTGGGGAGAATAACACCCTTCTGGGGAGAGTGGCACCACTCTGGGGAGAGTGGCTCTCTCTGGGGAGAGTGGGCCCCCATCTGGGGAGAGTGGCCTTCTCTTGAGGGACGGGCACCCTCTGGGGAGGGTAACACCCCTCTGGGGAGAGTGGCACCCCTCTGGGGAGAGTGGCACCCCTCTGGGGAGAGTGGCACCCTCTGGGGAGTGGAACACCCCTCTGGAGAATGGGGCACTTCTGTGGAGAGAGTGGCACCCCTCTGGTGAGAGTGGCACTCCTCTCACTGATCAAAGATTGAGGGCGTGGTTTGAGAAGGGAAGCTCGGACCTTCACCAGTCCTTGAGCCGAATATCCTACACGGGTTTAGCGCTTCAGACAGCGTAAATAAGTCCAAGGCAGTTGTTCAAGGCAGTTACTGGAACAACGTAAATACTTTTCGGCCGGTTTTCCGTAGTTAAGGGAATTTCGCTGTGTAATCGCATTATCCTGCACAACTTACCCGAACGTTGGAAAGCAGAAGACGTTTCGCCCCATCACGGTCCACAATGGCCCAGGACTGGGCGAAACATTTAAGAAAAGCAATTCATGAAAAAAGTCACTTCACTGTACTCGAAACAACTCATGAAAAAGGTAGCTTCAGTCCAGTGTGTTCGAAATATTTCGAAACAAAAGCAACTGCAATGTGCCGGTAACATCTAAAGCAGATGATAATTCCAAAGTAATGGAAATAATTTTAGAGGAAGGTAATTACGGTGTAATTATCACATTTTTTTCCTCTAGGGAAAAAATGTCCCAGTAACTTCAGGAATACTCTCTCTCGCTGTCTCTCAATTGGTAAAAAATTAAAGTTATGAATTCGCTCAATTTCAACGGGTGAGGATACCTGCGTGGATGTTTCGTGCAACTGTAAATGCATTGCTTCACGGAGGAGGAGGTAAAACTGGTCAATTAGTAAGAACTCATTTAAAATTAAGTTCTTTCTAAAATTTTCTCTTATACGTTTAAAAATATATCATTAATGTTGATGTAAAAATTTATAATTTTGCACCAAAAGGAACCTAGAAAACTTACCTCTTATTATAACAAGCAAATATATTTTAGATTTGTTTACAATAATTTAATCCTAAACAAACACAGTGAAATATATTTTTTTTCGTTAGGTTCAGAATGATTTTGGCGAAACTATTGCATAAACAAATTTTCGCTTGTCCTATATGGCAAGATGAGCGTTGCTATTTAAGCCAAGATCGCAAGTTCTGCCTATTCGGCACGACATATATATATGTATATATGCAAAACAACCACTCTGAAAGAATAGAGAAATTCCAAGCGCTTTCGTGACTACTCACATTATCAAGGAACTATGAAAGTGAAGCATCCAAGGAAGCTATATAAGCCAACACCTCACTATCAGATCCCACAAGACCCAATGGATAGGTCCTTTGCACAACTTTGATATTAATGACTGAGAAGCATAGAAAGGACTTAATTTTAAATGAGTTCTTGCTAATTATATATATATATATATATATATATATATATATATATATATATATATATATATATATATATATATATATATATATATATATATATATTCGGATAAATCACGAATCTCTCTTCTACCCAACATAAGGCACGAACGTGAAAATTCATCCTCACTACACTGTTCAATGTATGAGAAATTTCTCCATTTTCAAAGTTACATTCATTAGTAACTAACCCACAAAATAACAATATACTAACAAATTACTTTCTCATGGTAAACATTATTTAATGTAAGTCTAAGACACAAAAAGTGTATCAGCGGTATATTCCGGAGAGATGAGTGACGGGGCTCATGTACATGGTACTACCCGGGTGACACATCGCTCACAAGACCTTAAAGGGACAACGTCTGAAGTCAAGGTTATGGAACACACCTGGGTGTCATGGAACACACCTGGGTGTCATGGAACACACCTGGGTGTCGTGGAACACACCTGGGTGTCGTGGAACACACCTGGTTGTCGTGGAACACACCTGAGTGTCTTGCAACAAACCTTGGTGTCCGGTTACACACCTGTGTGTCATGGAACAAACCTGGGTATCATGTAACACACCTGGGTTCCAACATTTGAAATATACCGTGATATCCGGGGATGTACCCAGGTCTCTCACTGTAAAATATTCCAGGATTTACACTCTGAAATACGCCTAGGCATCCTGGAATATACCAGAAATTCTCGAAATTAAGAGCATTCCTGAGTCTAGCTTCTGAAATGCGCTTAAGAATATTTTCCTTTGGGTGGAAAGTACTAATATCTTTCTCTTCCTGAAACAGATCCTGTCCTGGGTCCTTTAAGAAAAAAAAACGATTAAAGCCTGAGACCTAAAACACTTCGTTCGTGGCCGAAGTCGGATTAATGAGCCTTACATTAATTTGCTCACTGATTGTTCAGTCAGTCTGACAAATCCCTGGTAACATAGAGTGCCAGTGGAGCCAAATAACTATATCTAACTTTTTATATTATATAACTATCAAAATAGCATCTACCAAGCCCACAACCAATCCGAATCTTCCTTGAAATAGATTAAAAGCTGATTAGGATAGTTTTTTCAAGTTTCTGCAATGAATTTAAAAAAAAAAAATGGCGAGACAACTGGAATCCAGGGTGTGAAATACACTAAAAAAGTTTTTAGGTCTATATTTCAGTGTGTAGAACTGTATTGAGATAAAACTTGAGAGCCTTAGAATTGATAAAGTTATACATCGAACCAAACATCATTGCTTGTGCAATATATTTTGTTTTTTACTCCAGCGAGCTTAAAACTTTTTCCAAGTTAACTCTTCACGAGGAATCCTGAAACACTGTGGCTTGATACAAACCTTCAAAAGAAACCTAAAACACAGTGCCTTGATATAAACCTTAAAAAATAAACCTAAAACATAGTGGCTTGATATAAATCTTCAAAAAGAAACCTCAAACACAATGATTTCATATAAACCTTCAAACAGAAACGTAAAACACAATGGCTTTATATAAACCTAAAATAAACTAAAACAAAGTGGCTTGACATAAACCTTCAAAAAGAAACCTAAAACACAGTGGCTTCATACAAACCTTCATACAGAAACCTAAAACACAGTGGCTTCATACAAACCTTCATACAGAAACCTAAAACACAGTGGCTTCATACAAACCTTCATACAGAAACCTAAAACACAGTGGCTTCATATAAACTATTCAGTGAGACCTAAAACATATGCAGACACAGGATAAACCTCTCATAAATGTTGTCGAGACAAGAAAAAAAATTAAGACAATAGACCCTCCCCGGAGGCTAAATTTTCCACCATGTCAAGATTAATTATCATTTTACTCACTAAACGTTGAATGTATACACATGTTTTGTATTCGAGTCAGTATTCGCAACTCTTAGTATCGCTCTCCTGTTCTTAATTACACAAGAGCTTCGTGTGCTAATGTAAATAAACTCGCTGTATTGTGTAATACGTGAATCTTCTAAGTTAAAAATGAAAAGCAGGTAGAAATACCGTACCGAGAACAAGAGAAGAAGACAGGTCGCTAGAATAAACTCACATTGGGACAATGTTTCGCTCTGTGAAGAGATTTGTCAATTGATTAAAGCTCTACACAAAGCGAAAGATGTCTTTCTCTCTCCCTTTCCCCCCCCCCCTCTTCCCGTGTCTTTTCTTCACCTCTGTAGGAGACGGCGATTTGCCGGTGGCTGGGAAAGAGGAGTGTGTTAGCGATAAGCTAGTGAAAGGTCAAGCGGAGTTGCAACATGATTGGGGATCGAATAATGGAATGGTCGCTGCCACTAGTTGTTTGCCTTCTGAACTGTTACTCAGTGTCTGCCATCGGAGTTGGTCCTGACGGAGGCGCATTTCATCATTACTGAAGGCATGAAACCTGATTTAGTTAATCAGAGTTCACGATTAACGTAATCAAACTGAGTTCAAACTCTCGCTCTTCTGTCTCTCTAATCGAGACAGAAGAGCTGACAGAAAGATGAAAGCTGTAATGGTTAAACCTCATACCTTCCACCACAACATTCTATATATTCATGACCTTTCCTTATTTGTCTTCTCTCATTTATCCTTCTCTCAGTTCTGTATCATTCTTCCACCAAAGCAGACTTCTCAAACAACCTGCTTCTAGTATATTTTTAACTTCTGTATTCGACTGAAAAAGACTGCTGAGAAGGCGAAACTCTTCGGTAATAAAGATAACAGTTTTGTATTCGTGTCTTGTTCATCCTTAGTTGGATACTCGACGATATTCTCATTATCCTACTGAAGTTTCGTAGCTCAGGCTGAGAGATTTCAGCACTACGAATAAAATCCAACTTGTGTAATGGAATATGATATGGAAATACACAGTTAGCTTTTGTTCTCACTGTAACTGTCATATAAAATAGTGAAGCAGCACATTGATGATATATCAAATTCTCTAACACACACACATCGGCTTGCGTCCCAGAGTCTATAGGTGTTTCCTGTGATGGCTTCAGTGGTCGCAAAGTTAAACATCGGCTACCTCGTTATAAAATTTCCCTTAATCAGCTAAACTGCTGTCGGGCAACTGAGAGAAATTTCCGCAAGTTCTCAAAATCCGAAGTGGATATTCCCTTCTGGAAATAAATGTTTTTTTTTTCATTTATTGTAATATATATTATTATATTCACCGGGAAGCGATAAATTCAAAGGGCGGTGGCGGTGTTTTGCTCATCAGGAAACAAAACTGGGGTCTCCTGACACAGGTTATAGTTAAATCATTACCTGTTACGTGAGCCAGCATCTGCTGACTTATCAAACACACGTTTGCACCACGTACAAAAAATCAATGGCTCATTACACAATATATTCTCAAGAGTAGTACACCTCGTCGACGAGGATTAAGGAATAATTTTTTTTTCTGTTTCCCTTCACTCTGATGACTCGAACCACAGTAAATTTACATGTGTAGAAAAGAAGTTACTATCAGCATTCACCAAAACAGAAAAACTTAACCTTTTCACGATTACAGAATCCCAGTGGATTGCCCAATGTTTCCATACTCTCTTTACCAGACAGTGGAAATAATAATAATAATCATAATCATCATCATCATCATCATCATCATCATCATCATCATCATCATCATCATCATCATCATCATCATCATCATCATCATCATCATCATCATCATCATCATCATCATCATCATCATCATCATCATCCCTCTTAGGTATCAGTATGACTTCAAAACATGTTAATGGGTTGGTTTTACTTTTCTTATGGATAGCTAGGTACAGAACAGTGAGAGTTTGTTTTAATCTAACAACTTTTTTATAAAATTGTTCAGAAATCGAGTTCCATACCTCTAAGGGGTATGGAAACCCCCAGTTAAGAACCCCGACTCTATTAGGTTACGTTAAGACCCTCTGATAGTAACCTCACTCTGGTGCGGCTGGTGTAGTGATACCGACAAGTTGCAGGTACAAGACAAGTATGTACTGATCAAGGCAGTTATGGAGACGTTATCTCTACGAGTGACTTGCTCAGTTTAATAGACCTATGGAAGCCAAACTTCGGATTGATGCAATATATAGGCCATTTAAAATTGCTCCGATAAGCACTTTAAAGATATTCTTGTATGTCATCAAAGATAATCATTGTTGCTTATATCCTCCTGATGAGCTAACACAAGGTGGGTTTACTTGTTGTGGCAATGGGTTCAGTAGCCACCGATACACTCTTTCCTAAATTACCAAAAGACGATTTGCAAGGTCACCTAAAAATTCACTGGCTAGCTAACTGGATGTGCTCCAGCCGTCCACTTAATACCCTTCTGATGGGATAAGTTTAGAAGTTGTGGCAAGTCTGCCCAAGAGATGCTCTCGGCAAACGAGTCACGTGTAGGCAGCAGCACGCCTCCCCTCAACCTAGCCAAGCCCTTGTTTATATTTTCAATAACGCACCCAAAACACGTGAGAGAGAGAGAGAGAGAGAGAGAGAGAGAGAGAGAGAGAGAGAGAGAGAGGGGACAGGAAGAGAGAGAGAGAGAGAGAAGAGAAAGAGAAAGAGAAAGAGAAAGAGAAAGAGAGAGAGAGAGAGAGAGAGAGAGAGAGAGAGAGAGAGAGAGAGAGAGAGGGGGGGAGAGAGAGAGCTGGTGATTGACGTAGCTTAGAGCAGCTGGCATTTCTATCCAAGAGAAGAAATGCCAGCTGCTCTAAGCTACGTCAATCACCAGCTAAGAGCTATATCAGCTTGGAGAAATAGATGGCAAGTAACATTTGCACCTGAGAAAACGAAAATGATGATCGTCTCTAGGCACCATGATGGTAATGCTGGTGCAGCAGTAAGGATGAATAGGAGGGTGTTGGCACCTGGAGAAGTTGATATCATTGGGGTGAAATTTGACTCCAAACTAACCATGAAGAACCATGTTGTAAATCTTGCAAACAAGGCAGTCAGGAAGCTTACAGCACTTCGCCGTATCTCGCAGCTGGTTGACAGTAGGGGTTGCAAGATTCTGTACAAGGCAGAAGTACGCTCACACCTTAAGTATGCTCCACTTTCTTGCTTTGCCTGCCCCCCCCCCTCCCTCTCATCTGCGACTGCTTGACAGAGAAGAGAACAGAGCAAGACGTCTCATCTCTCGCCTGGACCCATCCTGGATAGATCTGGCATTTCAGCAGAGCCTTCAACACAGAAGGGATGTGGGTGGCCTTACTGTTATGCACAAGGCCAATATTGTCAAAGTACCACACTTGGATCCACTTCGAGGACAGCGTGAAACAAGCTTTTATGCCACAAGACGGGCAGAAAGCAGCAACTTCACTCTGGCTATACCCTTCTCCAGAACATCACTCCATCTGAGATCATATATACCCAAGATGACTCGTGTATGGAACACATTATACAGCATAATGATATCAACGAGATAAAGTCAGTTGATCAAATGAAAATGCTGGCCCACAGATGGCTCCAACTTCATACTGGTCCCTACTTGTATGTCTCATAACAATAAAAATGCTTTCAAATGAGCTGATATAGGTAACAGCTCTTAGCTTGCCAATAAAGTTAGGAATCCTTAACCTGTAAATACCTTGTCAATAAAGCTAGGGATCCTTAACCTTGTCAAACCGTGTGTAAAAGAGAGAGAGAGAGAGAGAGAGAGAGAGAGAGAGAGAGAGAGAGAGAGAGAGAGAGAGAGATTGGGAGGTATATCACATACGACAATCAATCAATAACGCTGGGAAGAGAGAGCACCTTGCAGATACCTTGAAGATCCTGCGCTCTGACAGATGATAAGAAAGAGACTCAGCGTTGAAAAGAAGTTTTGTTCTCTAAACAAGAAGATTTTACAACACACACTCATGTAGGAACAGCCTTCACGAATCTGAATAAAGGGTCAGTCAGGTCACTGTACAGTGTCCGCGAGGCTAGTAGAATATACAGAGCCAGTATAGAATCCTCACCTCATCGACGTGAGGATTCTATGCGTAACTCAGCCCTCCTCGATGAGGTGTGGGCTGAGTTACGAAGGTAGATTAAGGAGAGAGAGAGAGAGAGAGAGAGAGAGAGAGAGAGAGAGAGAGAGAGAGAGAGAGAGAGAGAGAGTGTGTGTGTGAGTGAGTTTACATCATTGAAATACTGGAGAACCAAAGGACACACGATCTCAACCGCTGTACCCTTCTCAAGAACGTCACTTCATCTAAGATCATTTATTCCTAGGATTAATCGAGTCTGGAACATTTTCGTGCAATATAATGATAACGAGTAAATAAAATCAGTTGGTCAAATGAAATCGCTTGCCCACAGATAGCTCTAACCTCATCCATTTCTCTATCTGTATGTCTTGTAAATTAAGAAAGGAAGTCTTAACCTAACCCTGTTTAAACAACTGTGTGGGAGGTGGAGGAAATGGAAATAGTGGACACAACTGGAAGCATAAATATCCCGTGCTCTAAAGGGAGAAAAAAAATCCGTACAGTGTCAACAAATGGGATGTTTTAGGTAGGGCTGTTTTGAGGGCAAACGTTACGCACCGATTAATAAAACCGAGCATAAAACACAGGGAGTGAGCCATACTAATGAATCGAAGTGAAAAGGCAGGGAGAACAACAACTACAGCTCAACCCTACCGTACGTTAGATACAAGTAACAGAATACAATTATAATTTACAGAGACGAGCTATAGAGAGAGTGTCTTAGTTGAGGAAAATGCGCAATAAACAACACACAAGAGCTGTGCTTTTCCACCACTGGATAGGTTAGTAAGATTTGTCAGGAAACAGGACAAGTGCTTCCTGACGCGGGTCTTAGTCAGATGATGACCCGCCTTTTGGAAAAAAATAATTAATTTTTATATTAACATAAATGAAAAAAAATCTTTAAATGTATCAGAGAAAATTTTAGAAAGGACTTAATTTTAAATGAGCTCTTGCTAATTGACTAGTTTTACTGGTCAATTAGCAATACACACACACACACATTATATATATATATATATATATATATATATATATATATATATATATATATATATATATATATATATATATATATATATATATATATATATTACAGACAGATTCCCACGCACACACACACACACACACACACACACACACACACACACACACACACAAATATTCCTGAAAAAATTTACAAGAAAACGCTTTCGACTACTTCAATTTCCTGAGGCGAATTCAATTTAAGGTTTTAACTATGTACGCCCTCAAGCGGCCACGTAGCGAGGCTGTGTCTTTACTCCTCCTAAATTGAGAAAGACGGGAAGCGTTCCGGTGAATAATTCACTCGTAATCATCGGCAGGTATTGCCAATATATTTCGTTCTCGATGAAAGGTTTAATTTTGTGAAGCAAAGCTTCCTGTTTAATTTGTTTTAATTGATATTCATGCAATTAAACGAGTTTTGAATAATCATTGTCCTATAATATTGATATTAATTAAAATCAGGTATAATATAACATATATATATATATATATATATATATATATATATATATATATATATATATATATATATATATATATATATATATCTCGTGCCGAATAAGTAAAACTGGTCAATTAGCAAGAACTCATTCAAAATTAAGTCCTTTATATATATTATTCTTATAGCCTAACAAAAACATTAAGATAACGCTACATAATTTTTTGTAATATATACTTATGTTCACAAGAATAACTCACATTAAACAGTAGGAATATAACTCAAATATTTACTTTAGCTACTCTAACTTAACTCTTCAGGAGACATTTTTCTCCTGCTCTACTGTGTTGGTCATTCCCTTACATTACACATGCGGTCAGTTCATGGCTCATTACGGTTCATTATACACTAAAGTGGTAGAATTTCTCAGTGCTGCGTTTTTCTTTCTCTGTTGTAACATTAAGAATCAGACGATTTATCACGCTGAGTACAAATCATTCAATGAAAATTCACCCAATACTGTACTTAAATTATCAGCTTGCTAATGCAAAAGCAAATATTACAAATTTAGAATTAATCATCTTCAAACGATATTTTCTGTCACGCTGGGTATTCTCCAGAAACTCATTAATTTTCAACCAGCATTTTTTATCTTTAATTAATTTCTTGAATAACTAATTTACATATTTGAAAGCAAGTCTATCTATTGAGAAAGCTTCCTGTTCCTTCTACTTTCTTTTCTTCAGAAATTAGAAAGTGGAATCCGTTCTCCATCCATCTTAATTGGAGCATCTAAGTTTGTGGAGAAAGTTTTTCACTTAGGTTGCCACATAACGAGCAAACTATTCCATCACCCTTACGAGGACTCATTAGCCAAGGATCAGACCTAGGCAGCTTTACTCCAGTTGATGGAGAGAAATGTTAGGCTTTGCACAGCTCGTAAGGACGACCATTTCTTCAAAGGAGAGAGGTACCTTGATGCTGGTGAAGGGATCTTGATACAAGCCCCTGATGGGAAGGTGCTTTGATGCTGGTGAAGGGTTTTTGATAGAAGCCCCTTATGGGAAGGTGCCTTGATGCTGAAGGGATCTTGTTCCAGCCCCCTGATGGGAAGGTGCCTTGATGCTGAATAAGGACTCCTGACCTGGGAAATTTGTGTTGCTCTTCCTTCCCATGCTGGTTTCAAGCCTGAACCGCCTGCATTGTATGACCCTTACGCGTTTAGTGTTTCCTGATGATGGGAAGAATGAATTAGATTTACACAGGTGAACCAGTGCTCGTACCAATAAAATTGCAAAAAATAATAATTATATTTATTTGTACAAGTACACGTACAAGGTATACAAGCATAGCTGACATCAATGACATACTACTATATAGAAATCCCTTTATGTAGAGCATTTCGGGTAAATTAGGCAAATTTTGTCCCTAGAATGCTACCCACACCAGTCGACTATTACCCAGGTACGTATTTTACTGATAGGTGAACATGGACAGCAGGTGCCTTGAGGAAACACGTCCTAATGTTCCACCCGTACCGGGGATCGACCCCGGTGCGGGTGGAAATGGTATATACTTTCTTACACATTAACACTAAAGTCAAAACAATGTCTCAAAAAGCTAGAATTTGTTTCGTTCTCCGCTCGATCGGAGAAAGGTATTCCCCCGTATTCCATAATCCCAGCCCAATGTAAGTCAACCAGAGTAAAAGGAATAGTACAATGTGCGGCATAAGTTTCAAATGCAGATGAGCGTGAAAACCATAGAAGAGGACCAAGAGTTTTAGAAATAAACACTCAAGTAGCCTTGATTAAAGGGAAGGTCTCTTGATTAAAGTGCTGCAAGGCCTTTACGATTTTAGCACTTCCTCATGAAACAATGATAATTGGACCCAAGAGCTAGAGCTGAACCTAGTGGATTGAAGTCACTCGTGGCGAAGTGTTTCCTTCGTAAATGCCTTGGTCTGTGCATGAGTCTTTATACCTGCAGTAGAATAAAACGAAAAAGTTGTATTTGTTAGAGTTTCGCGGATAATGAAATGTGGTGGGTGATGACCGTAGAGTTTTGTCACTTGGTGATAACACTGTCCAGCGGGTTTCTTCCTGAGAGTGATATTCAGGGAAGGTTGATATCCTGTTTACGTCTCAGAAACTAATAGACTGATCATAATAAAACTTGCACAAGTTATCCTGGTTTGCCTGGGCATATATTAGATTATCGAATTGCAAAAAAAAAAAAAAAAAAAAAAAAAAAAAAATTGGAACTAGGATTTGTAGTTTTAATTTGCTGTAGGTTTTATCTTTAAAAAATGGTTAAACTAAATGGTTGAAAAGAATTTGGCTAAAAAATTATGTAAGTTTATTTATCAAGAGTCTCTTAACTTTTCAGCTTCAAAGAGAGATTTATTATATTAAAAAATATGTAATTTTGAAACCAGAGCCTGCAGAGTTTACCAAAATATTTAATCTATTTTTTCCGCAAGACACCAACGTTGAATTTTTTTAACCTCGGTGCACTGAGGCAGACTCAAGTCATATCCTTAAAACTAATCGATTTTTTATTGAAATTAGAAATTACAAACAGTCCACCCCCCCCCCCCAAAAAAAAAAATAAAAAATAAAATAAAAAATAAATCCGCTAAGAGAGCAAGGTACGAAGCTGATATACTGATGCATTCCACAGTTACTACATGGTATTCAAATTAACAAACTGATACCTAGGCAGGCCAATAACAATATAAACCTTCCAGTGAGCAAGCACTTAACAACGCCAAAAGTTTGAAGCTGGTCAGAAAAGGCATTTTCCAGGTTTCATTAATTTTGATGCTAATTCAGCAGATTTGCACCCAGTTTGAGGGCCGAAGTTATTTCAAAGAGGTATACACAGGTTATTGCAGGGGATTTGAAAAAAACACTTTTAAAATAAACTTGGCATATAGAAACTTCAGTAAGATACGAATCTCTTTCTAAGGACACCTCAGTACCGAAAGTTCGAAGCTTGTCCGACTAGGCTTTCTCGAGTTGTCGCACACATTCCGCTATCGTATTTGCATTTATAAAATTGCCAAGTTAGCATCTACACAGATCAGAAACAGTCCGAACTTGCCCGTCAGTCCGAATCCACCTCGGTCCGAGCCTGCCTCTCAGTCCTAAATAAGATACACCAACGCTGACACTTTGTAACACACCAGAGCAGGTGTTCTCGAGGTATCGTACGGAAACCATAGAGGAGAGTTGAAGGAGGAGCAAGAAGAGAAGAATATTTCAACGCTGCTACTGGTATACCTGGATGTGTATGCCTGGAGGGGATTCCGGGGTTCAACGCCCCGTGTCCCGGTTCATGACCTCGGAGAATACATTAACAAACGCAGAACAACAAACACTATCCAGTAAATTTTAAAATTTAAGCTGCATTAATTCACCCCATTAATCCTAAATCGTTAACATTAAAAGCCTCCAGTGTAGGCTTTCTTAGCATTATTATAACGGAACTCACATCGTTGTTGTTAGCGAGGTCATTTTTCAGTCATCCGCCTCTGTTGTATAGGCTTGCAGGTGCCTCCGTAATTTTAACCATTTAGTGGGCTTTTGAACTGAGACTCGGTATTTGAAACTTTGTAAGACAGCAACTGTGTTTTGGGAGATTGTTAGTGTTGATAGTGAGTTTTTTTTTTAGGTGAAGTTTGAGTTCTTGTGTGTGTGTGGGTGTGTGTGTGTGAAAGAGAGAGAGAGAGAGAGAGAGAGAGAGAGAGAGAGAGAGAGAGAGAGAGAGAGAGAGAGAGAGAGAGAGAGAGAGAGAGAGAGAGAGAGAGAATGCCCATTTTTACTGACAAAAGTGCTAAGGGATTTCTTAGGCCTAAATGCTTAGAAATATTAGTAGTTTCTTCCTCCTTTCCCCCCTACCTTCCCTCCCTCCCACCCTCCTCCTACCAGATACTTATTCTTCACCACGGCTTCCAGTACATCTTCCTTCATTGGCCACATCAACAACAGCGAGTAGTGTGCTTGTTTTACTCCCGTGCTACTTAACGTCGTTTCGTTGTAACGTTGATGAGAAAAAAAAATCAATTCCCGGCCAGGAATGGAAAATATGGACTTTCAAATATCTGGATGGAGGATATGCATTGGCGTAACTCTGTATGCTCGCTAATGCCATACAAATGAAAGTTTTACGTTCATTTGAAGATCTAATGAAAAAAAAAAACAGGGTTCTTGTGCTGAAAGTGAAACCTGTCAATTCGTGGTTGGTTTGAACGTTTTAAGAAACGTTTAAAACTGCATAACATACAAATAACAGGTGAGTCTGCAAGTGCCGACAAAGAAGCCGCAGATGCATACCCAGTTTTACTATTATGTCAGTTTCCTCCCTTATGGTTGTTTGTATTCGGTGTTTATGATGTGCAGCGTGCTTCTTATACCATTCTGAAAAACATATGGTACCTAAAATAGTAAAAATGTCAAAAAAAAAAAAAATAGTAAATATACGACTCGCCCCAAAGCGACATACTCCATAGTGATGGTGTCTGTAGCACTACTGCCCTCCATCTCAGCTCTCCCTTGCCCTAGCAACATAACTCTTGTTTATATCAATTAGCCTATAGTAAAAATACCTTTTTTATACGTTGTTTCGCTTAAAGTCGCAGTTTCATCGACGTTAAGTGAGGATTTCGTGTATTCGTATTCTCATAGGGAAGTTCTAAACCTGTTGGTGCTTAGAGAGCATGACGAGTTGCTGACAATCAGGCTTGAATCGAGGAAGTGCAGAGTCAGTTCCAGTTCGAGAGTCTTTCACCTTCTCAAGGCTTACCCTCCAGCCAAGGGCCGTGTCACGTACAACTCTCTACTATATGTTCTATACATTCTGCGTATGTTTTAACCGAGATATTGTTTCCTCTTTAATTATTCACGTTATTACATTTGTTCTTCACCCCTCGTCTGCCTCGTATCCAGTCGCTATGAAAGTCTGAGCTTGAACACTTTTTTTGTGTCCATTAATGTATATACGTTATCCTGGCCCAAAAACGTTCCCTGATACACCTTACAGCTTCAGGCATCCTTGTAGTAACACCTTTCACACACTTAACCCTCCTGGGACACCTGCCACCACGCTCCCTAAGCATCTTAATGGAAATCTCGCCGGCATTTTACTGAACTGGCCACCGGAGGGCGAAAGTCTGTGTCACTATACAGGGAAGCAGCCTGCAGACCCTACCACTCGAAGAGCAGACGAAGATAATTTATATCGTCGTCTGACCACCAGCTGCTGTACATTGTAGTCTGACTACCAGTTCCTTCATACTGTGGTCAGACAATCAGCTTCTTTATGTTGCATTGTGTTTGTGTGTTTGGAGATAGAGAGAGAGAGGGGGGGTAGAGAGGAAGAGGGACAGAGATGCAACGCAGAAGTGCTGGGTGTGTCGTGTTGGAGTTGAGAAGCATGTCAGAAGCGGTCTCTCCATGTAGGGTTGTCGTCTTCAAGCTTGTCTCTTAGTGTCATGCAACAGGTGCTTTATATACCTGTGTGTGTGTGTGCATGTTCATATATATATATATATATATATATATATATATATATATATATATATATATATATATATATATATATATATATATATATATATATATATGGCAGGAAAAGAGGGACTATAAATGTATTAATTCAAGGAATATGTGTAGTAAAATAAAGGTTGGATGTGAGATGTGGGTTATAGTAAGCGTAAATGCACCTGGGGAAGAAAGAAGTATAGAGGAGAGAGAGAGATTTTGGGAAATGTTGAGTGAATGCGTGGGGAGTTTTGAACCAAGTGTGAGAGTAATGGTGGTTAGGGATTTTAATGTTAAAGTGGGTAAAAATGTTGTGGAGGGAGTAGTAGGTAAATTTGGGGTACCAGGGGTAAATGAAAATGGGGAGCCATTAATTGAGCTATGTGTAGAAAGAGGCTTGGTAATAAGTAATACATATTTTATGAAAAATAGGATAAATAAATATACAAGGTATGATATAGCACGTAATGAAAGTAGTTTGTTAGATTATGTATTGGTGGATAAAAGGATGATGGGAAGGCTCCAGGATGTACACGTTTATACAGGGGCAATTGATATATCGGATCATTATTTAGTTGTAGCTAGAGTTAGAGTAAGAGGTAGATGGGAAAAGAGGAAAATGGCAACAACAAGCAAGAGGGAGGTAAAAGTGTATAAACAAGGGAGGAGGAAGTTCGGGTGAAATATAAGCAACTATTGGCAGAAAGGTGGGCTGGTGCAAGTATGAGTAGTGGGGGGGGGGGTTTGAAAGGGTTGAAAATGCAGTATCAGAATGTGGGGCAGAAGTTTGTGGTTATAGGAGGGTGGGTGCAGGAGGAAAGAGGAGTGATTGGTGGAATGATGAAGTAAAGGGTGTGATAAAAGAGAAAAAGGTAGCTTATGAGAGGTTTTTACAAAGCAGAAGTGTTATAAGAAGAATAGAGTATATGCAGAGTAAAAGAATGGTGAATAGAGTGGTGAGAGTGCGAAAGGAGAGCAGATGATAGAGTGGGAGAGGCACTGTCAAGAAATTTTAATGAAAGTAAGAAAAAAATTTGAAGTTAAACATGTTAAGAAAGCCTAGGGAACAAATGGATTTGTCAGTTAAAAACAGAGTAAGGGAGTTAGTAGATGGGGAGATGGAGGTATTGGGTAGATGGCGAGAATATTTTGAGGAACTTTTAAATGTCGACGAAGAAAGGGAGGCGGTAATTTCATGCACTGGCCAGGGAGGTATACCATCTTTTAGGAGTGAAGAAGAGCAGGATGTGAGTGTGGGGGAGGTGCGTGAGGCATTACGTAGAATGAAAGGGGGTAAATCAGCTGGAACTGACGGGATCATGACAGAAATGTTAAAAGCAGGGGGGATATAGTGTTGGAGTGGTTGGTATTTTTGTTTAATAAATGTATGAAAGAGGGGAAGTTACCTAGGGATTGGCAGAGAGCATGTATAGTCCCATTATATAAAGGGAAGGGGGTCAACAGAGTTTGCAAAAATTTTAGAGGAATAAGTTTACTGAGTATACCAGGAAAAGTGTACGGTAAGATTATTATTGAAATAATAAGAGGTAAGACAGAATGTAGGATTGCGGATGAGCAAGGAGGTTTCAGAGTGGGTAGGGGATGTGTAGATCAAGTGTTTACATTGAAGCATATATGTGAGCAGTATTTAGATAAAGGCAGGGAAGTTTTTATTGCATTTATGAATTTAGAAAAGGCATATGATAGAGTGGATAGGGAAGCAATGTGGCAGATGTTGCAAGTATATGGAATAGGTGGTAAGTTACTAAATGCTGTAAGGAGTTTTTATGAGGATAGTGAGGCTCAGGTTAGGGTGTGTAGAAGAGAGGAAGACTACTTCCCGGTAAAAGTAGGTCTTAGACAGGGATGTGTAATGTCACCGTGGTTGTTTAATATATGTATAGATGGGGTTGTAAAAGAAGTAAATGCTAAGGTGTTCCGGAGAGGGGTGGGATTAAATTATGGGGAATTAAATACAAAATGGGAAGTGACACAGTTACTTTTTGCTGATGATACTGTGCTTATGGGAGATTCTAAAGAAATATTGCAAAGGTTAGTGGACGAATTTGGGAGTGTGTGTAAAGGTAGAAAGTTCAAAGTGAACATAGAAAAGAGTAAGGTGATGAGAGTATCAAATGATTTAGATAAAGAAAAATTGGATATCAAATTGGGGAGGAGGAGTATGGAAGAAGTGAATGTTTTCAGATACTTGGGAGTTGGCGTGTCGGTGGATGGATTTATGAAAGATGAGGTTATTCATAGAATTAATGAAGGAAAAAAGGTGAGTGGTGCATTGAGGTATATGTGGAGGCAAAGAAGGGAATGTATGAAAGTATAGTAGTACCAACACTCTTATATGGGTGTGAAGTTTGGGTTGTGAATGCAACAGTGAGGAGGCGGTTGGAGGCAGTGGAGATGTCTGTCTAAGGGCAATGTGTGGTGTAAATATTATGCAGAAAATTCGGAGTGTGGAAATTAGGAGGTGTGAAGTTAATAAAAGTATTAATCAGAGGGCTGAAGAGGGGTTGTCGAGGTGGTTTGGTCATTTAGAGAGAATGGATCAAAGTAGAATGACATGGAAAGCGTATAGATCTGTAGAGAAGGAAGGCGGGGTAGGGGTCGTCCTCGAAAAGGTTGGAGGGAGGAGGTAAAGGAGGTGTTGTGGGCGAGGGGTTTGGACTTCCAGCAAGCGTGCGTGAGCGTGTTAGATAGGAGTGAATGGAGACAAATGGTATTTGGCACCTGACGATCTGTTGGAGTGTGAGCAGGGTAATATTTAGTGAAGGGATTCAGGGAAACCGGCTATTTTATATAACCGGACTTGAGTCCTGGAAATGGGAAGTACAATGCCTGCACTCTAAAGGAGGGGTTTGGGATATTGGCAGTTTGGAGGGATATATTGTGTATTTTTATACGTGTATATTTCTAAACAGCTAGCATTGCTGGCTGCGCCATTCTTGTAGGGTTGGGTGGTCCTGTGGTTTAAAGCGTCATGTAGTTCTCGCTTACCATGAGGCAGGCCAATACAACATGGGTTCGAATCCTTGGCTAGCGCAGTGTTATTGATATATATATATATATATATATATATATATATATATATATATATATATATTTATATGTATATATATATATATATATATATATATATATATATATATATATATATATATATATATATATATATATATATATATATATGCAATAAGATCACAGTAAACAGGTGATTTCAAAATATGCAAAACAACCACTCTGAAAGAATAGAGAAATTCCAAGCGCTTTCGTGACTACTCACATTATCAAGGAACTATGAAAGTGAAGCATCCAAGGAAGCTATATAAGGGGTCCGGCCAGCACCTCACTATCAGATCCCACAACGGTTAAACACGTGACGCGCGGCGAGCCAACTTGGATAGGTCCTTTCCACAACTCACCCCCAATTATTCTACCCAAGAAAATTTAAAAATTATTTGTCCAGTGTATTATTAAATTCTTCCCAAATTCTATAATTATAAATGGATCTAATTTATATAAACCAAAGGAAATATTCATATTATTGTCAAAACTGCTTTTTATGAAACAAGATTCAATTATATTCCTGTCGACCATGGACTTGCTTGATACTACTTTCTCAACTTTTTGAAAATCAATTGGATGGTTAAAATCTCTTACATGAATAAATGGAGCATTGGAATCTTGTCCAGTTCTAATGCTATATTTATGTTGTTTTAATCTTAGTTCGAGATTTTTACCAGTTTGACCGTAATAAACTTTATCGCAAATTTTACAAGGAATCTTATAGACACATCCATCAGCATTTTGGGGGGAATTCTTTATCAAAAGTTTTTTTTTACTGTATCAAGATTTTTGAATACAACTTTAATATTAAAAGTCTTAAGAAGAGAAGGCATATCAACCAAGTTTTCATGGTAAGGGAGAACCAACATATTTTTAGTTGAATAAGGCTGGTTGCCCCTTTTTGGATTATAAAAAGTGTTTCTAGCAACTTTAAAAGATTTATCAATTACATTTCTTGGGTATTTTAAATCATTACCTATTTCATAAATTTTGGATATTTCCTCATCTATGAACTCAGGACTACAAATTCGTAAAGCTCTCAAAAACATTGATGAGAAAACAGACAGTTTGACTATCTTGATGCGAGGAATAATAGTGGACATAGGAACAGTTATTTGTAGGTTTTCTGTAAATTTTAAATTTAAATTCATTAATACCCTTAATAATTAAAACATCTAGAAAAGGCAATAAGTTATTTTCTTCAAACTCAACAGTAAAGTTTATAGAATGGGCTAAGCTATTTAATTTTCCAATAGTAAGGCGCAATAAAAATTTGCGCCTTATTAAAGCAGACAAAATAAATGCAATAGTAATTATGAAAGAAAATAATTACCAAGAAAAAATGAATAATCTCTTAGATGATACTGAAACCTATTCTAAACTTAGGAAAAATCCCCTAGAAACCGTTAACAGCAATTTCAATAAAACAATAAAACTTCTACTGAAAGGCAAAGATGAATTAGTCAAACAATTTACTTCCAATAATCCATCTTTACCTTACATGTATGGACTAATAAAAACACACAAACCAGGGAATCCAGTCAGACCAATTATTAGCTCCATAGGGTCAGTTTCATATAAATTATCCAAATGGCTTGTTGATATTTTGAGCCCTATTGTTGGCAAAATTTCTAACTTTAATGTTAAAAACAACATAGACTTGGTTGATAAATTAAGCTCCTTGACTGACTTAAATGATTTTAACATGGTTAGTTTTGATGTTACTTCCTTGTTTACGAAAGTTCCTGTTGATGATTTATTAAGTTTCTTATCTGAAGAACTCGTTAACTATGATTTACCATTGCCAGTTCCTACTATCATTAAACTTATTAAACTTTGCATTGTTGATGCAAAATTTGTATTTAATGATAAGTTTTACACTCAGAAGTTTGGTATGGCAATGGGAAATCCTCTTTCACCTGTTCTTAGTAACCTATACATGGAATTTTTTGAAACAAGGTTGCTTAACACAATCCTCCCTAATAGAGCTAAATGGTTCAATTATGTTGATGATATTTTGTGTCTTATGCCCAAAAATGTAGATATACACCATTTTCTTGGAAAATTAAATAGCTTAGCCCATTCTATAAACTTTACTGTTGAGTTTGAAGAAAATAACTCATTGCCTTTTCTAGATGTTTTAATTATTAAGGGTATTAATGAATTTAAATTTAAAATTTACAGAAAACCTACAAATAACTGTTCCTATGTCCACTATTATTCCTCGCATCAAGACAGAGTCAAACTGTCTGTTTTCTCATCAATGTTTTTGAGAACTTTACGAATTTGTAGTCCTGAGTTCATAGATGAGGAAATATCCAAAATTTATGAAATAGGTAATGATTTAAAATACCCAAGAAATGTAATTGATAAATCTGTTAAAGTTGCTAGAAACACTTTTTATAATCCAAAAAGGGGCAACCAGCCTTATTCAACTAAAAATATGTTGGTTCTCCCTTACCATGAAAACTTGGTTGATATGCCTTCTTTTCTTAAGACTTTTAATATTAAAGTTGTATTCAAAAATCTTGATACAGTAAAAAAACTTTTGATAAAGAATTCCCCCCAAAATGCTGATGGATGTGTCTATAAGATTCCTTGTAAAATTTGCGATAAAGTTTATTACGGTCAAACTGGTAAAAATCTCGAACTAAGATTAAAACAACATAAATATAGCATTAGAACTGGACAAGATTCCAATGCTCTATTTATTCATGTAAGAGATTTTAACCATCCAATTGATTTTCAAAAAGTTGAGAAAGTAGTATCAAGCAAGTCCATGGTCGACAGGAATATAATTGAATCTTGTTTCATAAAAAGCAGTTTTGACAATAATATGAATATTTCCTTTGGTTTATATAAATTAGATCCATTTATAATTAATAGAATTTGGGAAGAATTTAATAATACACTGGACAAATAATTTTTAAATTTTCTTGGGTAGAATAACTTGGGGGTGAGTTGTGCAAAGGACCTATCCAAGTTGGCTCGCCGCGCGTCACGTGTTTAACCGTTATGGGATCTGATAGTGAGGTGCTGGCCGGACCCCTTATATAGCTTCCTTGGATGCTTCACTTTCATAGTTCCTTGATAATGTGAGTAGTCACGAAAGCGCTTGGAATTTCTCTATTCTTTCAGAGTGGTTGTTTTGCATATATATATATATATATATATATATATATATATATATATATATATATATATATATATATATATATATATATGGTGGTATATAAAATGGTCAAGGAAGATAGGATTAAGTTGTCAGCCACACGTTTCATGACGTTCAGGGTCATACAGAGCCTGTAAAACTGAAGATAGCTAAATTTAATCTAGGGAAAAGAAGGGTAGCTTCAATTTTTTAGATTAAGAGACCTTCTTATTGGCATTGTGCTGCATGGTCTCTGTGATAATTATATTGTGGGGACGAAATCTATGTTGCCTAGTCAAATTCAATCACATAAAATTTAAGGACAGGGACACTGTGTTATTTCATTAAACATGTGGGTCATTCAGCGCAAATAGTGGAGGTTCAATCCTCCGTCTCCTGATAGCGGCCCAGTCTCTGACCACTCAGGTTATGTATGGAGGCAACAAAGGCCTGGTGATGAGTTAGAGCAGTTTCCAGGCGAGTGATATGGCATGCCACATGCCCTACCCATCCCATCCTTCAGTTTGTGAATTAGTGAGACGATGGATGTGTCGTGAAGTGGCAATGACCGTGGAGAGAACGAGGGACCGGACCGCGGGGGCGATGATACCTTGATCCATCAACATATTTTAAACCTCTGGTATAATTAGGAGACTCCTATCGTAATACACAGATTCTCTGGAATTTCTCACCCACAGACGAGTGGCACAGAAATGGCTGATTCTCTCACCGGACAGATACCGCTAGCTTTGACAAGGATTAACTGACACAATGACAGGAAGGGTCGACTCGCAAATTTACGTACGTCCACATTATCGATAAGGAATGATCTACTTAAAACACTGAGCCCTCAGAGTTAGTACCGTCCGATATTTCGAAGAAGAACTGATCAACTTCCGAGAGTGAATCACAGAAACATCCTGATATTTCGACAAGGAATGATCAACTTACAAGACTAACTACCTCTTCCACACAGAGGGCTGCCTATCCCTCTCCCTCTCAGACAGATTCACTCAAGCACGTCTCTTACAATAGCGTCAAAGCAATTCTAATTACGTTGGCGCCTGAGGAACTCTTGGCTCTATCTATCAACTGAGTGATTATGTTTTAATGAAGCTCTCCATTGATCACTTGCATAAAAAGATTGCAATAAGACGCACTCAAGAGATGACAATCCCATCTCCAGTCTGCAAAGTGAAACTGCTGTGCGTAGAAAATGGGATGCTGTGTTTTGGAAAATGGGATGTCGTATCTTGAAAACGGGATACTTCTTCCTGGGATACGGGATGATGTTCCCATTGGGATCAAAGGAGTGACTGTTCCCTCTCCTCCCTCTCACAAACTCCCACACTTCGTCTGAAACCGAACAACAGTTTTTTTTTTTGTCCCAAAAAACGTTTTCTTTCTTTTACACAATACCTAGCGTCAATTTCCGAACGTTCTCCGCAAAATGCTTCCCATTTTAGATTACACAAACTTATTTTATTATATTTATGCAAAAGCATATAGGCGGTTCGTCTGGCAGCGTTGTAGTCTCGACAAAAGTATATACCGTAAAAATTGGCACGAGTGGCGTGTGGGGGTGGGGGAGGGACAAATTTGAGCTACCAAACAGTACCATTATTATTATTATTATAATCAAAAAGAAGCGCTAAGCCACAAGGGCTATACAGCGCTGCAACCAAACAGTACCAGATGCTTAAAGGACTACGAAAAACGCACAAAAAAGACCACGTGATTATTTCTCATATAAATTTCATTACAGATTTTCCCCTTGGGCTGACATAGCTGTCAGAGGCAGTCAGATAACCCTAAATCAGGTAGTTGATTTTTTTTTTCAACATGCACTATTTTAGTATTTATTACTTAATGGAATATGCAACATCACAGGATATTCTGCTATTTGATTATTAAATTGAAAATCATTGTTCCCACTGTGTGATATTAAAACTCGGCCGCTCGGTTCAGTGGTTGAATTTTCCAGTTCATAAATTCAAACATATATATATATATATATATATATATATATATATATATATATATATATATATATATATATATATATATATATATATATATATATATATATATATATATATATATAGTTTACCTCAGTCCTTAAAATAGGTATCAAATTATTTTTGAATAGTGGTCAACAGGTTAACTGCAGCCTTAATGATCCTTTGAGTAGTCGACAGGTTTGATCCCCATTAATCTGCCAATGCTAAAGGTTCATCTGTATAATAAACTGGACGAATTTTTTTATTCATGGGCATTTTATCTGGACGGAACACTGCCTCTCTTCGTGCTGGAGTTGAAACTTAAATAAACACAGTTACGGGAATATTGTTGATGTCATACAGTATTTAAAAGTTGATAAGTTTCAACAAAAAAAGTGTATTGACGAATAATCCATAAGTGCAAGTGTTGCACATATGGGTTATTCATTAATACTAAGGTAAAGATACCCAAATGCTGCACATGTGGGTTATTATAACTAAAGTAAGCCACTTGATTATATATATATAATAATAATAATATATATATATATATATATATATATATATATATATATATATATATATATATATATATATATATATATATATATATATATATATATATATATATATATATATATATATCGTGCCGAATATGTAAAACTGGTCAATTAACAAGAACTCATTTAAAATTAAGTCCTTTCTAAAATTTTCTCTTATACTTTTAAAGATATATTTTTTTCATTAATGTTAATGTAAAAAAATTTTATTTTGCACCAAAAGAATCTTAGAAAACTTACCTAACCTTATTATAACAAGAACAATTTATTTTAGCCTAACCCAACTAAAAATATTTTAGATTTGTTTACAATAATTTAATACTAAACAAACACAGTGAAATATATTTTTTTCGTTAGGTTCAGAATGATTTTGGCGATATTATTGCATACACAAATTTTCACTTGTCCTATATGGCAAGATGAGCGTTGCTATTTAAGCCAAGATCGCAAATTCTGCCTATTCGGCACGACATATATATATATATATATATATATATATATATATATATATATATATATATATATATGCATGCGCAGTTCTGAAAATAAAATTCCGCCGTTCATTTTCCTCACTTCTCAGGGGATTTAGCTGGTATTAAATTCTTTTTCTTTAACAAAAAACCCTTTCGTACTCTTACTTATTTTGTTATTTTTTTTTTTAGTTTCAAAATCACTAATCACATTTTCTTCCAATATTTTCCCGATTCGGTGCTGAGTGGAAATGATGGTTTTACAACTGGACGTTATGATGGAATTCAGAGAAACCAGTTACCCGGACTTAAGTTTAGGATCTGCATAGTAAGGTTTCTGCTCTAACTCAGGTGGGAATGTTATGGTTCGGTGTCTCATGACTGAATTATGAGGCTTCTGTCCTCGTGGAAAGACGGACTTGGAGCCAGTGATGGTAAATATTGTCGTCTTTGAATCACCGTCCATGGTAAAGACCAAGTCTTAATGAAGAGAAATCTTACTTAAGACTTTCGCTGTGTATTGAGATATATCGGGTCACACCAGATGATACAGTGCATGTTAGGATATAGGCAGGGAAATGAGGGAACTGGAATGGAAGCTAGGAGCAATGGTTTACTCTCACGGACAAGAGGTAAACCCCCGTGAACCATACATTGCCTGGTAGGGGTGGTGAGTAGGCGGTGATTAAATTTAATCCAAATGGAGGGGTACTTCCCAGTCATCATATCAAGAGCCTTTCCACAACATCAAGACACCTCTCAAGAGGGAGGAGGCGATGCCACCTCCAGTAACACACAAGTCAACACAAACAAGATCATCGTTGGTCTGGTGTCAAGGAGAATAAACGTGTCTGGAAAAGAATGACTTCTGCATCATGTCTTACAGTATTTGTATTCATGTAGAGTGAAGACAAGCTCTGGAGCACACTTTCATCTTGACGACGTTTCACTCTCTTTAAAACATTATCCTGACTTGATAAAGCTCTACGAAACGTGCCATTCATTTACTTTAGTCGGTAGTACGTTGTGCACATTTTCTTCTAATTATGAAACCTAAATTTGAGGAGACAACTCACCATGAAACCCTTAAAATGTACTTTCATATATTTTTCTTTCTAACCTCTCTGAAGGTGTGAGTAAGCACATGAAAAGTGCTTGTATATATATATATATATATATATATATATATATATATATATATATATATATATATATATATATATATATATATATGTCGTGCCGAATAGGCAGAACTTGCGATCTTGGCTTAAATAGCAACGCTCATCTTGCCATATAGGACAAGTGAAAATTTGTGTATGCAATAATTTCGCCAAAATCATTCTGAACCTAACGAAAAAAATATATTTCACTGTGTTTGTTTAGTATTAAATTACTGTAAACAAATCTAAAATATATTTAGTTGGGTTAGGCTAAAATAAATTGCTCTTGTTATAAGGTTAGGTAAGTTTTCTAAGTTCCTTTTGGTGCAAAATTAAAAATTTTCACATCAACATTAATGAAAAAAATATATCTTTAAACGTATAAGAGAAAATTTTAGAAAGGACCTAATTTTAAATGAGTTCTTGCTAATTGACCAGTTTTACATATTCGGCACGACATATATATATATATAAAGTCGTGTCGAATATATAAAATTGGTCAAGTAACAAGAACTCATTTAAAATTAAAACCTTTCTAAAATTTTCTCTTATACGTTTAAAGATATATTTTTTTTTATTTATGTTAATATAAACATTAATAATTTTGTACCAAAAGAACTTTAGAAAATTTACCTAACCTTATCATAACAAGCGCAATTTAATTTAGAAAATCCAACTAAATATATTTTATATAAATTTACAAAAATTTAATAATAAACAAACACAATGAAATATATTTTTTTCGTTAGGTTCAGAATGATTTTTGCGAAATTATTGCATACACAAATTTTCGCTTGGCCTATTCCGCAAGAAATGCGTTGTTGTTTAATGAAAATAGCAAGTTTTACTTATTCGGCACGACAATATATATATATATATATATATATATATATATATATATATATATATATATATATATATATATATATATATATATATATAAATATCTGGCACCTCTGCCAGAGAGAGGCTGTGGGCATCCCGCTCTGTGATTTTGGCACAATATCGTCCAGTCAAGAACACCTACCAGGATTATCATCAACAGGCTGGTGTGTGAATATCTGCTGCTCGTGTTGGAAAGGGCCAGAAGACTCTGCATTTCGTATCTTCCTTCAGAATCAAGAAAAGTTCTGTGTATGTGAGTTCAGTGAGGGAACATAACGGTCACCCTGGGTAGGAGAGGTCGGTGAGGGGAGGCCTCATGGAGGAGGAGGAGGAGGAGGCGGAGGTTGAGGGTTAAAACTGTCCCCTCCCCTTCCCCGTTCCCCAAACAGGCGCGCATACACCATGTGCTCGTGTTACAATGGAGTGTTTGTTCACCGTGTGTAGAGTGTATATAGTGTACAGTGTACAGTGCATAGTATGTGTATGGTATGCGCATAACATGTGTAGTGTATAGCGGCGTGTCGTTGATAGTGGGGGCTGTGCACAGAGCATAGTGGTGTATAGTAACAGGTGCACAGAGCATAGTGGTGTATAGTAACATGTGCACAGAGCATAGTGGTGTATAGTGACTTGTCCTGGGAGGGAGTGAGTGCCCTACTCCGCCTCATCACACATCTTCCACTCCTCCTTTCCTTCCACTGCCCACTACAAGGACGGGAGACCCCTCTCCTCCTCCCCACCACCACCATGAACCACATGCGGTATGTGCTATGCGCCATTTTCCCTTCAGCCTGGGCTTACCACACAGTCTGAGATATGGCAGATGATGCAGCCAGCCAGCCACTAAGCCAGGGAAACAATGCACCCAACAATGAAAGAAGAGGCACATGTCAGGTGTGTGGAGAGTTTCGAGCACGCAACAGGGATGGCCACATTCGTGCACACAATGGGTGTGCAGGATCACATATGCCCCCAGCAGAGAGCAGCCCACAGCCTCCACAGGCAGATGACAATTCCAGTGGCAACCTCCTCACTTGCGATAACCTTCTGTTGGCATTCAAATCCACTGCTAGCAGTACACTATCCCACATCCCTAAAGCGGCTCGCCCATATGCAGCAGGGAAATTCACAGACCTTCTTAAGCGGGTGAATGGAGGTTCCACCAACTTAGAAGCCCGAGGCACCATCCAAGCATTGCGCAACCTACTCCTGTTCAGCAATGTCTGTCTTGCAGCTCCTGAAAGACGAGGCAAACTGCTAACCACGTCAGTTATCAAGGCAGTGCACAACTACCCAAGAACGGACAACTGTGTCCCTCTGCCCCATCATCGCAGGAATCAAAGAGGTAGACCCAAGAAAAGTCCCACTGAAAATGAGAAAATTTGCGCACAGGTTAGCAAAAAATTGAAGAAGGTAACACAGTGGGAGCAATAAGAATAATTACAAGTGACGACACTGTAGCCCCCAAGAATGAGACCACAGCCCAAGCACTAAGAGACAAGCATCCAACCAGCGACACCATAGCCATCAACGACAACCCTGAGGAAGACCCCATCATTGAACAATTAATTTTGCCAGAATCGGAAGTCTATAAGGCGATCGGCTCATTTCCAGCAGGATCTGCAGGAGGTTACACTGGAATTCGACCTCAGCACCTCCAAGAGATGGTAAATCCAGTACTCGGTGAATCTGCATCAATTCTTCTCGCCGAGTTAACAACTTTCGTCAACAATTGCCTGGCTGGGCGAATCCCACAAGAAATTAAACCTTTCTTTTTTGGAGCCTCACTATGTGCTTTGAAGAAGAGGGATGGGGGAATCAGACCCATTGCAGTTGGAAACACCCTTCGCCGTCTCGTTGCCAAAGCAGCAGTGAGAAACATTCGCCTAGAAGCTGCCACTTTACTCCAGCCACACCAACTGGGCTTTCGGGTCTCTCAAGGCAGTGAAGCTGCAGCTCATGCCGCAAGGGCCTACATCAGGGACCTACCAGAAGACAAGGCCATAGTCAAACTTGATTTTAGAAATGCCTTTAATATGGTGAAGAGAGATGCTGTTTTGCCAGCAGTTTGTGATCGGTTCCCAAATCTTTTTCCCTTCATTTCAGCCGGCTACAGCAAACTCTCAATTCTTTTGTTCGGAGAACATGAAATTCAATCATCAGAGGGTGTTCAGCAGGGTGACCCACTCGCTCCACTTCTCTTCTGCTTGGCAGTAAGAGAACTAATTTCCAGCCTACACAGTGAGCTCAATATCTGGTACCTGGATGACGGCACTCTGGCAGGTACTGAAGAGTCCCTGGTGGGGGACCTACAACTGGTGAAAACACAGGGAGAAGACTTGGGACTCATCCTCAATCCATCCAAGTGTGAAATCATCACAGTGAACCAGGAAATAATCAATGCTGTGCGAAGAATCCTCCCGGAAGTCTCAACTACCACTCCATCCAACAGTACCCTCTGGGGGGCACCGCTGGGTCACCAGGCCATCGACACTGTCCTCAGGGAGAAATTGAATGACCTGATGAGAATGGAGGAGAGAATAAGTGATCTTGATGCCAATGATGCTCTGTATCTCCTCACAAGGTGTCTTACTATGCCAAGACTCACTTACTTCTTGAGGTGTGCACCCTCTTTTGACAACCCAACACTCGATGAATATGACGCACACCTGAGATCAACTTTTAAGAAGGCACTGAACCTGTCACTAGAGGATGAGCAATGGGATCAGGCAACCCTCCCAGTGCGACTTGGAGGTATAGGGGTGCGTAAAGCAACGCATGTTGCTTTACCTGCTTTTCTGTCTTCATGTTTGGCTTCCAGTGCATTAGTCAAGAAGATAGTTCCCGAACGCTTGAGAGACGTGGTAGGAGCTCAAGACCCCAGGTTTACTGAAGCAGCGATTCGGTGGGACACCCTTACAGACTCTTCCAGTAGACCAGCTCCTCCCAAACAGCACAAACAGTCCCACTGGGACAAATCGATCATGGAAAAAATCGCCAACACAATGCTCTCCAGTGCTTCAGGAAAAGACAAAGCTCGTCTCCTGGCAGTGAAGGCACCACACTCAGAAGATTTCCTGTTAGCTGTTCCCAATTCCTCCCTGGGCACCCGTCTCGACCCACAGGCCATTCGGATTGGTGTTGCTCTTCGCCTAGCCGCCCCCATCCTCACCGAACATAGGTGTATTTGCGGCAGGGCGACAGCTGATCAATTCGGACTTCATGGTCTTGTGTGCCACACAGCAGAAGGGAAGTATGCCAGACATGAGGAGGTCAATGCCATCATTAAGAGAAGCCTCGCCACAGCCCGTTGCCCAGCTCAACAGGAACCCCAAGTACAGAGGTCTGATAGAAGTCAAAAGCGTCCTGATGGAGCCACTATGCTACCCTGGAAGGATGGAAAGCAGATTGCCTGGGACTACACCTGTGCTGCCACATTGGCAGACATCTACTTGCCATACTCCGTAGTGGAAGGGGGTGGAGCTGCCAGCCACAGGGAGACCCAGAAGATCCGAAAATATGAAGATCTTCCCCCTTGCTATAACTTCATTCCAATAGGGTCGGAGACCCTTGGAGCATGGGGCAAGTGTGCTCTAAAGTTCCTAATAGAGCTGGGTGAAAAGCTCATCATAGAAACCAAGGACCACAGGGCAACCAGCTTTCTCTTTCAGAGACTCAGTGTTGCAATCCAGAGAGGAAATGCCTGCAGCATTCTGGGCACGCGGCCCACTGGAGGGGAGCTGGACGAAGTATTCGAGATGTAGCTCTGAGTTACCTATGTTGTTTTACTTTCTGTTGTATTTTTGTGAATGTTTGGCCAATGTATTTTTGTCTTTAAATAAAACATACTTGAAATATAGGGGGTGGTAGGAGAAAATTCTCAAACAGCTTCAGGGAAAACCTTGAGTTTCCCCTGAAGCAAGTTTATTCTTTTCTCTGAGGATAAAGGTCCCTATGACCGTTCTAGAGGTGGTACCTCCCTATATTTTATATATATATATATATATATATATATATATATATATATATATATATATATATATATATATATATATGAAAGTGGCAACTCTCCATCTCGGTTAACTAAGTAAATAACGGGATCTATAGAAGTTGATGATTTGTTCAATAGATGGCAGATCTGTGGTGTCGTATGTGGTGTAGTTTTCTGTTAGTTGTGTCGGGAGGACTGATATAATCCAAGCATGCTGGTCCCTATCTCACATGTTTAGACAGAACTTTCACAAGCTCTGTTTGGCATCGGCTGTTTGGTTAACGGCGGCTTATAGCTTATCGACTATATGAGGGTCGTTAAGGCTACATGTCACCTGTTCACAGCCAGGCAAGAATACTTTAATCCATAGAACAGAGATTGACACAAACTCTCAGCATATATTAGCATATTTCTAAATGTATGAATGTGATATATATATATATATATATATATATATATATATATATATATATATATATATATATATATATATATACATATATATATATTTAGGTAGTAGGTTGGTAGACAGCAACCACCCAGGGAAGTACTGCCGTCCTGCCTGATGACTGTGAAACAGAAACCTGTAACTGTTTTGCATGATGGTAGGATTGCTGGTGTCTTTTTCTGTCTCATAAACACGCTAGATAACAGGGATATCTTGCTACTCCAACTTACACTTTGGTCACACTTCACAGACATGCACATGCATATATATATACATACATCTAGGTTTTTCTCCTTTTTCTACATAGCTCTTGTTCTTCTTTATTTCTTCTATTGTCCATGGGGAAGTGGAAAAGAATCTTTCCTCCGTAAGCCATGCGTGTCGTATGAGGCGACTAAAATGCCGGGAGCAATGGGCTAGTAACCCCTTCTGTAGACATTTACTAAAAAAGAGAAGAAGAAAAACTTTAAAAAACTGGGATGCTTGAATGTGCGTGGATGTAGTGCAGATGACAAGAAACAGATGACTGCTGATGTTATGAATGAAAAGAAGTTGGATGTCCTGGCCCTAAGCGAAACAAAGCTGAAGGGGGTAGGGGAGTTTTGGTGGGGGGAAATAAATGGGATTAAATCTGGAGTATCTGAGAGAGTTAGAGCAAAGGAAGGGGTAGCAGTAATGTTGAATGATCAGTTATGGAAGGAGAAAAGAGAATATGAATGTGTAAATGCAAGAATTATGTGGATTAAAGTAAAGGTTGGATGCGAGAAGTGGGTCATAATAAGCGTGTATGCACCTGGAGAAGAGAGGAATGCAGAGGAGAGAGAGAGATTTTGGGAGATGTTAAGTGAATGAATAGGAGCCTTTGAACCATGTGAGAGAGTAATTGTGGTAGGGGACCTGAATGCTAAAGTAGGAGAAACTTTTAGAGAGGGTGTGGTAGGTAAGATGGGGTGCCAGGTGTAAATGATAATGGGAGCCCTTTGATTGAACTTTGTATAGAAAGGGGTTTAGTTATAGGTAATACATATTTTAAGAAAAAGAGTATAAATAAGTATACAAGATATGATGTAGGGCGAAATGACAGTAGTTTGTTGGATTATGTATTGGTAGATAAAAGACTGTTGAGTAGACTTCCGGATGTACATGTTTATAGAGGGGCCACAGATATATCAGATCACTTTCTAGTTGTAGCTACACTGAGAGTAAAAGGTAGATGGGATACAAGGAGAATAGAAGCATCAGGGAAGAGAGAGGTGAAGGTTTATAAACTAAAAGAGGAGGCAGTTAGGGAAAGATATAAACAGCTATTGGAGGATAGATGGGCTAATGAGAGCATAGGCAATGGGGTCGAAGAGGTATGGGGTAGGTTTAAAAATGTAGTGTTAGAGTGTTCAGCAGAAGTTTGTGGTTACAGGAAAGTGGGTGCGGGAGGGAAGAGGAGCGATTGGTGGAATGATGTAAAGAAAGTAGTAAGGGAGAAAAAGTTAGCATATGAGAAGTTTTTACAAAGTAGAAGTGATGCAAGGAGGGAAGAGTATATGGAGAAAAAGAGAGAGGTTAAGAGAGTGGTGAAGCAATGTAAAAAGAGAGCAAATGAGAGAGTGGGTGAGATGTTATCAACAAATTTTGTTGAAAATAAGAAAAAGTTTTGGAGTGAGATTAACAAGTTAAGGAAGCCTAGAGAACAAATGGATTTGTCAGTTAAAAATAGGAGAGGAGAGTTATTAAATGGAGAGAAGATGGAGGGAATATTTTGAGGAATTGTTAAATGTTGATGAAGATAGGGAAGCTGTGATTTCGTGTATAGGGCAAGGAGGAATAACATCTTGTAGGAGTGAGGAAGAGCCAGTTGTGAGTGTGGGGGAAGTTCGTGAGGCAGTAGGTAAAATGAAAGGGGGTAAGGCAGCCGGGATTGATGGGATAAAGATAGAAATGTTAAAAGCAGGTGGGGATATAGTTTTGGAGTGGTTGGTGCAATTATTTAATAAATGTATGGAAGAGGGTAAGGTACCTAGGGATTGGCAGAGAGCATGCATATTCCTTTGTATAAAGGCAAAGGGGACAAAAGAGAGTGCAAAAATTATAGGGGGATAAGTCTGTTGAGTATACCCGGTATACCCGGTAAGTTATTATTGAAAGAATTAAGAGTAAGACGGAGAATAGGATAGCAGATGAACAAGGAGGCTTTAGGAAAGGTAGGGAGTGTGTGGACCAGGTGTTTACAGTGAAACATATAAGTGAACAGTATTTAGATGAGGCTAAAGAGGTCTTTGTGGCATTTATGGATTTGGAAAAGGCGTATGACAGGGTGGATAGGGGGGGCAATGTGGCAGATGTTGCAGGTGTATGGTGTAGGAGGTAGGTTACTGAAAGCAGTGAAGAGTTTTTACGAGGATAATGAGGCTCAAGTTAGAGTATGTAGGAAAGAGGGAAATTATTTCCCAGTAAAAGTAGGCCTTAGACAAGGATGTGTGATGTCACCGTGGATGTTTAATATATTTATAGATGGGGTTGTAAGAGAAGTAAATGCGAGGGTCTTGACAAGAGGCGTGGAGTTAAAAGATAAAAAATCACACATAAAGTGGGAGTTGTCACAGTTGCTCTTTGCTGATGACACTGTGCTCTTGGGAGATTCTGAAGAGAAGTTGCAGAGATTGGTGGATGAATTTGGTAGGGTGTGCAAAAGAAGAAAATTAAAAGTGAATACAGGAAAGAGTAAGGTTATGAGGATAACAAAAATATTAGGTGATGAAAGATTGGATATCAGATTGGAGGGAGAGAGTATGGAGGAAGTGAATGTATTCAGAGATTTGGGAGTGGACGTGTCAGCGGATGGGTCTATGAAGGATGAGGTGAATCATAGAATTGATGAGGGGAAAAGGGGTGAGTGGTGCACTTAGGAGTCTGTGGAGACAAAGAACTTTGTCCTTGGAGGCAAAGAGGGGAATGTATGAGAGTATAGTTTTATCAACACTCTTATATGGGTGTGAAGCATGGGTGATGAATGTTGCAGCGAGGAGAAGGCTGGAGGCAGTGGAGATGTCATGTCTGAGGGCAATGTGTGGTGTGAATATAATGCAGAGAATTCGTAGTTTGGAAGTTAGGAGGAGGTGCGGGATTACCAAAACTGTTGTCCAGAGGGCTGAGGAAGGGTTGTTGAGGTGGTTCGGACATGTAGAGAGAATGGAGCGAAACAGAATGACTTCAAGAGTGTATCAGTCTGTAGTGGAAGGAAGGCGGGGTAGGGGTCGGCCTAGGAAGGGTTGGAGGGAGGGGGTAAAGGAGGTTTTGTGTGCGAGGGGCTTGGACTTCCAGCAGGCATGCGTGAGCGTGTTTGATAGGAGTGAATGGAGACAAATGGTTTTTAATACTTGACGTGCTGTTGGAGTGTGAGCAAAGTAACATTTATGAAGGGGTTCAGGGAAACCGGCAGGCCGGACTTGAGTCCTGGAGATGGGAAGTACAGTGCCTGCACTCTGAAGGAGGGGTGTTAATGTTGCAGTTTAAAAACTGTAGTGTGGGGCACCCTTCTGGCAAGACAGTGATGGAGTGAATGATGGTGAAAGTTTTTCTTTTTCGGGCCACCCTGCCTTGGTGGGAATCGGCCAGTGTGATAATAAAATAAAAATAATAAAAAATTAAATGAATGAGAGACAATCACCTATTTAAAACAATTATAATCACCCGAAATTTGAGTAATTGTATGTAAATAAAGTTACCTTCCTTGCTGTATACATGTCTTGTGTCTGACATTATTGAACTTCTGCTACAAAATAAAATGACACGAAAACAATTGAGCTGTCATGGTTTAAGACAAATATGAGTTTTAAGTCACCTCCCTCAGTCTTTTCTGTTAATCAATACACTTCAAGTGGAGGGAAGGGGGGTGCCTCGCTACTGGTCTAGTGTCCATCACCTCTTCTTCGAATCATAACTGATTACCACATTTTCTACATGACCCCCAACGGTATAGCACTTCCTAGTGATAGCAATAATGGAGGGAAATTGGGGTAGGGGTCGACCTTGGAAAGGTTGGAGGGAGGGGGTAAAGGAGGTTTTGTATGCGAGGGGCTTAGACTTCCAGCAAGCGTGTGTGAGCGTGTTAGGAACGAATGGTGACAAATGGTTTTCAGGACTTGACGTGCTGTTGGAGTGTGAGCAAGGTAACATTTATGAAGGGATTTAGGGAAACCGGCAGGACTGACTTGAGTCCTGGAGACGGGAAGTACAGTGCCAGTGTAGTGTCAACGCACCTCTGGCAAGACAGTGAATGATGATGAAAGCTTTTATTTTTCGGGCCACCCTGCCTTGGTGGGAGACGGCCGATGTGTTTACCTACAAGATTATATATATATTATATATATATATATATATATATATATATATATATATATATATATATATATATATATATATATATTTCTTTGCTAGTGGTGCGCAGGTAAACTGCAGCCTTAATGACCCCACATAGGCTTGAACTCGCTCAACAAATATTTTTGTACTGATGTTTATATTAATGACTAAGAGTGAATTTCAAAGCTATGACTTAGCTAAGGCATCCCACTGCTCGGAACAGTACACACAAAAGCTTAATTCACACATCTTTAAATTTCTAAATTATATGTAAAGTATATATATATATATATATATATATATATATATATATATATATATATATATATATATATATATGCAGATGTACTTCTGTTAGCCTTTTTTTTTAAATGGTCCAGTCCTTAGGCTTTTTGTATATATGTTCTTGAGCTACAAAGCACAGGAGTGACATGGGGTGCACAATAAACTGGCCTCTACATTCATAGGACAAGTGTGGTAAAATTCACCAGGAAACTGAACAAGAGTTTCCTGACGAGGGTCTTAGAAGTACGATGACCCGCCACGTGAGTTTTTGGTCACCTGAGCAACGCCTTCCGCTGGCTTTCCGGTCCACTCTTTAAAAAGTATTATTATACTCGATATGCTGTACACAAAGTAGCGGATACCGTTCACGTTACTGATATGGGACACGTATTAAACTAGTTGCTACCATCCATAACATAGATGTGAGGTGCACAGTAAAGCAGCTGAAGATTGAGACACTTGTGCAACATATGTGAATGTTCCTTAATAAAGATTCCCATATGTTGCGTAAGTGTCTCAATCTTCAACTTGTCGGTTTTCAAGCCATTTATCAAAGTACAGCAACTACTTTGGGCGGACACAATCCTTCTCGTCCTCCTCTCACGTTGTTCCTTTATAATTATGTTGGTTGAAAACCTGCTGGTAAATATGTTTGAAAGAGGAGACAATGTGCAAAGCAAAACTCTATTGACATATTTCTTTCTGAGCAGAACTTGGTCAAGTTTTAATAAAGTTCGACAAAGAGCGAAAAGTTGTTCCATATGTCTGTCTTTAAAATTCATACCTCTACAAATCTGTCCCTCATACCAGACGTTTCTCTTTATGCAACAGAATTACGTCTGCTTCATGTCTATCACTTCAAAGAAGATACCTTAATGCTAGTGAAGGTCTCTTGATCCAATGAACTGCAGCTACGCCCTTCCCCAGTACCCCTCCCCACGCCATCTGGGCTAACAGTAACAACCACCACAGAAGAGACAATGACAATCACAACTACCACAACCACAACATTCTGTCTACCAGATATTTATTTTCCTCAATCATTCACACACTGAACAAACGCACCCACCGTCACTAAGTTTATTACTGTTTTTGATATTTCAGGATCCACTCTGTCCATCGCATCACTTTCCAGCACTTACACTTAACTATGTAATTCACTGATAAGTTTTTTTTTAAGTGTATTAAAAATGCAATAATTTAATACAGTGATCTGAATTCGAATTTATGTATATATATATATATATATATATATATATATATATATATATATATATATATATATATATATATATATATATATTATATATATATATATGTATTATATATATATATATATATATATATATGTATTATATATATATATATATATATATATATATATATATATATATATATATATATATATATGTATTATATATATATATATATATATATGTATTATTATATATATATATATATATATATATATATATAATATATATATATATATATATATATATATATATATATGTACATATATTTGTATTATATATATATATTATATATATATGTATAATATATATATATATATATAATATATATATATATATATATATATATATATATATATATATTAAATATATATATATATATATATATAATATATATATATATATATATATATATATATATATATATATATATATATATATATATATATTAATATATATATATATATATATATATATATATATATATATAATATATATAATATATATATATATATATTATATATATATATATATATATATATATATATATATATATATATATAGAATATATATATATATGTCTTATATATATATATGTATTATATATATATATATATATATATATTATATATATATGTATTATATATATATATATATATATATATATATATATATATATATATATATATATATATATATATATATATATATATATTGTCTCTAGTTACTAATGGACATTTTTCTCGAAATATCATTCCAGGTATATATTGACGATTGAGCTATATATGTTCATCCCAAGTCAAAATCCGAAAAAAAAATTTATGATTCAACTCTCGAAAAACACCCCCAAAATTTACGCACAATATGAAATGCTTCAAAACTATCGCTCAGATCGTCATAAAAAGTGAAACTCATCGCCATTGTATGCCACACTTGTACCTGGAAAAGTACCAAAAAATACGAGTCTATTTTACCCTGTAACCTTTGGGAGTAATAACTTTTAAATGATGAATGAAGAATACAGTAGCTATATCCATTAATTTTCACATCTTCTTACTTCGTTAATAACAGCAGACACAGATATAAGTTACCAGCAGACAGCACAGATTGAAATTCGTAACAGCAAGCAGAGCTTTTGATATCTAGTACCAGCAGGCACAGTTATAAGTAACAGCAAGCACAGCTATATGTAACAGCATTCACAACTGTATGTAACAGCATTCACAACTGTTACTAACAGCAAACACAGCAATTCAGCAAGCACAACTGTAAGTTAGTAACAGCAAGCACACATGTTAGTAACAGCAAGCACACATGTTAGTAACAGCAAGCACATATGTTAGTAACAGCAAGCACAGATGTTTGTAACAGCAAGCACAGATGTTAGTAACAGCAAGCACAGATGTTAGTAACAGCAAGCACAACTGTTAGTAACAGCAAGCACAACTGTTAGTAATAGCAAGCACAGATGTTAGTAACAGAAAGCATAACTGTTAGCAACAGAAAGCACAACTGTTAGTAACAGCAAGCACAATTGTTAGTAACAGCAAGCACAACTGTTAGTAACAGCAAGCACAACTGTTACTAACAGAAAGCACAACTGTTAGTAACAGCAAGCACACATGTAACAGCAAGCACACATGTTAGTAACAGCAAGCACAGATGTTAGTAACAGCAAGCACAACTGTTAGTAATAGCAAGCACAAGTGTTAGTAACAGCAAGCACAACTGTTAGTAACAACAAGCACAACTGTTAGTAACAGCAAGCACAGATGTTAGTAACAGAAAGCACAACTGTTAGTAACAAGCACAACTGTTAGTAACAGCAAGCACAACTGTTAGTAACAGCAAGCACACATGTTAGTAACAGCAAGCACACATGTTAGTAACAGCAAGCACAAGTGTTAGTAACAGCAAGCACAACTGTAACAACAAGCACAACTGTTAGTAACAGCAAGCACAACTGTTAGTAACAGCAAGCACATATGTTAGTAATAGCAAGCACATATATTAGTAACGGCAAGCACAACTGTTAGTAACAGCAAGCACAACTGTTAACAGCAAGCACAAATGTTAGTAAAAGCAAGCACAACTGTTAGTAACAGCAAGCACAACTGTTAGTAACAGCAAGCACAACTGTTAGTAACAGCAAGCACAACTGTAACAAGCACAACTGTTAGTAACAGCAAGCAAAACTGTTAGTAACAGCAAGCACATATGTTAGTAACAGCAAGCACATATATTAGTAACAGCAAACACAACTGTTAACAGCAAGCACAACTGTTAACAGCAAGCACAAATGTTAGTAACAGCAAACACAACTGTTAGCAACAGCAAGCACAACTGTTAGTAACAGGAAGCACAACTGTTAGTAACAGCAAGCACAACTGTTAGTAACAGCAAGCACACATGTAAGTAACAGCAAGCACACATGTTAATAACAGCAAGCACACATGTTAGTAACAGCAAGCACAAGTGTTAGTAACAGCAAGCACAGATGTTAGTAACAGAAAACACAACTGTTAGTAACAACAAGCACAACTGTTAGTAACAACAATCACATATGTTAGTAATAGCAAGCACATATATTAGTAACAGCAAGCACAACTGTCAGTAACAGCAAGCACAACTGTTAGTAACAGCAAGCACAACTGTTAGTAACAGCAAGCACAACTGTAACAAGCACAACTGTTAGTAACAGCAAGCACATATGTTAGTAACAGGAAGCACATATATTAGTAACAGCAAGCACAACTGTTAACAGCAAGCACAACTGTTAACAGCAAGCACAACTGTTAATAACAGCAAGCACAACTGTTAGCAACAGCAAGCACAACTGTTAGTAACAGCAAGCACAACTGTTAGCAACAGCAAGCACAACTGTTAGTAACAGCAAGCACAACTGTTAGTAACAGCAAACACAACTGTTAACAGCAAGCACAAATGTTAGTAACAGCAAGCACAACTGTTAGTAACAGCAAGAACGACTGTTAGTAACAGCAAGCACGACTGTTAGTAACAGCAAGCACAACTGTTAGTAACAGCAAACACAGATGTTAGTAACAGCAAGCACAGATGTTAGTAACAGAAAGCTCAGCTATTAGTTACAAGCACAGCTATAAGTTAACAGCAAGCACAGATATAAGTATCATCAAGCTCATCTATAAGTAACAGCAAGGGGAGCTATAACAGCAAAAACAGCTGTCCTTAAGAGCAAGTACAGCTGTAAGATAGTAACAGCAAGGACAGCTTTTAATAACAACAATGACAGACATAAGTAACGGCAAGCACAACTGTAACAGCAAGTACAACTCTTAATAACAGCAAGCACAGCAGTAACTTAGAACAAGCACAGCTGTAACAGCAAGCATAAACAATCAGTAATCATATTAACGCAAAAAATAATACCTCTTCTGTCAGACATATTGATTTAAAAAAATCTTCGAACAAGGCAATTTATAAATACTAGTACTACTATTACTACTACTACTACTACTACTGCTACTACTGCTACTACTACTACCACTACTACTGCTACTACTACTACTGCTACTGCTACTACTACTACTGCTACTACTACTACTGCTACTACTACTACTGCTACTACTACTGCTACTACTACTACTACTACTACTGCTACTACTACTACTACTGCTACTACTACTACTGCTACTACTACTACTGCTACTACTACTACTACTACTGCTACTACTACTACTACTACTACTGCTACTACTACTACTGCTACTGCTACTACTACTACTGCTACTACTACTACTGCTACTACTACTACTGCTACTACTACTACTACTACTGCTACTGCTGCTACTACTACTACTACTACTGCTACTACTTCTACTGCTACTTCTACTACTACTGCTACTTCTACTACTACTGCTACTTCTACTACTACTGCTACTTCTACTACTACTGCTACTTCTACTACTACTGCTACTTCTACTACTACTGCTACTTCTACTACTACTGCTACTTCTACTACTACTGCTACTTCTACTGCTACTGCTACTACTGCTACTACTACTACTGCTACTACTACTACTACTGCTACTACTACTACTGCTACTACTACTACTGCTACTACTACTACTACTACTGCTACTACTACTACTACTACTACTACTACTACTGCTGCTACTACTACTACTGCTACTACTACTACTACTACTACTACTGCTACTACTACTACTACTACTACTACTGCTACTACTGCTACTACTACTGCTACTACTGCTACTACTACTACTACTACTGCTACTACTACTACTGCTACTACTACTACTACTACTGCTACTACTACTACTACTACTACTACTACTGCTACTGCTACTACTACTACTACTACTAATAATAATAATAATAATAATATTATTATTATTATTATACTTTATTTATACCTCATACATTTTGATTTAAAAAATCTTTGAACAAGGCAACATATAAATATTAATGATAATAGTAATAATATATATTAGTAATAATATACTTTACTTCCACCTGATACATTAACTCAAAATAACATTATAATTTGTATCGTTTCACATAAATTATAGATCAGTTTTGTGCACTGAACGTGAACGTTATATTATGGGGAGCGTGAACGTTCACATCCGCCTCGCAATACATATTTGCTTCTCGGTTTCAAGACTATCGACTGGACGTGGATAGTTTAGGCTGCATTTACGTTGACATGAGGGAGATTTTCTAAGTCCTTAACGCTATTAAAATATATTTTAAGACTATGTACACAGAGATGTTTATATGGATCATAGTTTATAGGTCATGTTTATATAGGTCATCATATGATCCGCCGCTGGAGCTTTTGGTCATCTGATAGAGGCCTTTCGCTGGCTAACAGGGACGGAATGTTTCAGAGACGGGAAATGGGAACAAGAGGGTCTTGTTAAAAGTTAAAAACTCAGCTGAGTCGTAGGGATGTTAGGAAGTATTTCTTCAGCCTCAGAGTTGTCAGGAAATTGAACAGTCTGAATCTGGAGATGTTAGTGCCGGGATCCATACACAGCTTTACGAAGAGTTACAATAAAGCTCTTCAAACCAGGAGTTCACATAGAAGCGACCAGAAAAGAGGGGCCAGGAGCTGTGATTCGACCCCTGCAGCTACATATAGGTGAGCACACGCAAACACATACACACATTCACAATCACTGGAAGCGCTGTACTCGTAGGAGTCATGCAGTGTATGAGGATTTGGGATATTCAGGTTTGAGCCAAGGAAGAGGAAGGGAGCTCTGATTCCTTGGATTAAAAGCCCCTTCGCCAGCATCAAGGCAACCCATCCTGCGACCAAAGAATTGACGAAGCTTAAAAGTGCACACGAAGACGGTGCACACTCAGTACACACTCAGACGGCGTACACTCAGAAGGCTCACACTCAGTGTACACTCTGGCTGTGCACACTCAGGCGGTGCACACTTTGGCGGTGCACACTTTGGCGGTGCACACTCAGGCGGTGCACACTTTGGCAGTGTACACTCGGTGCACACTCAGTACACACTCAGACGGCTTACACTCAGAAGGCTCACACTCAGTGTACACTCAGACGGTATACACCCAGACGGTGTACATTCAGACGGTGTAGTTAGGTTAAAGGGAAGTTACTGGTTACGCTTACTTCTGTGTGTGGTTGCAGGGGTCGAATCACAGCTCCTGGCCTCGCCTGTTCACTAGTGTGTGTGTATCTGAAGGATGGGTTAAGAAGAAAAGGATTAAGGAGGGAGGAGGTACTTAAGGAGGGAGGGGTAGTTAAGGAGGGAGGGGGTAGTTAAGGAGGGAGGGGTAGTTAAGGAGGGAGGGGGTAGTTAAAGAGGGAGGGGGTAGTTAAGGAGGGAGGGGGTAGTTAAGGAGGGAGGGGGTAAAGAAGGGAGGGGGTAGTTATGGAGGGAGGAGGTAGTTAAGGAGGGTGGGGGGAGGAGTAATGAACTTGTACCCTCAGAATTAATTGTTCACAGCTGTCATGTTATCTTCCAAGAGCTCAAAGAGTAACGTAATTAACGCCTAATTCAATAAATTACCATAATAAACCCGCCATTGAAATTATCCTGGCAAGGGTAATTTGTGTTTTAATTAAGCAGTGCATTACACCTAGCAGCTATATATAGGTAATCCCTCGAGGATAATCAAGAAGGTTAACTCAAGCTAAAACTGTCTGTGAGAGCCTGCTAAGCTTAACGAAGTGTGTATACAGAATATATATATATATATATATATATATATATATATATATATATATATATATATATATATATATATATATATATATATATAGTGAGACCTTTACCTACTCTGCCTGAGGTATCCCAGCAAGTGAGCACGTCTGTGTTATCCCAGTGCTTAACAGAATAGGGAATAGCATATGAAGGTATAAATAAAAATGGGAACTATGGCTATAGTTTACTTAATAGCATAAAAGGGCTAGAATACGACATATTCTGATGGAAATTGACATAATATAACAATTGACCTATGAGACTTATTATCAGGGGGAAGGGTAGATGTTATCAGTAACACGGTCTAGTACTCACTCTTAATTCACTGACCAGCTGACCCAAGATTTCCAATGCGTGGTCCAGTACACACGTGGCAGTCCAGAGCTCTCGCTCCCCGGACCTGTCTCCAACAACCCCTTGCTCAGCTGTTCCCTGGCTTATATTCCTCTAAGCACCCCCTTCCCCATAAGGCGTAGACCACGTGCTACGACCTGACGCCGAGAACTGACGCCGAAAGGCGTGGCTGACAGACACTTGCCAAGGCCAAGTGCGACCATATAATTAGGTCTTCCTAGAGACCTCACAAGGCCAGGTGAACTACATCACATCCCCCTTGCTCCCCCAGTTTAAAATATCTGAGAACTAGGACAATTTGTCCTAAGTTATTAGACTATTTCAATCTTAACCCCTTAGCCCTTTCGTGATTTTTCATATTATCAAGGAACAGTTCCTTGATAATGTAAGAAATGTTATTTTGATTATTGTGATATACTGTGATCTTATTACACACACACACACACACATTCACTCACACACACACACACACACACACATACACAAACACACACACACACATACACAAACACACACACACACACACACACACACACACACACACACACACACACACACACACACAAAACAAAATGGTAAATAACACATTTCGCAAACAGGCGAAATCATTTACAAAAATTCTCTCTCATTCTACAGCAGGACTCGAACCTGCAAACTCAGTATCAGAGTACACAATACTTTATCCAAAGAGTCAGCCTCCAGATAAGTAAGGGGGCCTAGCCGAAGCTAGACGGCTACTCCCATATACCCTGGAACACGAGGCTTGTACAAAGTTATTTCATCAAATCCTGAGACATGCAAGGAACTAAAAAAGACATTTTGAAATGCTTACCTATTTAAAGTACTGTATACTCTGATGCCGAGTGAGTTTGCAGGTTCGAGTCCTGCTGTGGGGCTGAGAGATAATGTTTGTAAATAATTTCGCGAACTGTTAAGTATATACATGTATATATATAATGTATGTGTATGCAAATGATTACAACAACAGGGAGTAAATGTAAGGTTATACAAACACGAGAGGTCTGGTGAGGATGGAGGTTGTTGTAGGACTTGCTTCTGGAAATCGTCATCTGAAGATCAGCCATTCAGTAGATCCAGCAAGGTATGGAAGGAAATCCAGGGGATTAAGCAGGAAATCAGAGCTCCTCATGCACTCCCAAGCGAGGGAGGGTTCAGAAGAGAGGATTACTAGAACGAGAGAACAAGCAGAGAATAACAGAACATCAAGAAACGCTCAGTGCTAAATGTAACACCACGTTCGACTCCCATTGTTTATCCTATGAGCGTACCACAAGAGACTGATAAAATATTTGGTGTTAGGGCAATTGGCCCATGATAAAAGAAAAAAAAAGTCACAATACCGTGGCTGGAAGAATTCACAAAAAAAGAAAACGTACTTAAGAGAGGAACTTAAGCATGATGTTTGGGTCCGTCCTGGACCACTTAGTCTACGAGGGACCGAAACCATCTTATCGTTCCTAAGCGAGGGCTTTTCGTACATGATAAATTAGCAACTGGGTGACAATACCTAAATGTTCCACATTAATGCTTAAATTCATCAGACTAATTCAGGGAAGCGTTGTTACTCGAGTTGTAGTTCACGTAACATAGTTGTCAATATTGCTATAAACCTCAGGCTAATAATTGCATAGCTATGTATACGTAATTTCAAAACTTTTTTAAAAATAATGCGGCAGTTGTGTCATGACGAACCCAAAACTGAAACTATTCGTACTGTGTGTGTGTGTGTGTGTGTGTGTGTGTGTGTGTGTGTGTGTGTGTGTGTGTGTGTGTGTGTGTGTGTGTGTGTGTGCGTGCTTGTGGGTGTTGTCATTAATGTTACGCACACAACCTTAATTTCCCCTGTGTAAAGTTATCTGATAGTCTCTCCCTCCCTGGAACAAGAGTGACCACCACCTGCTGTTGCAGCAGTAACAGCAGTAACCACCGCAACTTGCTCTTGTAGCAGTAACAGCAGTAACCAGCACCTGCTGCTGTAACAGTAGCATCAGTGACAAATCACCTGCTGTTGTAATAGTAAAAGCAGTGACCACCACCTGCTGTTGTAATAGTAAAAGCAGTGACCACCACCTGCTGTTGTAATAGTAACAGCAGTAACCACCACCTGCTGTTGTAATAGTAACAGCAGTAACCACCACCTGCTGTTGTAATAGTAACAGCAGTAACCACCACCTGCTGTTGTAATAGTAACAGCAGTAACCACCACCTGCTGTTGTAATAGTAACAGCAGTAACCACCACCTGCTGTTGTAATAGTAACAGCAGTAACCACCACCTGTTGTTGTAATAGTAACAGCAGTAACCACCACCTGTTGTTGTAGCAGTAACAGCAGTAACCACCACCTGTTGTTGTAGCAGTAACAGCAGTAACTACCACCTGTTGTTGTAGCAGTAACAGCAGTAACTACCACCTGTTGTTGTAGCAGTAACAGCAGTAACCACCACCTGCTGTTGTAACAGTAACAGCAGTAACCACCACCTGTTGTTGTAGCAGTAACAGCAGTAACCACCTCCTGCTGTTGTAACAGTAACAGCAGTAACCACCACCTGTTGTTGTAGCAGTAACAGCAGTAACCACCACCTGCTGTTGTAACAGTAACAGCAGTAACCACCACCTGCTGTTGTAACAGTAACAGCAGTAACCACCACCTGCTGTTGTAACAGTAACAGCAGTAACCACCACCTGCTGTTGCAACAGTAACAGCAGTAACCACCACCTGCTGCTGTAACAGTAACAGCAGTAACCACCACCTGTTGTTGTAATAGTAACAGCAGTAACCACCACCTGCTGTTGTAACAGTAACAGCAGTAACCACCACCACCACCACCACCTGCTGTTGTAGAAGTAACAGTAGTGACAACCTGATGAAACAGAGTGGCTTACACAGTTGGCTGGAGTTTTACAACCCACTTGCTATGGGTTGAAACCTAACCCGTTCCCTGGTCTGTCTACCCATAGATCCCACTAACCAAGAGCCAATTTTTTTACTCGAATTCTTCGATTATCACAAGCAGTGAGGATCTCCCTGTGTGTGTGTGTGTGTGTGTGTGTGTGTGTGTGTGTGTGTGTGTGTGTGTGTGTGTGTGTGTGTGTGTGTGTGTGTGTACGTACTCACCTATTTGTAGTTGCAGGGGTCGATTCAGAGCTCCTGACGCAGCCTCTTCGATGGTCGCTACTATTTCCACTCTTTCCCTGCTCCATGAGCTTTATCGTATCTCTTCTTAAATCTATGTATGAATCCTACCCCACGTATGTGTGTTTGTGTGTGTGTGTGAGATAGAAAAGGAGAGAGAGAGAGAGAGAGAGAGAGGAGGGAAAGGGAGAGAGAGAGAGAGAGAGAGAGAGAGAGAGAGAGAGAGAGAGAGAGAGAGAGAGAGAGAGAGAGAGAGAGACAGACAGACAGACAGACAGACAGACAGACAGAGACAGAGACAGAGAGACAGAGAGAGACAGAGAGAGAGAGACAGAGAGACAGACAGACAAAGAGAGAGACAGACAGAGACAGAGACAGACAGAGACAGAGACAGACAGAGACAGACAGACAGACAGACAGACAGACAGAGACAGAGAGACAGAAAGAGAGACAGAGAGAGAGAGAGAATATACAGGTCCACTGCGAGTCGATTTATCCAGAGTAATTATTTATTTTATATGGTTGGACTAACGTGGCATGATTTTTTTAATCCGTTTAGCGCTAAACCCTTCACTCTCCGGTTTAACACAGTTACAAGATAAACAGAAAACCATAAACCCGGTAAACAGACGCAGGCCGCACACTGTTGTACGTTTATATGAAGCCAATACTCTCTAACACACGTAGCTGTATAATCCTCCGGGTTTAGCGCTTCCCCCTTGATTATAATAATAATAATCTAACACACGTCTGAAATGACGTCCATCAAGCTTTAATGGAATAATATTTTAAGCCGAATGCTACCTAATACCTTTAATAAGATCTGATTCTTTACGGTTAATAAGGATATTAAAAACCCAGAGTAAATCTCACCAGACGATATCTTACCAAAATTAATTTTTTTTTTCGCTTTTCTTACATACGTAAAAAAAAAAAAATAATAAGCATCCATATGTCGGGTGTTGGTGGAGTTGCAATTTATAATATATTTATTATAGAACAACAGTCATGTATAATACAACAACTGTTTATAATATAACTGATGAATATATAATAAGTGCAGCGTGTAAAACAAAGCTATATAATTCGACTGCAGTTTAGAATACAACTGTAGTATGTGATACAACTGCAGTAATACACTATGTAATACAACAAGCTTTTTATACTTCGATTTATTTATAAAACCACAATTCACATTACATCAATTAATAATAATAATAATAATAATAATAATAATAATAATAATAATAATAATAATAATAATAATAATAATAATAATAAATGAAATTAATAACAATATTAATAATAATAAATGAAATTAATAATAATAATAATTGAAATTAATAATCAAAATAATAATCATAATAATAATAAATAAAATTAATGAAAATAATCATAATAATAAAAGTATTATAGAAAGCGCTAAAACCGTAGAGGTCATACAAGGGCTGAGGTAAAAGCAGGTTTATTACCAGGACGGAGACAATGTTCCCACTTCAGTGGAACAAGGTAGCTCCTCCTTGAAGGGTGGCAGTATACATGAAGGGTGGCAGTATACATGAAGGGTGGCAGTATACATGAAGGGTGGCAGTATATATGAAGGGTGGCAGTATACATGAAGGGTGGCAGTACACATGAAGGGTGGCAGTATACATGAAGGGTGGCAGTATATATGAAGGGTGGCAGTATACATGAAGGGTGATGAAGGGTGGCAGTATACATGTAGGGTGGCAGTATATATGAAGGGTGGCAGTATACATGAAGGGTGGCAGTACACATGAAGGGTGGCAGTATACATGAAGGGTGGCAGTATACATGAAGGGTGGCAGTATATATGAAGGGTGGCAGTATACATGAAGGGTGGCAGTGGCAGTACATGAAGGGTGGCAGTATACATGAAGGGTGGCAGTATATATGAAGTATACATGAAGGGTGGCAGTATACATGAAGGGTGGCAGTATACATGAAGGGTGGCAGTATACATGAAGGGTGGCAGTATACATGAAGGGTGGCAGTATACATGAAGGGTGGCAGTATACATGAAGGGTGGCAGTATACATGAAGGGTGGCAGTATATATGAAGGGTGGCAGTATACATGAAGGGTGGCAGTACACATGAAGGGTGGCAGTATACATGAAGGGTGGCAGTATACATGAAGGGTGGCAGTATACATGAAGGGTGGCAGTATATATGAAGGGTGGCAGTATAAATGAAGGGTGGCAGTATACATGAAGGGTGGCAGTATATATGAAGGGTGGCAGTATACATGAAGGGTGGCAGTATAAATGAAGGGTGGCAGTATAAATGAAGGGTGGCAGTATACATGAAGGGTGGCAGTATACATGAAGGGTGGCAGTATACATGAAGGGTGGCAGTATACATGAAGGGTGGCAGTATACATGAAGGGTGGCAGTATACATGAAGGGTGGCAGTATATATGAAGGGTGGCAGTATACATGAAGGGTGGCAGTATACATGAAGGGTGGCAGTATACATGAAGGGTGGCAGTATATATGAAGGGTGGCAGTATACATGAAGGGTGGCAGTATACATGAAGGGTGGCAGTATGCATGAAGGGTGGCAGTATACATGAAGAGTGGCAGTATACATGAAGGGTGGCAGTATACATGAAAAGTGGCAGTATACATGAAGGGTGGCAGTATACATGAAGGGTGTCAGTATACATGAAGGGTGGCAGTATACATGAAGGGTGGCAGTATACATGAAGGGTGGCAGTATACATGAAGGGTGGCAGTATACATGAAGGGTGGCAGTACACATGAAGGGTGGCAGTATACATGAAGGGTGGCAGTATACATGAAGAGTGGCAGTATACATGAAGGGTGGCAGTACACATGAAGGGTGGCAGTATACATGAAGGGTGGCAGTACACATGAAGGGTGGCAGTATACATGAAGGGTGGCAGTATACATGAAGGGTGGCAGTATACATGAAGGGTGGCAGTATACATGAAGGGTGGCAGTATACATGAAGGGTGGCAGTATACATGAAGGGTGGCAGTATACATGAAGGGTGGCAGTACACATGAAGGGTGGCAGTATACATGAAGGGTGGCAGTATACATGAAGGGTGGCAGTATACATGAAGGGTGGCAGTATACATGAAGGGTGGCAGTACACATGAAGGGTGGCAGTACACATGAAGGGTGGCAGTATACATGAAGGGTGGCAGTATACATGAAGGGTGGCAGTACACATGAAGGGTGGCAGTATACATGAAGGGTGGCAGTATACATGAAGGGTGGCAGTATACATGAAGGGTGGCAGTATACATGAAGGGTGGCAGTATACATGAAGGGTGGCAGTACACATGAAGGGTGGCAGTATACATGAAGGGTGGCAGTATACATGAAGGGTGGCAGTACACATGAAGGGTGGCAGTATACATGAAGGGTGGCAGTACACATGAAGGGTGGCAGTATACATGAAGGGTGGCAGTATACATGAAGGGTGGCAGTACACATGAAGGGTGGCAGTATACATGAAGGGTGGCAGTATACATGAAGGGTGGCAGTATACATGAAGGGTGGCAGTATACATGAAGAGTGGCAGTATACATGAAGGGTGGCAGTATACATGAAGAGTGGCAGTATACATGAAGGGTGGCAGTATACATGAGGGGTGGCAGTATACATGAAGGGTGGCAGTATACATGAGGGGTGGCAGTATACATGAAGGGTGGCAGTATACATGAAGGGTGGCAGTATACATGAAGAGTGGCAGTATACATGAAGGGTGGCAGTATACATGAGGGGTGGCAGTATACATGAAGGGTGGCAGTATACATGAGGGGTGGCAGTATACATGAAGGGTGGCAGTATAAACAAGCCAGGATAATGCAGTAACATTGTTATTGGGTTAAACTGTCATTAACAAATAAAAGTCTTCACAGAGCGTTCGTTCCGACACGTTTCAGAACGATCTATCATTGGAAGAACGTTTCGCTGCATGTGAATATTTTTATCGATCTCTGCACAGTGCGAAACGTTGCTTCTTCTGCAACCTGTGCACTTTCTTCAATATTTTTGGTGGTACGACATTTTGATCAAATATCTTTTACTGTAAGAAATGTGCTGATGTTATTCTCTTGTCTTTGATATTATTTTTTATTCGGTCGGTCGGTCGGTCGGTCGGCCGGTCGGTCTCTCTCTCTCTCTTGGATTTCGCTTGACATTCTATTTACGTTATTTTTTTGTTTTAAATATACGCTGACACATCCACACACACACCCACACACCCACACTAACAGCCAACTGCAGTAGCAAGGGACAGCTGGCCAGGAAAGACAGTCCACTGAGAATAGAAGTTTCAGATATGACAGGGACTGAAGGCAAGAACATGTCAATGGAAGGAAATAAAATGCCTCAGAGGAAGCAGATGGAGACTCAGTGGGAGGAGGAAAGGGCGAGGTCAGTCTTTGTGTACGGGCTCCAAGAAGCCAAGGGGGCCAACTTTGAAGAAATAAAACAGGAGGAGAAAAAAATGATTGAAGGCATCATGAAAACAATAGGGGAGGGCAATATGACCCAGGTGACAAATTTTCAGAGAATTGGGTGGTTTGCGAGTGGAAGGATACGGCCTGTCAGAGTAACTTTCAAGGAAGAATCAGTTCGAATCAGGATTCTGCAAGAGAAAGCAAGACTGAGGGACAAAGAGGGGTACCAGAGAGTATACCTCGACCGCGACAGAACACAAGAAGAAAGGACTACACTGAAAGAGAGGGTACAGAGACGCAAGGAGGAACGAGAAGCAATGAAAATGAGCAGGACCCAGACACAGGAGGAAGGGCAAACACACCCCACAGAATCTCCCACCAAAAGACCCCACCCGCAACATTCCCAACGCAACTGAGCAACCTATACTACAACCCACTCACTGTTCCCTCTGCCACCAACCCCCATATCACAAACCTCACCCCAACAGCTGTCCCTTATGGGCATTCTGACCCCACCCCCATCAACACATACCCCACCTACACCACAGCCCCATATAGGCCCCCACCAAGGCTCTCGCTCCCCCAACCCCAATATACTTGCATGACCACAATGATAGAAAAGAAACTAAAGGTTTGGTACACAAACGCGGATGGAATAACGAATAAACATGAGGAGTGGAATGAAAGAATCAGTGAAAAATCCCCAGACATCATAGCAGTCACAGAAACAAAACTCGCTGAGACAATAACAGACACAATCTTCCCAACAGGATATCAGATCCTGAGGAAAGATAGAAGGAGTAGAGGGGGAGGAGGGGTTGCACTGCTCATAAAACACCAATGGGGATTTGAGGAAATGGAAGGCATGGACATGATTGGAGAAAGAGACTACATTGTAGGTACAATTCAGTCCGGAGAACATAAAGTAGTCATTGGAGTGATGTATAACCCACCACAGAACTGCAGGAGGCCAAGAGAGGAGTACGAAGAAAACAACAGGGTGATGGTGGACACACTGGCTGAGGTGGCAAGAAGAGCTCACTCGAGCAGAGCAAAGTTACTGGTAATGGGCGATTTCAACCACAGGGAGATCGACTGGGAAAACCTGGAGCCACATGGGGGTCCCGAAACATGGAGAGCCAAGATGATGGATGTGGTACTTGAAAACCTCATGCATCAACATGTCAGGGACACAACCAGAGAGAGAGGGGAGGATGAGCCAGCAAGACTGGATCTTGTGTTCACCCTGAGCAGTTCAGACATCGAGGACATCACTTACGAGAGGCCCCTTGGAGCTAGCGATCATGTGGTTCTGAGTTTTGACTATATAGTAGAGTTACAAGTGGAGAAGGTAACAGGAACTGAAGGGGACAGGCCAAACTATAAAAGGGGGGACTACACAGGTATGAGAAACTTCCTGCAGGAGGTTCAGTGGGACAGAGAAATGGTAGGAAAATCAGTAAACGAGATGATGGAATATGTGGCAACAAAGTGCAAGGAGGCAGAGGAAAGTTTTGTTCCCAAGGGAAACAGAAATAATAGGAAGACCAAAACGAGTCCTTGGTTTACCCGAAGGTGTAGGGAGGCAAAAACTAAGTGCAACAGAGAATGGAAAAGGTACAGGAGGCATAGGACCCAGGAAAACAAGGAGATTAGTAGAAGAGCCAGAAACGAGTATGCACAGATAAGGAGGGAGGCCCAGCGACAGTATGAAAACGACATAGCATCGAAAGTCAAATCTGACCCGAAACTGCTGTATAGCCACATTAGGAGGAAGACAACAGTCAAGGACCAGGTGATAAGGCTGAGGAAAGAAGGTGGAGAACTCACAAGAAACGATCAAGAGGTATGTGAGGAGCTCAACACGAGATTTAAGGAAGTATTTACAGTAGAGACAGGAAGGACTCTGGGGGGACAGACCAGATGGGGACACCAACAAGGAATACACCAACAAGTGTTGGACGACATACATACAGATGAGGAGGAGGTGAAGAAACTGCTAAGGGACATCGATACCTCAAAGGCAATGGGACCGGACAACATCTCTCCATGGGTCCTTAGAGAGGGAGCAGATATGTTGTGCGTACCACTTACCACAATCTTCAACACATCCCTGGAAACTGGGCAACTACCTGAGGTATGGAAGACGGCAAATGTAGTTCCCATTTTCAAAAAAGGAGACAGAAAAGAGGCACTAAACTATAGACCTGTGTCATTGACGTGTATAGTATGCAAAATTATGGAGAAGATTATCAGGAGGAGAGTGGTGGAGCACCTGGAACGGAACAGGAGTATAAATGCCAACCAGCACGGATTCACGGAAGGCAAATCCTGTGTCACAAACCTTCTGGAGTTTTATGATAAAATAACAGAAGTAAGACAAGAGAGAGAGGGGTGGGTTGATTGCATCTTCTTGGACTGCAAGAAGGCCTTTGACACAGTTCCTCACAAGAGATTAGTGCAGAAGCTAGAGCATCAGGCGCATATAACAGGAAGGGCACTGCAATGGATCAGAGAATACCTGACAGGGAGGCAACAACGAGTCATGGTACGTAATGATGTATCACAGTGGGCACCTGTGACGAGCGGGGTCCCACAGGGGTCGGTCCTAGGACCAGTGCTATTTTTGGTATATGTGAACGACATGACGGAAGGGTTAGACTCAGAAGTGTCCCTGTTTGCAGATGATGTGAAGTTAATGAGGAGAATTAAATCTGATGAGGACCAGGCAGGACTTCAAAGAGACCTGGACAGACTGGACACCTGGTCCAGCAAATGGCTTCTCGAATTTAATCCTGCCAAATGCAAAGTCATGAAGATAGGGGAAGGGCACAGAAGACCACAGACAGAGTATAGGCTAGGTGGCCAAAGACTGCAAACCTCACTCAAGGAGAAAGATCTTGGGGTGAGTATAACACCGAGCATGTCTCCGGAAGCACACATCAATCAGATAACTGCTGCAGCATATGGGCGCCTGGCAAACCTGAGAACAGCATTCCGACACCTTAGTAAGGAATCATTCAAGACACTGTACACCGTGTATGTCAGGCCCATACTGGAGTATGCAGCACCTGTTTGGAACCCGCACTTGATAAAGCACGTCAAGAAACTAGAGAAAGTACAAAGGTTTGCGACAAGGTTAGTTCCAGAGCTAAGGGGAATGTCCTATGAAGAAAGATTAAGGGAAATCGGCCTGACGACACTGGAGGACAGGAGGGTCAGGGGAGACATGATAACGACATATAAAATACTGCGTGGAATAGACAAGGTGGACAAGGACAGGATGTTCCAGGGAGGGGACACAGAAACAAGAGGCCACAATTGGAAGTTGAAGACACAAATGAGTCAGAGAGATAGTAGGAAGTATTTCTTCAGTCATAGAGTTGTAAGGCAGTGGAATAGCCTAGAAAATGACGTAGTGGAGGCAGGAACCATACACAGTTTTAAGACGAGGTTTGATAAAGCTCATGGAGCGGGGAGAGAGAGGGTCTAGTAGCAACCGGTGAAGAGGCGGGGCCAGGAGCTAGGACTCGACCCCTGCAACCACAAATAGGTGAGTACAAATAGGTGAGTACACACACACACACAGCATACGGGCGCCTGGCAAACCTACGGATAGCGTTCCGATACCTCAGTAAGGATTCGTTTAAGACTCTGTACACCATCTACGTCAGGCCCATACTGGAGTATGCAGCACCAGTTTGGAATCCACACCTAGTCAAGCACGTCAAGAAATTAGAGAAAGTGCAAAGGTTTGCAACAAGACTAGTCCCAGAGCTACGGGGATTGTCCTATGAAGAAAGGTTGAGGGAAATCGGCCTGACGACACTGGAGGCCAGGAGGGTCAGGGGAGACATGATAACGACATATAAAATACTGCGCGGAATAGACGAGGTGGACAAAGACGGGATGTTCCAGAGATGGGACACAGACACAAGAGGTCACAATTGGAAGCTGAAGACTCAGATGAATCAAAGGGATGTTAGGAAGTATTTCTTCAGTCATAGAGTAGTCAGGCCATGGAATAGCCTAGAAAGTGATGTGGTGGAGGCAGGAACCATACATAGTTTTAAGGCGAGGTATGATAGAGCTCATGGGGCTGGGAGAGAGAGGACCTAGTAGCAATCAGCGAAGAGGCGGGGCCAGGAGCTGTGACTCGACCCCTGCAACCACAAATAGGTGAGTACAAATAGGTGAGTACACACACACACACACACACACACACCCACACACACACACACACACACACACACAATAAACAATATATCTACCTACAAGCTAAACATTAAATACTTAAAGCGGACCTTCCGATACTGAAAAACAATTTCATCAACAAAAGTCGGAAAATGCACTTTTAATCGAGGTGCGCGCGACCTCTCCACCGTCGACTTTGGTTCTGAGAAATTCCTCAGGTAACTGTCTCCTGCTGGAGCTGATAATACCAGAGAGGAGGAATCATTAGCTAATTTCACGACAGCACGACATCAACGAAGACAGATGGAAATCCTTTCACTTACATTCTCATGTTAGACGAGGAATGAGGAGAGACATGACTGAAAGAAGTGAAGGACGGGCATAAACAAGGGATGTATAAATCGTATACAAGACTACGTTGCTCTTCACTAAGGCCGAGGGACAGATTACCTCATTTTTTGTATATAATTCTTCACATTATGTCCTCATATTGTACTGATAAAGCCACTGGTTGGCGAAACGTCTAAAGATAAAGATACCCAGATGTTGCACAGTGTCTAATTCTTCAACTTTATAAATAAGTGAGATAAAATAAAGTTCTGGGGATATCCCTTAATGAAGGAACTCGAAATGGATTCAAACTGGATAAATTTAGATTTAGAAAGGATAGAGGAAAGTACTGTTTCGGAAGTAGAGTAGTCGATGAGTGGAATAGAGTACTTACTTGGCTCTACCTAGTAGGGTTAGATAAATGTGAGTTAAAGGGGGGCTGGATTTGGGTAGGTGTTGCGCTTGAGTTAATATGGTTATCTAAGCTTATTCCTTGGGTAGCATTGATAATGGGTTGGGCGAATATTTTTGTTAGTTGGTTCGGGTTTGACAAGAAACTGCCAGAAGGCCTTCTGCAGTGTTCCTTCTTTCTTATGTGCTTAATTCATCAGCCTTCCCTCAGCCTGTCAGGGAGGCAGGCTGATGAATCGATGACATGGGAGCTGTATTTAGGTTAAGTAAGGTTTGTCAGGAAACAGGACAAGTGTTTCCAGGCGCGGGTCTTGGTCATATGATGACCCGTAGCTGGAACCTCTAGTCATCTGACCGAGGCCTTCCGCTGGCTTACCCCTCCACCCTTTTAAAAATTTTGATTATAACCATTATTTATAACGAACTGTATTTGATCAACAAGGCACAAGTGCAGCACTTATGCAAATTTATTACCGAAACATATCGCCTGTGCAACTGGCGTCTTCAGTCGAATTCAGGCGAGTATAATACTGGAGACAGTTGAAGTAATTTTGAGGTTATCAGTCCTTCAGCCTTGATAGGTGGTGGTCAGTCCCTTAACTGTATTTTCTGGCCTCCAACTGAGGCCCTCTTGAGTGAGGCACAGTGTTGTTTGTTGCTGATTCAATAACATGGGGCTTTTCCTGGGTCTTTTTCACAGAAGCTCAGAAGTCGCTTACCTATTGTTTTTATGTTAACACGATCATATTATTGGATCTGGAAGTTACTTGTGGAAGCAAAGACTTGAAAAAAGAAGTAATAGTAGCAGCTGTAATATTTACGGAGCACTCTGACAGCGATGGTCACTTAAAGTTCATAGCTATTGAAAATACAAATGCAACAGACAGGAGAAAAGACCTAATATAGGAGAGCGTGCACTGCCCTGGGGTGGATGTTATTCTCTCGTAAAAAATGGGTGGAGATGATCACCAAGCTCATGCTTAAGTTATTGGTTCAGTTGTAAAGAAATTGGTGAACTGGCAGTCGAGTTACAGCGCTGAGGGTTTTGGGCCATCCTCGAAATCAAGTATTGAAGACTTTTGAAGCATTAAGCTTGACGTAGGAATGTTGGAAGGGACGTAAGAAGCATTGAGTTTGATGCATGAATGTTGGAAGGGACGTAAGAAGCGTAGAGTTTGATGCATGAATGTTGGAAGGGACGTAAGAAGCGTAGAGTTTGATGCATGAATGTTGGAAGGGACGTAAGAAGCATAGAGTTTGATGCATGAATGTTGGAAGAGACGTAAGAAGCATAGAGTTTGATGCATGAATGTTGGAAGAGACGTAAGAAGCATAGAGTTTGATGCAAGAATGTTGGAAATGATGTGAGAAATTGGTATAGAATACCGACAAGTTGAAGATTTAGACACATGTGCAACAGTTGGGTATATTTACTGACGAAAACGTTTAGCCTACGCAGTAGGCTTCTTCAGTCAAATACAGGTGTAGTAGTGAATGAAGATGATGTAATCATTCCGTCAACCTTGGAGGAAAGTTTTTGACTTTAGAAGTCTACTGTGTAGGCGAAACGTCTCATCAATAAAGATACCCAACTACTACACGTGTGTCTTAATCTTGACACAAAAATGTTGGAAGGGTCGTAGAGTGAAACATTACGTCTAACGTATATATCAGATACTGTCACCTCTTTAATCTTAAAATATTTGATTCCTAAGATAATTGTATAAGACCAGTGCGAAACGTTCCAGCAATGAAGACGTCCAGGTGTCGCTTATGTCTTATCCATCAACTTCACGGTACTGCCTGACATCAGTAATATGTTACATCGCTATACACTGCCAAACAATTTCGTGCATGTTTATAATTGTCCTTGAAAAGTCCAAATTATTCTTGTTGACTTCACTAAATGGCTGGACACAACGTTTGCCAAGTCAGCGAAAAATAAAAGTCTTTTGCATGTACAGGACACCATTAACCTTTTTGTTTACGTTCACTAGGAGGCGCGAAGCCCGTAGGGATCATCCAGTCTAGGGAATAGGGTACTGTTAATGACATAGAAAGCCTGCATGAAGAGGAGTGAGACATATGTGCAGCACTAGACCTACTTAGGTGTTGCACATATGTCATATCTAATCAAGTGTTATCCATGGAAGGGAAGGGTAGCCATACGCCTTTGAATCAAAAGCCCTTCACCAAGGCACATCATTCTTCTTGAAGGGGGATGTATTTCTGAGTTTGTGCAGTTTACAGTCTAACAACAACGTCATAGAATTCAATTTGAAAAGTTTTAGCTTTTACCGCGAGTTGTGTTGCTCTGCGAGTAACTCAGTGGGGATGAGATACCATCACGGTATCATCCTGTGCAACGTAGCATCGTGGTACTAACCTGTGCATCGTACCATCATGTTACCAGCTGGGTTGCGTACCATCATGGTATCAGCCTGGGCAACGTACCACCATGGTACCATCCTGTGCAGCGTACCATCTTGGTATCAGCCTGTGCAACGTACCATCATGGTATTAGTCTGGGCAACGTACCATCATGGTACCATCCTGTGCAACATACCAGGGTACTAGCCTGTGCAAAGTACCATCACGGCACCAGCCTGCTCAACGCTTCATAAATTAACCTTGCTGTCAGGCAGCCTCTCACTAACACCGGAGTTAGATTTGACCAAGAAAGCCTCCTTGTTGGGCAAAACTTACCTCTGTAAAGATCCCAGGGTCTAGCATTATTACTCTTCACATGATCCAAAAATTATACACGCTAGTGTTCTTCACATGATCCAAAAATTATACACGCTAGTGTTCTTCACATGATCCAAAAATTATACACGCTAGTGTTCTTCACATGATCCAAAAATTATACACGCTAGTGTTCTTCACATGATCCAAAAATTATACACGCTAGTGTTCTTCACATGATCCAAAAATTATACACGCTAGTGTTCTTCACATGATCCAAAAATTATACACGCTAGTGTTCTTCACATGATCCAAAAATTATACACGCTAGTGTTCTTCACATGATCCAAGAATTATACACGCTAGTGTTCTTCACATGATCCAAAAATTATACACGCTAGTGTTCTTCACATGATCCAAAAATTATACACGCTAGTGTTCTTCACATGATCCAAAAATTATACACGCTAGTGTTCTTCACATGATCCAAGAATTACGCTAACAAACTTTCTGACGAAAGTCAAACACAGATTCAGGCATCTGTAGATTCTGACATTTGAGTGCCAGATCCGGAATGTCGTGAGTCCAGCTTTCAGCTGAGGAACATCAGGCTGTTGGTTATTTAATGCAAAGGACTACATGAACACTACAAATGACTGCATGAAGACTACAAAGGGCTACACACCATGCTGTGTCTTATATGGTGACATTAACAGTGGTAGATGACTGTGTCTACACCTATTACTCACTAATACTCACAACTTCTGGCTATGTTTACAACAGGAGAGACAGTGAACAACGTTCCACCAACAGACAAATATTTCAAGTTACAAAACCCTTGAAGAACTGATCGAAACTATGGAGCCGGACACTTATCAAGGCTGAAGGACTGGCCCCCTTACACTTACTTCTTCAAGGCTGAGAGGGACCGACCTACTCATATCTACCAATGCACTACTTCCATTGTCTCCAGTGTGAAAGTCATCTCTGTATTTCAACTGAAGTCTGCTGAGCAGGCGAAACATCTCGGGAAATAAAATATCAAACTGTTGCACATTCTCGAGAAATGTACCACTTCAGGTGCTTGCGATAACTAAGTCAAGAAGACGTATCGCTCTATCTAGAGCTTCATGAGCCTATCCAGTGTGCAGTGCCTAATAATCCTTCTCTGCATCGAGCGTTTTCCAACCACACGTTAAAAAATTAAGTTTAAAAACGTGCTAAAATGTTATTGTATATTTCGACGATACAGAGTGGTCTGAAGCATTTTCTGACATACCTCATTTATTAAACAAAATAAGTAAATTATTACACTTTTTAATCGGAACTGTTGCTATAATTGCATTTTATGGGAAAAGTAAGCCAAACACAGTTTTTTAAGGAGCGTTTCGACTCAGAAATGAGCTTTTGTCTGGTCAGACATAACAAAAGGTCAGCTGCAATGGAAGCATAGTCTGAAATCAGGCTCTACATTACGTTTATATTACGTTTATTTGCACCCAATTTGTTTTAAACCACCCAATATGGGTTATGGAATTTTACTGCCATAACCCGTACTGTGGGTCTTATTGACATGCTGTCGTTACACCCTAACCATTATATTACCCTACATCCAGCATCTGTCATCTCTGACACCGTGTGTACGATGCCATCAACCTCTGCTCGCATGATTCTTGCAGAGTGAATGGCGGCTTGTTGCTGCGCCGAGTGTGAAAGAGTGAGGTGATAAATTCTCTCTCAGAAGTGGCAAGAACTGGCAAAGATGTTTTTCTCCGGTGCCACAAGAGAGAAATTGCACAGGTGATACCTTTAAAAGCTTGTTTTTCCTGGTGCAAGAGAGGAGCAGGAAGAGGGGTAAGAAGAAAGAGGAGGAGCACGTGAAGAAAAAAGGATCTGGCCCTGATGATTAGCGTTTCTCCACGATCGAAGACATGTTGGAGACGTTATCTAACGACTCGGGTTAAGCACATTCTGGGAATTTTGCACGGTTTCTGTCGAGTTCCTGTTAAATGTTATTTCTGTCCATGACTTACACTGACTGGATGGTCACCAGCAGAGCTAGTGACCATCCAGGCTCATCAGACTCACTCCCTGAAGAGCTGGTGACCATCCAGACTGACCAGACTTACTCCTGGCAAACCAATCCTCGGGTTGGGATAGAACCCTCGGTCAGAGAGTCATAAAACTCCAGACCAACGTCTCTAGCAGAAGTGTCTGGTGAGTGTGAGTGGGAGGCAAGTGTATGTGGGAGAGTAAGAAAAGTGATTATTGTGGAGTAATTCAAAGTTTAAGTGTATGGGAATAAGACAAAGTGTTAGCAAGAAAAAGAAGTGGATAAAACTGGTCTACTTGCGGCAGTTTAATTCAGCCATTATTTTTATTTGACCACAGTGTGAAAAACCTGCCAGTTTTATTACACTTTATTTTCTTATATTGGTCAGGAAAATACGACAATTTTTCCAAGAAAATTTTCCAAAGTTAATTTCCCTCTCTCTTTCACTTCCATTGTCTTTATTTTTTTTTTCCACTAAAAACGTATCATTTACAATAGATTTCCTTACTAAACAAAGTTTTTTTAAACTAAAGTTTTTCTTTACAAAAGAAACATTTCCCTTTGCTAGGGAAACGTTTTCCTTCAATAAACTTTTTTCCTTTAATAAACGTTTTTCTTTACTAACAAATATTTTTCTTCTCTCGAAAAACGTTTTTATTTACAAAACAACTTTTCCTTTTACTTACGAAACGTTTTTCCCTCACAAAAAAAAATGTTTTTGTCACCAAGAAAATCCTTCATTTAATTCCCCCCCCCCCAAAAAAAAAAAATTCTATACGAAAAAAAAGCCTTTTTAATATAAATTTCCGATCTTTTTCCCTCGTTGAGCATAACCATTAAAACAAACAAATAAAACAATTAGAATCAAACTCCTTGAACACGGCAAATCATGGTTTCTTCCGGGGTCCTGATCCCCGTGTCAATAAATCGTGATTTTCGCCCATTAATACAAACTTTTGGGCCATAAAGGTGTCTTCCGCTCTGGCTAATGAAGACTTTGACACATTATTGTACGCTTGGGCAGCCGGCAAACACTAACCCAGATGAATGTGACAGATATACACACACATACACACACACATACACACACACACACACACACACACACACACACACACACACACACACACACACACACACACACACCTAGTAGCGACCAGCGAAGAGGCGGGGCCAGGAGCTGTGAATCGACCCCTGGAGCCACAAATAGGTAAGTATACACACACACACACACACACACACACACACACACACACATACACACACAGCCTAACCCGGCAGAATATAACCCTCTATAATCTCAGTTAAGACTCCTATAAATAATAATAATTATAATAATAATAATAATAATAATAATAATAATTATGAATACTATTAGGCCCATAATGTAACTACAAACTCCCATACTGAATATAGCTCAACAATAATTAGGTTGAGTGTGTGTAATTGCGTTCGTGCCCATAACGACAAAATTCCATACTATATAATGTTGCATATAGAGAGGAACCTTTATGTTTGAACTTAATTGGTTCCTAGGTGGTGTTCGAACTGCCAAAAATTCGATGTCCGAAACAGTGTTTCCCAGGCTTTAATTATCAGCCTCTCACACTGGAGGATGTTGAACTGACACTTCCAAAAGTCTCTAGTTTCGTGTCAGAGGTCACTTCAAATAGGGCTTTCCTGTAAAGTATATTTTACAACTGAACTGTAAAAAAGTCACCGAATTCGGACTCCCAGCAAAACGTTCAAAGACCGGGTTAATTTTTTTCTGAACAAAATTGTTCAGGTTCCTGTTTGTTTGAGGTCTGGTATGTTCGAACACCGAGGTTCCACTGCATCTTCATTAGTAAACTGTCTAACCGGGACACGTTCCAGGCCTATCGGCTATACGAGGGTCATTAAGACGGCATGTCACCTGACATCAAGGCAAGGATAATTTACTCTCTATTATACTGATTAAAAGAAATTAAGGAGGCTGGTTTTCAAACGAGAGGAGGACGGAATTTGCCCTGAGCTTACCACTGCCACGAGTGTCCTCGGAGCATGAGCAACATCTAGCTCTGCTGGGTGCATGGTTCTTGTAATGGTTAGGACGACACGTACATTGTACAGTCTCATGAGGCGGGACAATGTGAGTATGTGTAGCACCACTCACTGCACACACATCCATCAAGAGACACTCCTAAGAATCAGGGGCGGATCTATTACGAAACTAATGTAGCTTAAGTTTCAGGGCCCCTAATCCCGGAGGAGCCCAGAAGCCACTTTAGTCCACATTGCTTAAAATTTTTGGGGGCCTACTGAATGAAAAGTTTAAAACAAAAACGTTAATAATATAGTAAAATTTAACACAAAATAATAGTTAAAATCAAAATTAAAAGATTATTAAAGTATCATATAGGTTAGCCCTTGCTGGCTCCAAAAACTAACCTACAAAACAGTTCAAGCTTCAGCGACCCAAAAATGTAGGTCCGCCACTGCTTAGAATATGTACTTTGGTCAGCAAGGTATATTTCTTAAATCTGCTTCCACTACACGTGGAAGTAATTTCTAGCATTGTCAGGCTAAAATTCAGGTCGGGGTCAACGGAAGAATTTCCCTTCCTTGGGGAGCACAACGGTAAAGCAGAAGCTCAGTAGTAAAACAGGAGTTCAACAGTAAAACAGGAGCACAACAGTAAAGCAGGAACACTACAGTAAAACAGGAACACAACAGCAAAACAGGAGTACAACAGTAAAACAAGGAGCACAACAATAAATTATAATTGTGCCAATTCTTGGATAAATTAGGTAAAATTTTATTTATTGCGATATTTGTGGGCAAGGTTAAGTTATAAATATAATTTTTATAGAGGTAGAGGGGTAAGCCAGCTGAAGGCCTTAATCAGATGACCAAAAGCTCCAGCTGCAGGTAATATGATGCTAAGTGTCAAGTCAGGACAAGTGTTTCCTGACCTGCGTCAGGAAGCATTTGTGCTGCTTCCTGACGAACCTTACCTAACCTAATGTTACAGTAGAGTGTTGCGTTAGTGTAGGGCAGGTTAGGTTAAGTTCCCATATTTAGGTCAGGCTAGGATAGATTTCCCTGTTAGTTGAGGTCAGGTAGGTTTCTGATCCTTGGAATCAGGTTAGGGTAGGGTAGGGTAGGTTAGGTTGAGTTGAGTTGGGTTGGGTTGGGTTGAGTTGGGTTGGGTTGAGATGGGGTGGGTTGGGATGGGTTGGGTTGGGTTGGGTTAGGGTAGGGTAGGTTAGGGTAGGGTAGGTTAGGGTAGGTTAGGCTAGGGTGGGTTGGGTTAGGTTAGGCCAGGGTAGGGTATTTTACCTTACGTTAGATTAGGTCAGGCTAGGTTAGGTTAGGCCTTTATGTTACTTAATTCAAGCTAGGTTAGATGTCTGTGTTAAGTTTGATTTGTATAGGTTTCTAGATTAGATTATAACACCAGAGGCCACCATGTTAATTTTAATACAAAATAATAATAAAGAAATCTATTAAAAAAACACTTAGCTATTAAGTACAGTAATTTCCTTGCAAAAATTTTAGTTTATTATTTCCGACACTAAATAGTAATGCTATTACTTTTTTTTAGCTGAAAATTGCACTTTAAACCTGCTCATTAAAAATCACAGAACAAATATACAAATTAATTAGGTCAGTCACCGTAGTTTGAAGTATTTGTTTAGAATTATGAGACGATATTTTCTGCAGTATATGAGAACCAACGGCTGCCACGAACAAATTATTCTCTAACTCTAACTCTCTCTTCATATATGTTATGCAGAATAGGTAAAACTTGCGATTTTGACTTAAACAGCAACGTTCTTCTTGCCGAATAAGGCAAGAAGCGAAAATATGTGTATGCAATAATTTCTCAAAAATCATTCTGTACCTGACGAAAAAAATGTATTTCATTGTGTTTATTTACTATTAAATTATTGTAAGCTTCTCTAAAATATATTAGGCTGGATTAGGCTAAATTAAATTGCGTTTGTTATAAGGTTAGGTAAATTTTCTAAGGTTCTTTTGGTACCAAATTATTCTTTTTTACATTTACATAAATGAAAAAAAATATATCTTTAAATGTATGAGAGAAAATTTTAGAAAGCACTTAATTTAAATGAGTACTTGCTAATCGACAAATTTTGCCTATTCGGCACGGCATTTGTATATGCAGTAATTTCGCAAAAATCATTCTGAATCTAACGAAAAATATATATTTCATTGTGATTGCTTATTATTAAATTAATGTGAACTTATCTAAAATATATTTAGTTGGATCAGGCTAAATTAAATTGCGCTTGTTATATTAAGGTTAGGTAAGTTTTCTAAGGTTCTTTTGCAAAAAAATATAAATTTTTACATTATATAAATAAAAAAATATTTCTTTAAACGTATAAGTGAAATTTTTAGGAAGGACGTAATTTTAATAAATAAGTACTGGCTAAATGACCAATTGTACCTATTCAGCACGACGTGTATATGATATATATATATATATATATATATATATATATATATATATATATATATATATATATATATATATAAATATATATATATTATTTTTTTTATTTTATTATCACACTGGCCGATTCCCACCAAGGCAGGGTGGCCCGAAAAAGAAAAACTTTCACCATCATTCACTCCATCACTGTCTTGCCAGAAGGGTACTTTACGCTACAGTTTTTAAACTGCAACATTAACACCCCTCCTTCAGAGTGCAGGCACTGTACTTCCCATCTCCAGGACTCAAGTCCGGCCTACCGGTTTCCCAGAATCCCTTCATAAATGTTACTTTGCTCACACTCCAACAGCACTCAAGTATTAAAAACCATTTGTCTCCATTCACTCCTATCAAACACGCTCACGCATGCCTGCTGGAAGTCCAAGCCCCTCGCACACAAAACCTCCTTTACCCCCTCCCTCCAACCTTTCCTAGGCCGACCCCTACCCCGCCTTCCTTCCACTACATATATATATATATATATATATATATATATATATATATATATATATATATATATATATATATATAAATATGTCGTGCCGAATAGGCAGAACTTGCGATCTTGGCTTAAATAGCAACGCTCATCTTGCCATACAGGACAAGCGAAAATTTGTGTATGCAATAATTTTGCCAAAATCATTCTGAACCTTACGAAAAAAATCTATTTAATTGTGTTTGTTTAGTATTAAATTACTGTAAACAAATCTAAAATATATTTAGTTGGGTTAGGCTAAAATAAATTGTTCTTGTTATAATAAGGTTAGGTAAGTTTTCTAAGATTCTTTTGGTGCAAAATTATAAATTTTTACATCAACATTAATGAAAAAAATATATCTTTAAACGTATAAGAGAAAATTTCAGAAAGTACTTAATTTTAAATGAGTTCTTGCTAATTGACCAGTTTTACATATTAGGCACGACATATATATATATATATATATATATATATATATATATATATATATATATATATATATATGTATACACATATATGTACATATATGTACATATATGTACATATATGTACATATATGTATATACATATATGTATATGTAGGTAGTAGGTTGGTAGACAGCAACCACCCAGGGAAGTACTACCGTCCTGCCAGATGACTGTGAAACAAAAACCTGTAACTGTTTTGCATGATGGTAGGATTGCTGGTTTTTCTTTTTCTGTCTCATAAACACGCTAAGATAACAGGGATATCTTGCTACTCCTACTTACACTTTGGTCACACTTCACAGACACGCACATGCATATATATATATACATACATCTAGGTTTTTCTCCTTTTTCTAAATAGCTCTTGTTCTTTTTTATTTCTTCTATTGTCCATGGGGAAGTGGAAAAGAATCTTTCCTCCGTAAGCCATGCGTGTCGTATGAGGCGACTAAAATGCCGGGAGCAATGGGCTGGTAACCCCTTCTCCTGTATACAATTACTAAAAAAGAGAAGAAGAAAAACTTTATAAAACTGGGTTGCTTAAATGTGCGTGGATGTAGTGCGGATGACAAGAAACAGATGATTGCTGATGTTATGAATGAAAAGAAGTTGGATGTCCTGGCCCTAAGCGAAACAAAGCTGAAGGGGGTAGGAGAGTTTCAGTGGGGGGAAATAAATGGGATTAAATCTGGAGTATCTGAGAGAGTTAGAGCAAAGGAAGGGGTAGCAGTAATGTTAAATGATCAGTTATGGAAGGAGAAAAGAGAATATGAATGTGTAAATTCAAGAATTATGTGGATTAAAGTAAAGGTTGGATGCGAGAAGTGGGTCATAATAAGCGTGTATGCACCTGGAGAAGAGAGGAATGCAGAGGAGAGAGAGAGATTTTGGGAGATGTTAAGTGAATGTATAGGAGCCTTTGAACCAAGTGAGAGAGTAATTGTGGTAGGGGACTTGAATGCTAAAGTAGGAGAAACTTTTAGAGAGGGTGTGGTAGGTAAGTTTGGGGTGCCAGGTGTAAATGATAATGGGAGCCCTTTGATTGAACTTTGTATAGAAAGGGGTTTAGTTATAGGTAATACATATTTTAAGAAAAAGAGGATAAATAAGTATACACGATATGATGTAGGGCGAAATGACAGTAGTTTGTTGGATTATGTATTGGTAGATAAAAGACTGTTGAGTAGACTTCAGGATGTACATGTTTATAGAGGGGCCACAGATATATCAGATCACTTTCTAGTTGTAGCTACACTGAGAGTAAAAGGTAGATGGGATACAAGGAGAATAGAAGCATCAGGGAAGAGAGAGGTGAAGGTTTATAAACTAAAAGAGGAGGCAGTTAGGGTAAGATATAAACAGCTATTGGAGGATAGATGGGCTAATGAGAGCATAGGCAATGGGGTCGAAGAGGTATGGGGTAGGTTTAAAAATGTAGTGTTAGAGTGTTCAGCAGAAGTTTGTGGTTACAGGAAAGTGGGTGCAGGAGGGAAGAGGAGCGATTGGTGGAATGATGATGTAAAGAGAGTAGTAAGGGAGAAAAAGTTAGCATATGAGAAGTTTTTACAAAGTAGAAGTGATGCAAGGAGGGAAGAGTATATGGAGAAAAAGAGAGAAGTTAAGAGAGTGGTGAAGCAATGTAAAAAGAGAGCAAATGAGAGAGTGGGTGAGATGTTATCAACAAATTTTGTTGAAAATAAGAAAAAGTTTTGGAGTGAGATTAACAAGTTAAGAAAGCCTAGAGAACAAATGGATTTGTCAGTTAAAAATAGGAGAGGAGAGTTATTAAATGGAGAGTTAGAGGTATTGGGAAGATGGAGGGAATATTTTGAGGAATTGCTAAATGTTGATGAAGATAGGGAAGCTGTGATTTCGTGTATAGGGCAAGGAGGAATAACATCTTGTAGGAGTGAGGAAGAGCCAGTTGTGAGTGTGGGGGAAGTTCGTGAGGCAGTAGGTAAAATGAAAGGGGGTAAGGCAGCCGGGATTGATGGGATAAAGATAGAAATGTTAAAAGCAGGTGGGGATATAGTTTTGGAGTGGTTGGTGCAATTATTTAATAAATGTATGGAAGAGGGTAAGGTACCTAGGGATTGGCAGAGAGCATGCATAGTTCCTTTGTATAAAGGCAAAGGGGACAAAAGAGAGTGCAAAAATTATAGGGGGATAAGTCTGTTGAGTGTACCTGGTAAAGTGTATGGTAGAGTTATAATTGAAAGAATTAAGAGTAAGACGGAGAATAGGATAGCAGATGAACAAGGAGGCTTTAGGAAAGGTAGGGGGTGTGTGGACCAGGTGTTTACAGTGAAACATATAAGTGA
>NC_091323.1:20407862-20410362 GCF_038502225.1 Cherax quadricarinatus
AGAAGAGGTGAAGAAATTACTGAGCAGGCCAGTTACCTGGAAGTCAAAATGACCAGATAATATCTGTCCGTGGGTTTTGAAAGGGATGGGGGGGAGGGGGGCGGTAGTAGCCCTGTGCGAACCACTAACCACAATCTTCAACAAGTCATTTGATACAGGGCAACTATCAGAGAGGTGGAAGATAGCAGTAGTAGTCCCAGTATTTAAGAATGAGGATAGACAGACAGCATTAAACTACCGGACATTTTAAGTATGCAAGATCATAGAGCAGATAATTAGAAGAGTGATGAAGCACCTGGAGAGTAGTAGTTGCATAAACAACTCGCACGGTTCTTGAGGTGGTAAATCCCGTCTCATAAATCTGCTGAGGTTCTGTGAGAAGCTAACAGAATTGAGACTGAAGGGAAATGGGTAGCCTACATTTTTTTTTGATAAAAATGTTTTGGACACAGTATTACACGTGCAACTGGGACAAAAGATAGAGGCGAGCAGGAATAACAAGGAAGGCAATACAGTTTATTGAAGAATACCGAACAGGAAAATAAAAAGCATCATACTAGGAAGAGGTGTCAGGTGAGGTTCCACATAGATCAGCATTGGGACCGGTACTATTTATTATGTTCTTACAAGACATAAAGGAAGAAATAGACGTGTCTGTGTTCACAGATGTGAAATACACAAGGAAAATACAAGCAGGCGAGGACAAGGAGAGTCTACAGAACAGGATATGCTGCAGGATTGATTTAAGAGGTTATTGGAAATTAACCCCAACAAATGCAAAAATAAGACATTTGAGGACTGGCAAAGAAGACCAGAAATAAAGTACAATATCCGGCCACAAAGGCTGTAAATCTGACTGAATGAGAAATACCTCGAGGTGAGCATAGCACAGTCTGGCAGATATCAAACAAATAACCTCTGTAGCAAATACTCGTCTAGCAAATCAAAGAAATGTTTTCAGGAAACTCTACGAGGAGTCAATATAAAACACATGTCAAGACCATTTTGGAGTATGAGGCACCAGTGTGGAGCCCATACCTGAGTCAGCATGTCAAGGAAATGGAAAATGTTAAACGTTTTCAGTGAGACTAGTCCCAGAGCTTCAAGGTATGAGCCAAGAAGAGAGATTAAAGTTGAACCAGAAAATATTAAAAAACCGAATCAGGGAAGATATGATAACGGCATAAAAAATCCTGAGAGGTGTCACAATTAACTACGCTTAGGAGAGGACACTTATGACGACGTGCCAGTCCGAGAAAGAAAATACCAAGTGTGGTATGACAAACGTCCAGGAGGGACGGCAACACTGTCTTATATTAAGGTAATTTTTTAATTGTTGCAGCCCCGGTTATGTGACTTTGATTCTTTCGAGAAGTATTGATAAGGTGGACAAGGATCATAATATTCGAGAGGCGGGAAACAGGTACACTAGGGCACAACTAAAAGGCAAAAATAGAGATGAATCATAGCGATATTAGGTAATATTTCTTGAGCTTCAGAGCAGTCAAAACATGGAAGACCCCGGAGAGGTAAGTGACAGAGGCGAGATCCATACACAAGTTCAGTGACAGGTAAGATAGCGCTCAGACAGCAAGGAGAGTGAACCCAGTAGTGGCCAGTTGAGAGGCTGAGCCAGGAGCTACGACCCAACCCCTGCAACCACAAATAGCCGAGTACAATGAGGTGATGAACTGGACACATGTGTAATATCTGTGTCTAGTGTTAGCTGGTCAGTATTAAAACACATGCAACACCTGGGTATCTTTATTGTTGAAATGTTTCGCCTACGCTGATTACATCATCTTCATCTCACTACTACACTTACTGCCTCTGTATTTGACTGAAGAAGCCTACTGTGTAGGCGAAACGTTTCATCAATTAAGATACCCAACTGTTGCACATGTGTCTTAATCATCAACTGTATACTATCATTACAATGATAAAAACACATAAATATAACAGACACACACACACACACACACACACACACACACACACACACACACACACACACACACACACACACACACACACACAAAAACACACAAACACACACAAACACACACACAAACACACACACAAACACACACACTGGGGCAGAGAACAAGCGCTGGTAATACCTACTGTTAGCTTGATAAATAGTCTTCTGTCCCGTTAAAGGTCTTGGGAAACCTGATGAGAAATGCCCCCAGCTTAGTCGCTATGGTGGTGAGAAATGAAGATGTGGGGAGGGGGAAGTGGGAATGGGGATGGAGTGGTAGGAAGGGGGAGTGGAAGAGGTGGAAAGGAAAGAGAGATGGGAGTAAGAAGGATAAAACGAACAAAAGCGATGCGAAGAGAAAAGGGAAAGGAATGAAAAAGAGAAAACAGACATAACAAGGAGGGAGGAGACGAGACGTAAAGATAGAAGGGGAGGCGAGAGGATTAGTGAGAAGAAGAGACAACAGGAAAGACACGTGGAAACAAGAGTAAATATGAAAAGAGAAGATTGAAGAGAAGA
>NC_091323.1:20415362-20432862 GCF_038502225.1 Cherax quadricarinatus
AGGGAGACAGACATGAGGCACTAAACTACAGACCTGTATCACTAACGTGTATAGTATGCAAGGTCATGGAGAAGATCATCAGTAGGAGAGTGGTGGAGCACCTGGAAAGAAACAAGTGTATAATTGACAACCAGCATGGTTTCAGGGAGGGAAAATCCTGTGTCACAAACCTACTAGAGTTTTATGACAAGGTGACAGAAGTAAGACAAGAGAGAGAGAGGGGTGGATCGACTGCATTTTTTTGGACTGCAAGAAGGCCTTCGACACAGTTCCTCACAAGAGGTTACTGCAAAAGCTAGAGGATCAGGCACACATAACAGGAAAGGCACTGCAATAGATCAGAGAATACCTGACAGGGAGGCAACAACGAGTCATGGTACGTGACGAGGTGTCAGAGTGGGCGCCTGTGACAAGCGGGGTTCCACAGGGGTCAGTCCTAGGACCTGTGCTGTTCTTAGTATACGTGAATGACATAACGGAAGGGATAGACTCAGAAGTGTCCTTGTTTGCGGACGATGTGAAGTTAATGAGAAGAATCAAATCGGATGAGGATCAGGCAGGACTACAAAGAGACCTGGACAGGCTACAAGCCTGGTCCAGCAACTGGCTCCTTGAGTTTAACCCTGCCAAATGCAAAGTCATGAAGATTGGGGAAGGGCAAAGAAGACCGCAGACACAATATAGTTTAGATGGCCAAAGTCTGCAAACCTCACTCAAGGAAAAAGATCTGGGGGTGAGTATAACACCGAGCATATCTCCCGAGGCGCACATCAATCAGATAACTGCTGCAGTATACGGGCGCCTGGCAAACCTACGGATAGCGTTCCGATACCTCAGTAAAGATTCGTTCAAGACTCTGTATACCATTTACGTCAGGCCCATACTGGAGTATGCAGCACCAGTTTAGAATCCACACCTAGTCAAGCACGTCAAGAAATTAGAGAAAGTGCAAAGGTTTGCAACAAGACTAGTCCCAGAGCTACGGGGATTGTCCTACGAAGAAAGGTTGAAGGAAATCGGCCTGACGACACTGGAGGCCAGGAGGGTCAGGGGAGACATGATAACGACATATAAAATACTGCGCGGAATAGACGAGGTGGACAAAGACGGGATGTTCCAGAGATGGGACACAGACACAAGAGGTCACAATTGGAAGTTGAAGACTCAGATGAATCAAAGGGATGTTAGGAAGTATTTCTTCAGTCATAGAGTAGTCAGGCCGTGGAATAGCCTAGAAAGTGAAGTAGTGGAGGCGGGAACCATACATAGTTTTAAGGCGAGGTATGATAGAGCTCATGGGGCAGGGAGAGAGAGGACCTAGTAGCAATCAGTGAAGAGGCGGGGCCAGGAGCTATGACTCGACCCCTGCAACCACAAATAGGTGAGCAAATAGGTAAATACACACGCACACACACACACACACACACACACACACACACACGCACACACACACACACATACACACACATACACACACACTCAGAGTAGTCAGTAAGTGGAATAGTTTGGGAAGCGATGTAGTGGAGGCAGGATCCATACATAGCTTTAAGCAGAGGTATGATAAAGCTCACGGCTCATGGAGAGTGACCTAGTAGCGATCAGTGAAGAGGCGGGGCCAGGAGCTCGGACTCGACCCCCGCAACCTCAACTAGGTGAGTACACACACACGCACACACACACACACACACACACGCGCACACACACACACACACACTCACACACACACACACACACACACACACACACACACACACACACGCACGCGCGCACACACACACACACAGCTGACCCAGGACAGATTTACTTATGAATATTTGATAAGCACAAAGAAACAGCTTCGCTTGTCTCTTATTTACTCAAAGAATTGGATCCATAATATCTGCTTCCTTGCAGTCGAGTCCACGTGTCGTAACGAGAGAGGTCGCTGCAGCAGCTGAGAGAGGTCGCTGCAGCAGCTGAGAGAGGTCGCTGCAGCAGCTGAGAGAGGTCGCTGCAGCAGCTGAGAGAGGTCGCTGCAGCTGCTGAGAGAGGTCGCTGCAGCTGCTGAGAGAGGTCGCTGCAGCTGCTGAGAGAGGTCGCTGCAGCAGCTGAGAAGTGTTTGCAGATGCTGAGGTCTCCGCAGACGCTGAGAGGCCTTTGCAGATGCTGAGAGGTTGCTGAAAAAGATGATCTTACACATGTCACTGTCAGTCAGGCTAAGCACGTGGAGCTCAAAGAAGGATTGTTGTTTTCTGCTTTAAGACAGCCAAGAATCTTACAAGATCTGTTGTTTAGTAAGGTAAGACAGCCAAGAATCTTGCAAGATCTGTTGTTTACTAAGGTAAGACAACCAAGAATCTTGCAAGATCTGTTGTTTACTAAGGTAAGACAGCCAAGAATCTTGCAAGATCTGTTGTTTACTAAGGTAAGACAGCCAAGAATCTTACAAGATCTGTTGTTTAGTAAGGTAAGACAGCCAAGAATCTTACAAGATCTGTTGTTTACTAAGGTAAGACAACCAAGAATCTTGCAAGATCTGTTGTTTACTAAGGTAAGACAACCAAGAATCTTGCAAGATCTGTTGTTTACTAAGGTAAGACAGCCAAGAATCTTGCAAGATTTGTTGTTTACTAAGGTAAGACAACCAAGAATCTTGCAAGATCTGTTGTTTACTAAGGTAAGACAGCCAAGAATCTTACAAGATCTGTTGTTTACTAAGGTAAGACAGCCAAGAATCTTACAAGATCTGTTGTTTAGTAAGGTAAGACAGCCAAGAATCTTACAAGATCTGTTGTTTAGTAAGGTAAGACAGCCAAGAATCTTACAAGATCTGTTGTTTACTAAGGTAAGACAGCCAAGAATCTTACAAGATCTGTTGTTTACTAAGGTAAGACAGCCAAGAATCTTACAAGATCTGTTGTTTAGTAAGGTAAGACAACCAAGAATCTTGCAAGATCTGTTGTTTACTAAGGTAAGACAGCCAAGAATCTTACAAGATCTGTTGTTTACCAAGACGAAATATCCAAGAATCTTACAAGGGATATTGTTTACCAGGGTAAGAGCACGAGGAATCACAAGATCCGGCGTCTCAGGAGTAAATAACGAAGAGTCACCCACGACCTGGTGTCTTCCTATGACAAACACAACTCCTGAAGAACTACAATTTTTTCATAAGCTTAAAATTTAAAAATAAAGGGAAAACAGCTGTTCTGCCTTCCACTCTATCTTCTTTAAGATGATACATAATTTATTCTCCCATTTCTTTCAGTAAATTATAAAAAATCGCATAAATTTCGCTGATAAAAAAAAAAGGATTTGCCAAAAATTATTCCATTTTAGACAATTTTTCATTTTTTTTTTTTTTTTTTTTTGATAAATTTAGGTATGTGTGTTTTAACGAATCCTTCGATTTTTTTTTTACATTTACGGGAGAGACAATAAAAGAAAATACACAGACTGAGGGACTGAATGTTTCAAACTCTCCTCCATCTTGCACCGTTCTTTCCACTGACTGAAGAAGACACAGCTTGGCGAAACGTTTCCAGAATAAAGATACTCCAATGTTGCACAAGTCTCTCATTTATCAACTTAATGGTTTTTTTTAACCATTTATACAAAAAAATCATCAGAAAATTCACATTGATAAAACCAGACTGAGTGACGGTAAGTGACAGAGTTACGGAATGGATAACAGAATGAGTAACAGAATAACAGATTGAATAACAGAGTGAATAACAATAACAGAATGAATAACAGAATAACAGAATGAATAACAGAACGAATAACAGAATGGATAACAGAATGAATAACAATGGAAATGGTTAACAGATAGAAAGAGTAACGATTACAAAGGATAATAGACAAAAAGGTCAACAGTTGGAAAGGGTAACAGGCAGAAGGAGTAACAGGTACAGAGGAAGAGGAAGAGAGCATAAGAGGAAGAGAGGATAAGAGGAAGAGAGGATAAGAGGAAGAGAGGATAAGAGGAAGAGAAGATAAAGGAAGAGAGGATTAGAGGAAGAGAGGATAAAGGAAGAGAGGATAAGAGGAAGAGAGGATAAAAGGAAGAGAGGATAAGAGGAAGAGAAGATAAAGGAAGAGAGGATTAGAGGAAGAGAGGATAAAGGAAGAGAGTATAAGAGGAAGAGAGGATAAAAGGAAGAGAGGATAAGAGGAAGAGAGGATAAGAGGAAGAGAAGATAAAGGAAGAGAGGATTAGAGGAAGAGAGGATAAAGGAAGAGAGGATAAGAGGAAGATAGGATAAAAGGAAGAGAGGATAAAGGAAGAGAGGATAAGAGGAAGAGAGGATAAAGGAAGAGAGGATAAAGGAAGAGAGGATAAGAGGAAGAGAGGATAGGAGGAAGAAAGAGTAACAAGGTAGAAAGTGCAACAAAGAAAAGCAAATAGAAAGTATAACGGAGAGAACGGAAAACATCAGAAAGGGTCACAAACAGAAAGAGTAACAGAGAGGGTAAAAGTCAAAAAAATTAACAGCACGAAGAACAGCAACGAAAATTGAAATAAACACAAAGGAAAACAGACGGAAATGATTAAAGATTAAAAGGATAAAAAGCAGAGTAACAGGATGACAGGGAAACAGACAAAGCTTGACAGACAAAGCTTAAAAAAGTTTAACAAAGTGTAACAGACAAAGCTTAACAGACAAAGCTGAACAGACAAAGCTTAAAAAAGTTTAACCAAGTGTAACAGACAAAGCTGAACAGAGAAAGCTTAATAGGCAAAGTTTAACAAACTAAGCTCAACAGAAAAAAAAACAGACAAACTATCATCCTAAACTGTTTTTAAATGTGTTTTTTTTTTCAAGAAAAAACTTAAAAACCCGTTCTAGGCGTCGCCTCATTGATTTTAAAAAAACCAACCTATTTTTCCCAAGAATAAATTCTATTGTCGTCTATTTAAGAACAAACAAAAAAAATAATCCCACACCTGTTTCTTCTCTAAAAAAAAAAAAAAACCGCTGATCGTAAAAAAAGTTCGAAAAACTGAAATTTTTTCAAGTTAGAATAAAAAAAAAAAAATTCAGAGACCGGGCTGTAACATAACGATATAAATTCGTTACAACACCAAGCCGAGCAAACAACTATGGATCCTTTCATCCGTTAACGGATATTCATTTAACCATTATGTTCCGTATGTAATTGAACTGGTAATCTTCTCTATAACACAACTAAATTTATTTTGATTGCAATTGAAAACATTTTATAATATATATATATATATATATATATATATATATATATATATATATATATATATATATATATATATATATATATATATATATATATATATATGCAAAACAACCACTCTGAAAGAATAGAGAAATTCCAAGCGCTTTCGTGACTACTCACATTATCAAGGAACTATGAAAGTAAAGCATCCAAGGAAGCTATATAAGGGGTCTGGTCGGCACCTCACTATCAGATCCCACAACGGTTTAAACACGTGACGCGCGGCGAGCCAACTTGGAAAGGTCCTTGGCACAACTCACCCCACAAACTATTCTACCCAAGAAATAAGAAATTTTAAAGATTATTTGTCCAGTGTATTATTAAATTCTTCCCAAATTCTATTAATTATAAATGGATCTAATTTATATAAACCAAAGGAAATATTCATATTATTGTCAAAACTGCTTTTTATGAAACAAGATTCAATTATATTCCTGTCGACCATGGACTTGCTTGATACTACTTTCTCAACTTTTTGAAAATCAATTGGATGGTTAAAATCTCTTACATGAATAAATAGAGCATTGGAATCTTGTCCAGTTCTAATGCTATATTTATGTTGTTTTAATCTTAGTTCGAGATTTTTACCAGTTTGACCGTAATAAACTTTATCGCAAATTTTACAAGGAATCTTATAGACACATCCATCAGCATTTTGGGGGGAATTCTTTATCAAAAGTTTTTTTACTGTATCGAGATTTTTGAATACAACTTTAATATTAAAAGTCTTAAGAAGAGAAGGCATATCAACCAAGTTTTCATGGTAAGGGAGAACCAACATATTTTTATTTGAATAAGGCTGGTTGTCCCTTTTTGGATTGTAAAAAGTATTTCTGGCAACTTTAAAAGATTTATCAATTACATTTCTTGGGTATTTTAAATCATTACCTATTTCATAAATTTTGGATATTTCCTCATCTATGAACTCAGGACTACAAATTCGTAAAGCTCTCAGAAACATTGATGAGAAAACAGACAGTTTGACTCTATCTTGATGCGAGGAATAATAGTGGACATAGGAACAGTTATTAGTAGGTTTTCTGTAAATTTTAAATTTGAATTCATTATTACCCTTAATAATTAAAACATCTAGAAAAGGCAATGAGTTATTTTCTTCAAACTCAACAGTAAAGTTTATTGAATGGGCTAAGCTATTTAATTTTCCAAGGAAATGGTGTATATCTACATTTTTGGGCATAAGACACAAAATATCATCAACATATCTGAACCATTTAGCTCTATTAGGGAGGATTGTGTTAAGTAACCTTGTTTCAAAAAATTCCATGTATAGGTTACTAATTAATAGGTTACTATAATTAATAGAATTTGGGAAGAATTTAATAATACACTGGACAAATAATCTTTAAAATTTCTTATTTCTTGGGTAGAATAGTTTGTGGGGTGAGTTGTGCCAAGGACCTTTCCAAGTTGGCTCGCCGCGCGTCACGTGTTTAAACCGTTGTGGGATCTGATAGTGAGGTGCCGACCAGACCCCTTATATAGCTTCCTTGGATGCTTTACTTTCATAGTTCCTTGATAATGTGAGTAGTCACGAAAGCACTTGGAATTTCTCTATTCTTTCAGAGTGGTTGTTTTGCATATTCTGAAATCACCTGTTTACTGTGATCTTATTGCATTAATGGATACCACACGACTCTTCAGAATGTTCTCGATAAACTTTCCTAATCATATATCTTTTGTTTCACAGTTTTCTTCTGCACTGATCAAGTCCCACAAGTTAAAAATTCGACTTAATTTCTTAAAAAATTGTTTAAATGAACAAGTTCTGCCCAAGTCTCTTTTACCCAATAGACTCCTTGACATGAGAGATCGTCCTTTTGATGATTTTATGAGAATTATTCTTCAGAAACATATTGAAATAACTAAAATACAGGAGAAGGAAGCATTCAAAATATTGAGAAACAAAAAATACTCTTTTAATCAGGCCATTCCATCAGAATGGAAACACAGTATGTTGGATCATTGCTATAATAAACTCAGAAGAATTTGTAATGAACTCAAGAGCAAACTACAAAGAAAATTAGACATTTTAATTGAAAATAGTGATTGGACAAAGCATGCTAATAACAATTTTGTAATTAACTTATCAGATGAAATTTTAGACAAACATACAACTGCTGCTCTAGGTTTTGGCTTAAGTTTTGCAACTTCAAAAAAAACTTAATAGTGTTGAAATTGCAAAAGCCTTTTGTAACTTTGAAAAATTTTCTGATTTATCCTCTGATGAAATTAATATTAGTAAAGGAATGGTATATAGCTCTATGTTAAAACCAAACATTCCCAATTGCCCTCAAAGATTCTTTAAGTCTTATGATACACTTAATAACAATAAAAATTTGCGCCTTACTAAAGCAGACAAAATAAATGCAATAGTAATTATGAAAGAAAATGATAACCAAGAAAAAATGAATAATCTCTTAGATGATACTGAAACCTATTCTAAACTTAGGAAAAATCCCCTAGAAACCGTTAACAGCAATTTCAATAAAACAATAAAACTTCTACTGAAAGGCAAAGATGAATTAGTCAAACAATTTACTTCCACTAATCCATCTTTGCCTTACATGTATGGACTAATAAAAACACACAAACCAGGGAATCCAGTCAGACCAATTATTAGCTCCATAGGGTCAGTTTCATATAAATTATCCAAATGGCTTGTTGATATTTTGAGCCCTATTGTTGGCAAAATTTCTAACTTTAATGTTAAAAACAACATAGACTTGGTTGATAAATTAAGCTCCTTGACTGACCTAAATGATTTTAACATGGTTAGTTTTGATGTTACTTCCTTGTTTACGAAAGTTCCTGTCGATGATTTATTAAGTTTCTTATCTGAAGAACTCGTTAACTATGATTTACCATTGCCAGTTCCTACTATCATTAAACTTATTAAACTTTGCATTGTTGATGCAAAATTTGTATTTAATGATAAATTTTACACTCAGAAGTTTGGTATGGCAATTGGAAATCCTCTTTCACCTGTTCTTAGTAACCTATACATGGAATTTTTTGAAACAAGGTTACTTAACACAATCCTCCCTAATAGAGCTAAATGGTTCAGATATGTTGATGATATTTTGTGTCTTATGCCCAAAAATGTAGATATACACCATTTCCTTGGAAAATTAAATAGCTTAGCCCATTCAATAAACTTTACTGTTGAGTTTGAAGAAAATAACTCATTGCCTTTTCTAGATGTTTTAATTATTAAGGGTAATAATGAATTCAAATTTAAAATTTACAGAAAACCTACTAATAACTGTTCCTATGTCCACTATCATTCCTCGCATCAAGATAGAGTCAAACTGTCTGTTTTCTCATCAATGTTTCTGAGAGCTTTACGAATTTGTAGTCCTGAGTTCATAGATGAGGAAATATCCAAAATTTATGAAATAGGTAATGATTTAAAATACCCAAGAAATGTAATTGATAAATCTTTTAAAGTTGCCAGAAATACTTTTTACAATCCAAAAAGGGACAACCAGCCTTATTCAAATAAAAATATGTTGGTTCTCCCTTACCATGAAAACTTGGTTGATATGCCTTCTCTTCTTAAGACTTTTAATATTAAAGTTGTATTCAAAAATCTCGATACAGTAAAAAAACTTTTGATAAAGAATTCCCCCCAAAATGCTGATGGATGTGTCTATAAGATTCCTTGTAAAATTTGCGATAAAGTTTATTACGGTCAAACTGGTAAAAATCTCGAACTAAGATTAAAACAACATAAATATAGCATTAGAACTGGACAAGATTCCAATGCTCTATTTATTCATGTAAGAGATTTTAACCATCCAATTGATTTTCAAAAAGTTGAGAAAGTAGTATCAAGCAAGTCCATGGTCGACAGGAATATAATTGAATCTTGTTTCATAAAAAGCAGTTTTGACAATAATATGAATATTTCCTTTGGTTTATATAAATTAGATCCATTTATAATTAATAGAATTTGGGAAGAATTTAATAATACACTGGACAAATAATCTTTAAAATTTCTTATTTCTTGGGTAGAATAGTTTGTGGGGTGAGTTGTGCCAAGGACCTTTCCAAGTTGGCTCGCCGCGCGTCACGTGTTTAAACCGTTGTGGGATCTGATAGTGAGGTGCCGACCAGACCCCTTATATAGCTTCCTTGGATGCTTTACTTTCATAGTTCCTTGATAATGTGAGTAGTCACGAAAGCGCTTGGAATTTCTCTATTCTTTCAGAGTGGTTGTTTTGCATATTCTGAAATCACCTGTTTACTGTGATCTTATTGCATATATATATATATATATATATATATATATATATATATATATATATATATATATATATATATATATATATATATATATATATATATATATATATATATATATTTATAATATATTTATATAATATATATATAACGTGTTTGTGTGTGTGTCGTGCCGAATAGGTAAAATTGGTCAGTTAGGAAGAACTCATTTAAAATTAAATGCGTACAAAACTTACTTAACTTTATTATAACAACCGCAATTTAATTTGGCCTAATCCAACTAAATATATTTTATGTAAGTTTACAATAATTTAGTAAGAAACAAACATAATGAAATATATATTTTTTCGTTAGGTTCAGAATGATTTTTGCGAAAATATTGCATATACAAATTTTCGCTTGTCTTATTCAGCAAGAAGAGCGTTGCTATTTAAGCCAAAATCGCAAGTTTTACATATTCGGCACAACACACACACACATACACATATATGTGTATATATATATATATATATATATATATATATATATATATATATATATATATATATATATATACATATATATATATATATATATATATACATATATATATATATATATATATATATATATATATATATATATATATATATATATATATAAATATAGGGAGGTACCACCTCTAGAACTGTTATAGGGACCCTCATCCTCAGAGAAAAGAATAAACTTGCTTCAGGGAAAACTCAAGGTTCTCCCTGAAGCTGCTTGAGAATTTTCTCCTACCACCCCCTATATTATATATATATATATTTATATATATATATATATATATATATATATATATATATATATATTCTCATTTCTAGAGAATAACATCATAATGTACATTCCAAAACATACGTTAAAATTACATTTAATGAGCTGAACAAGTGGTGGAAGCAAACTCCGTACACAGTTTAAAGAGTAGCTACGACAGAGGGTAAAAAAATAGTATTAGGAACAAGCAGTTTCGATCGACTGTAGGATTAAAATTAAGCGGTGCCAGGAGTGGCTTCCTTTAAACTCAAATTAGCGAGTATTAATCGAGGATCTCGCCTACACAGATTATTAGCTGTGTCAGTGAAAGAAATATTATCCTTGAAACATCTGCAGCAGGGACACAGCTCGTTAATCAATGGGATACAGGTTTACATGGGTCTACTGCAGTGTCACTATCACAGCAGCTTAGCGAGACTAAATTAATGTCAGCAGGTCATTACCGCTAATCTCACTCATAACACTGATGATTATTCTGACGCCAGATCATGAGAAGAGACTCGAGTCCCTTAGTGTACAGGTGAAGACTCAGCAGACAGGTAAAGCAACAGCAGATAGGTGAAGACTCAGCAGACAGGTAAAGCAACAGCAGATAGGTGAAGACTCAGCAGACAGGTAAAGCAACAGCAGATAGGTGAAGACTCAGCAGACAGGTAAAGCAACAGCAGATAGGTGAAGACTCAGCAGACAGGTAAAGCAACAGCAGATAGGTGAAGACTCAGCAGACAGGTAAAGCAACAGCAGATAGGTGAAGACTCAGCAGACAGGTAAAGCAACAGCAGATAGGTGAAGACTCAGCAGACAGGTAAAGCAACAGCAGATAGGTGAAGACTCAACAGACAGGTAAAGCAATAGCAGATAGGTGAAGACTCAGCAGACAGGTAAAGCAATAGCAGATAGGTGAAGTCTCAGCAGACAGGTAAAGCAATAGCAGATAGGTGAAGACTCAGCAGACAGGTAAAGCAACAGCAGATAGGTGAAGACTCAGCAGACAGGTAAAGCAATAGCAGATAGGTGAAGACTCAGCAGACAGGTAAAGCAACAGCAGATAGGTGAAGACTCAGCAGACAGGTAAAGCAATAGCAGATAGGTGAAGACTCAGCAGACAGGTAAAGCAACAGCAGATAGGTGAAGACTCAGCAGACAGGTAAAGCAACAGCAGATAGGTGAAGACTCAGCAGACAGGTAAAGCAATAGCAGATAGGTGAAGACTCAGCAGACAGGTAAAGAAATAGCAGATAGGTGAAGACTCAGCAGACAGGTAAAGCAATAGCAGATAGGTGAAGACTCAGCAGACATGTAAAGCAATAGCAGATAGGTGAAGACTCAGCAGACAGGTAAAGCAACAGCAGATAGGTGAAGACTCAGCAGACAGGTAAAGAAATAGCAGATAGGTGAAGACTCAGCAGACAGGTAAAGCAACAGCAGATAGGTGAAGACTCAGCAGACAGGTAAAGCAATAGCAGATAGGTGAAGACTCAGCAGACAGGTAAAGCAACAGCAGATAGGTGAAGACTCAGCAGACAGGTAAAGCAATAGCAGATAGGTGAAGACTCAGCAGACAGGTAAAGCAACAGCAGATAGGTGAAGACTCAGCAGACAGGTAAAGCAACAGCAGATAGGTGAAGACTCAGCAGACAGGTAAAGCAATAGCAGATAGGTGAAGACTCAGCAGACAGGTAAAGAAATAGCAGATAGGTGAAGACTCAGCAGACAGGTAAAGCAATAGCAGATAGGTGAAGACTCAGCAGACATGTAAAGCAATAGCAGATAGGTGAAGACTCAGCAGACAGGTAAAGCAACAGCAGATAGGTGAAGACTCAGCAGACAGGTAAAGCAATAGCAGATAGGTGAAGACTCAGCAGACAGGTAAAGCAACAGCAGATAGGTGAAGACTCAGCAGACAGGTAAAGCAACAGCAGATAGGTGAAGACTCAGCAGACATGTAAAGCAATAGCAGATAGGTGAAGACTCAGCAGACAGGTAAAGCAACAGCAGATAGGTGAAGACTCAGCAGACAGGTAAAGAAATAGCAGATAGGTGAAGACTCAGCAGACAGGTAAAGAAATAGCAGATAGGTGAAGACTCAGCAGACAGGTAAAGCAACAGCAGATAGGTGAAGACTCAGCAGACAGGTAAAGCAATAGCAGATAGGTGAAGACTCAGCAGACAGGTAAAGCAACAGCAGATAGGTGAAGACTCAGCAGACAGGTAAAGCAATAGCAGATAGGTGAAGACTCAGCAGACAGGTAAAGCAACAGCAGATAGGTGAAGACTCAGCAGACAGGTAAAGCAATAGCAGATAGGTGAAGACTCAGCAGACAGGTAAAGCAACAGCAGATAGGTGAAGACTCAGCAGACAGGTAAAGCAATAGCAGATAGGTGAAGACTCAGCAGACAGGTAAAGCAATAGCAGATAGGTGAAGACTCAGCAGACAGGTAAAGCAACAGCAGATAGGTGAAGACTCAGCAGACAGGTAAAGCAATAGCAGATAGGTGAAGACTCAGCAGACAGGTAAAGCAACAGCAGATAGGTGAAGACTCAGCAGACAGGTAAAGCAATAGCAGATAGGTGAAGACTCAGCAGACAGGTAAAGCAATAGCAGATAGGTGAAGACTCAGCAGACAGGTAAAGCAATAGCAGATAGGTGAAGACTCAGCAGACAGGTAAAGCAGTAGCAGATAGGTGAAGACTCAGCAGACATATGAAGGTTAAATTAGCACCAACTGCTAGAAAAATTATGGAAAAAAAAAGCAAAAAAAAAAAAAAATTTTAAAACATATCTGTTCTTCTCTTTCAATCCTTGGTGACTGTACCGCTTTGTTTTTTCCATTTTTTCTCTCTATCTCTCATTTTTTTTACACAAGGTTTTACAAGCTTATGGTAAGGATTCCTAACTTTGTTTACAAGCTAAGAGCTGTTACGTACATCAGCTCATTTGAAAGTCTTTTAATTATGAAACATACAAATATGGAACAGGGTGAAGTTGGAGCCATCTGTGGGCCAGTAATTTCATTTGATCAGCTGATTTTCTTTCGTTGATATTATGCTGTACGAACATGTTCCAGAGTCGAGTCATCCTAGAAATAAATGATCTCAGATAAAGTGGTGTTCTGGAAAAGGGAACAGCCAGAGTGATGCTGCTAATTGCCCGTCTTGATGCGTAGAAGCTCACCTCTCGCTGTTCTAGGAGTGGATCCAAGTGTGGTACTTTGACAATATTAGCCTTGTACATAACAGTAAGGCCACCCACATTCCTCCATTGTCGAAGGCTCTGCTGAAATGACAAATTAACCAGCTCTGTTCTCTATGCTGTTAAGAAGTCGCAGATGAGATGGAGGGCTGGCAATCCAAGAGAGTGGAACATACTCAAGTTGTGAGCGTACTTGTGCCTTGTACAATCTAATGTACAATCTCTACTGTACTTGTACAATCTACTCTACTCTACTTGTACAATCTCTACTGTCGATCAGATGCTAGGTACGTCGAAGTGCTGAAAACTTCCTATCCGCCTTGTTTGCAGGATTTCGAACGTAATTCTTCATGGTCAGTATGGAGTCAAATTTCACCCCAGGGATATCAACTTTGTCCCCTGGTACCAACACACTCCCATTCATTCTTACCACTGCTCCAATATTATCATCTTAGTACCTAAAGGCCATTAGTTATGTTTTCTCAGGAGCAAATGTGACCCGCCATCGTTTTCCCCAGGCTGATATAGCTCTTAGCTGGTGGTTGGCATAACTTAGAGCAGCTGGCATTTCCTCTCTTGGATCAGTAAATATCAGAGAACAGTCGTCTGAGTCGTCTGCATATGCATGAATTCTGGGATGAGATTAATAAAGTCATTGAGGTAGACATTCTATAATAATGGCCTAAGCACACTTCCCTGACTCTGACCCGTTGAAAATTACGCTTAGAGATCTACCTTGAAGGTAATCACTGAGACACAGTGCAGAGCCTGCAGTTCACAGTGCTTCCAGATTTTCCAAGAGTCCCAGCTGCCATACTAGGTCGAAAGCGCCTGCAATGTTTAGTGTTAATACACAGCTGACTTTGGATTCATATCTCTCTCTCTCTCTCTCTCTCTCTCTCTCTCTCTCTCTCTCTCGCTCTCCAGTATATCGAGGGTTCAAGAAATGAATGACAGTTTCAAGGTTCAACCACAAGCGTTGCTCCAGCTGTGGTTGATCTAGTGCTCAACCTTCAACCAACTTCTCTGAGCTGCTGACTACGTGGCGACCAGCTTCTCGACAGAGTTTCTTGGAGGGTCACATCCGAAAGAACTTTGGTTCAATTCACGGACTCCAAGATGTGTATTTTCAAGACTCATTATAAACCAGTTGCTCCCGTTAAGATTGTAATAAACAGGTGTCTGGGTGTTAACGGACTGTTGTAGACTGAGTCCCTGGAGGCGGCATACCACAGACACGGAAATTCTATATAGTGAATCTTTGCAAATAAATTTTAAAGAAATATATCCAGAATTTAATAGGAGGTAATTTATTAAATTTCTTATGAACCTTTTTCAATTGTGTTTACAAAATAAATAATCGCACTAAACGTTCAATACCCGACACGGGTGTAAACTACCGAGTGTCCGTGGTTCGATTCCTGGTACGGAACATAAGAACATAAGAATGGAGGAACACTGCAGAAAGCCTACTGGCCCATACAAGGCAGGTCCTTATCAAATGACCTCTACCCAAAGCTATCCAAGAATTTACTCCCGTACCCAATGACACGAATCAAACCCAGCCCCTTCCACTCATATATTTGTCCAATCTCTTGTTAAAGCTACCCAAGGTCCTAGCCTCGATCACCCTACTGGGAAGATTGTTCCACGCATCCACAACTCTGTTAGAAAACCAGTACTTACCTATGTCCTTTCTAAATCTAAATTTATCCAACTTAAATCCATTATTTCTGGTTCTTACCTGGTTCGACACCCTCAGTACTTTATTAATATCGCCTTTGTTTATGCCCGTCATCCACTTATACACTTCAGTAGTTTCTCCCCTCATTCTACGTCTCTCCAGAGAGTGGAGATTTAAAGCTTTAAGTCTATCTTCATACGGGAGATTCCTTATACAGTAAATCATTTGTCATTCTTCTCTGTATGTTCTCCAATGAGTCTATATCCATCCTGTAGTAAGGAGACCAAAACTGAGCAGCATAATCTAAATGAGGCCTCACTAGTGATGTATAGAGCTGTAAAATAACTTTTGGACTTCTGTTACTTATACTTCTTGAGATAAATCCAAGTAATCTGTTGGCCTTGTTGTGCACACTAAGGCACTGCTGTCTTGGCTTTAGGTTTCTGCTTTCCATGACCTCCTGCATATTTTGGACCTTCTGCGTTAGGAACCTCCTGTATGTTGGGACATCCTCTATGTTGGGGACCTTGTTCCAGTCACTGTATTGTTCCTTTTTGTTCTTCAACCTGCATCCAAAGCCTTTTTCACATTCTGTATGATCAAGCTCTACTTCACCTAGTTTATAGCTTTGAGTGTTATTTTCATTACCAAGGACTAGTATCTTACACTTATCCATATTGAACTTCATCTGCCATTTTTCAGACCAAGACATTAATCTGTCCAAATTCTCCTGGAGTTCATTGCTATCCTCCTCAGAATGAGTCATACGGCCTACCTTTGTATCATCAGCAAATTTGCTCATGTCACTCGTAATCCCTTCATCAAGGTCATTAATGTAAATTATGAACAAGAGAGGGCCTAAAACTGATCCTTGTGGAACGCCACTAGTGACTAATCCCCATTCAGATTTGACCCCATTAATCGAAACACTCTGCTTTCTAATGGTAAGCCATGCCTCTATCCATGCTAGAACTTTATCTCCTATAGCATGATCTGCCACTTTTCTTAAGAGTCTCTTGTGAGGTACTCTATCGAAGGCTTTACTAAAATCCAAATAAACAATATCATATTCTTTATCACTGTCTACTGCCTCAAATGTTCTATTGAAGAACGTCAGTAAATTTGTCAAGCAGGGGCGCCCCCTCATGAACCCATGCTGAGATTCATTAATCAAATTATGCTCTTCAAGGTGACTTCTAATAATGTCAGCTATAATTGATTCTAATAACTTGCCCACTATAGATGTCAGGCATATTGGACGATAATTTGAAGGAACGGACTTATCCCCTGATTTGAATATAGGAACCACATTAGTCATCTTCCACAACTCTGGCACAACACCAGTAAGGATGGACGCATTAAACACACTCGTTAATGGCTGACTAAGTTCCATCTTGCATTCCTTAAGTACCCTGGAACACAACTCATCGGGTCCCGGGGACTTATTTTGCTTCAGTTTGTCTATCTGTTTAATAACCATGTCCCTCGTGACAGTAATATTAGTTAATTTAAATTCATCAGGAACTAAATAATTGTTAATTGCTGGAATCTCATTTACATCTTCCTGTGTAAAAACTGACAAAAAATAGTTATTAAATAAGGAACACATTTCCAGTTCGTTATCCGTCAGCTGTCCATTCCCAATTTTCAGAGGTCCTACTTTTTCCTTCACCTTCGTCCTATACACTTGAAAGAACCCCTTTGGATTGGTCTTTGATTCATTAGCAACTCTAATTTCATAGTCACGTTTAGCCTTTCTAATCCCCTTTTTTACTTCTCTTTTAAGCTGGACATATTGGTCAGTAAGGTTAACCTCTCCTCTTCTGATGCGCCTATAAATTCCCCTTTTCTCCCTTAATAGATGCTTTAGCCTCCTGTTAACCCATTTGGGATCGTTATTGTTAGACCTAATTTCTCTCTGGGGAATGTATATACTCTGAGCACGGTGTACATTATTAAGATAAAAGTAGTAAACGCAGATCCCTTCGTAATCATAAGTATGATCATCATCAATAAAATCATTAGCTAGATAATCCCCAATCGAGATTAGACAGGTGTTCCCTAAGTCCACTATAATCGGCAGAACGAAAATCAGGGATATTTACCGTATTATCATTATTCTTGTATTCCCAGTTAATGATAAAAGTGATGGATTTGTGATCACTTTCGCCAAGCTCTTCAGTGATCTCCAGATTATTCACGAGTGTTTCCTTATTTGACAAGACTAGGTCGAGCAAATTATTACCTCTGGTAGGCTCTGTTACACACTACTACAGAAAACAGTCCTGAACTGTTTCCATAAAGTCACTGGACTCCAGATTACCGGTCAAAG
>NC_091323.1:20435362-20437862 GCF_038502225.1 Cherax quadricarinatus
GAGCAGTGGAAAAGGATAGAACAAGAATGGGAGAGAAAATTAGGAGAGCTTTCTGAAAAAATGGAGAAAGAGCTCTCTGTGAAATGGGAAAAGAGGTTGGAGAAGGAGACGAAGAATTGGGAGGCACAAGTCGAAACTGCAGTAGCCAGGGTAAAGGTCCTAGAATTTGAGGTAAACAGGCTGAAGCAAGTCTCAGGGGTAGTGACCAGAGAAGACACACCATACAAAGCTGAGAGGCTGAACAGGAAGGAAGGAGATATGAATTATGCTAAGGTCATATCAGCCTGCAAAGAAGGGCCAGGGACTGGAAGGGAAGAGCAGATGGGTGCAGATGGAGAGGGAGATAGGTCGAATGCTGAGGCACAACCATGCTACCAAGAGCCACTGGAAAAATCAAGGGAGAAAATGACCACATACAGACAGGAACTAGAGTCAAAGAGGGAGAGGCAATGGGAGGAGGAAAGGACAAAATCAGTGATTATCCATGGGCTTCGGGAGAGAGAGGAAAGGACACACACTGAAAGACGGCAGGAAGAAAGAAAGGAGATTGAGAAAATCATCACGGAAATAGGGGGAGAAGACATGGATGAGATTGTAAATTTTCAGAGAATAGGGGGGTACTTGAAGGGGAGAAATCGACTGATCAAGCTGATTCTCAGGACAAAAACAGTGCGGAACAGGATCCTCCAAAAGAAACCACGGTTGGAAAGCTAGGAAGAGTACAAGGTGTTCCTAGACAGAGACAGAACTCAAACAGAGAGACAGCAGCTGAGGGAGAGGACAAAAAAGCGAGAGGAGCTAGGAGAGGAGACAAGGATGGAACCAGCAGAGGTCAGTCAGAGCAGAACAGAGCAGCAAGGGCAAGCACACACACAACTATCCTCAGAACCCCACAACCTATCACACCATCCCAACACACAACACAATCCATACCCACACCTTCCACCCAACCCCCAACCATAGAATCCCACAGTATGCTACCAGGTCTCCCACCCCCACAGGCCCCCCCAAACCACAGTGTTGGAAAGGAAACTGAAGGTATGGTACACAAATGCTGATGGAATAACAAACAAGTGGGAGGAGTGGCACGAAAGAGTCAAAGAGGCATCACCAGACATCATAGCGATCACAGAAACCAAGCTTACAGGTATGATAACAGATGCCATCTTTCCAGCAGGATACCAGATCCTGAGAAAAGACAGAAGGAACAGGGGGGGTGGAGGAGTGGCATTGCTGATCAAACACCGATAAAATTTTGATGAGCTGGAGAGAGGAGACAGTGGAGAAGAAAGTGATTACATAGCTGGAACGCTTCACTCTGGACGTCCCAAGGTGATAATTGCAGTGATGTATAACCCACCACAGAACAGCAGGAGGCCAAGGCAAGAGTATGACGAGAGCAATAGAGCGATGGTTGACACACTGGCTGCAGTGGCGAGAAGAGCTCATGTATGCAGGGCAAAGCTCCTGATCATGGGCGACTTTAACCACAAGGAGATCGAATGGGAGAACTTGGAGCCACATGGGGGCCAAGATACATGGAGGGCTAAGATGATGGAGGTGGTACTGGAAAACTTCATGTACCAACACGTAAGGGACACTACAAGAGAGAGAGGAGAGGATGAACCAGCAAGACTGGACTTAGTATTCACCTTGAGTAGTGCAGATATTGAGGACATCACATATGAAAGACCCCTTGGGGCCAGCGATCATGTGGTTTTGAGCTTCGAATACACAGTAGAGCTACAAGTGGAGGAGGAAGCAGGAAGGCCAGGACAAATGAAACCAAACTACAGGAAAGGGGACTACACAGGAATGAGGAACTTCCTGAATAAGGTTCAGTGGGACAGAGAACCGGCAGGGAAGCCAGTTAATGAGATGATGGAATATGTAGCAACAATGTGCAAGGAGGCTGAGGAGAGGTTTGTACCCAAGGGTAACAGGAATAATGAAAAAGCCAGGATGAGCCCATGGTTCACCCAAAGATGCAAGGAGGCAAAAACCAAGTGTGCTAGGGAATGGAAGAAATATAGAAGGCAAAGGACCCAGGAGAATAAGGAGAGCAGTCGTAGAGCCAGAAACGAATATGCACAGATAAGAAGGGAGGCCCAACGTCAATATGAAAACGACATAGCAGCAAAAGCCAAATCTGACCCGAAGCTATTATACAGCCACATCAGGAAGAAAACAACCGTCAAGGACCAGGTAATCAGGCTAAGGAAGGAAGGAGGAGAGACAACAAGAAATGACCGTGAAGTATGTGAGGAACTCAACAAGAGATTCAAAGAAGTGTTCACGGAGGAGACAGAAGGGGCTCCAGAAAGACGGAGAGGTGGGGTACACCACCATGTGCTGGACACAGTACACACAACCGAGGAAGAAGTGAAGAGGCTTCTGGGTGAGCTAGATACCTAAAAGGCAATGGGGCCAGATAACATCTCTCCATGGGTCCTGAGAGAGGGAGCAGAGGCGCTATGTGTACCCCTAACAACAATATTCA
>NC_091323.1:20447862-20453041 GCF_038502225.1 Cherax quadricarinatus
CTCCAACAGTGAGTGTTCTATGTTAAACACCTCCAACACTGAGTGTTCTATGTTGAACACCTCCAATAGTGAGTGTTCTATGTTGAACGCCTCCAACAGTGAGTGTTCTATGTTAAACACCTGCAGCAGTGAGTGTTCTATGTTTAACACCTGCAACAGTGAGTGTTCTATGTTGAACACCTGCAACAGTGAGTGTTTTATGTTGAACACCTGCAACAGTGACTGTTCTATGTTAAGTTGAACACCTGCAATATTGTTGTGTGTTAAGTTGAACACTTGCAATAATGTTCTTTGTTAAGTTGAACACTTGCAATAATGTTCTTTGTTAAGTTGAACACTTGCAACAATATTCTTCAAGATGAACACCTGCAACAATGAGTGTTCCATGTTAAGTTGACCTCTATACAAAACTTGGTCTTGTTCTTTACATTAACGAAAGCACCTAACCCGTAGGGGTCTTGCAGTGCTAGGGCTATGGGAGACACTCAGGTTTGATCCAAGGAAGGGGACAGTGGCTGTTCCTCTTCAGATTTTGTGTCCTGAAACTGAAAGAACTGGGGATGGCTGTTTTGTTCACTGCGGAAGCTCTAAACCCGTAGGATTTCAGCGGATGGATAAATAATCAAGTTGGATCCAAGTAGTGGGAGCTCCGCTTCCGTGGATCAAATGCCCTCCTTCAAGATGGCGCTGATGAATCGTCTGGGAGAATTACAAAGGAACTCAAAGCAGTGGCTTAAGCCAGGATTTCCATCGGGGGAACTAAGCCAGAATTTCCATAGGAGGGACTAAGCCAGGATTTCCATCTGAGGGGCTTAAGCCAGGATTTCCATCGGAGGGACTAAGCCAGAATTTCCATAGGAGGGACTAAGTCAGGATTTCCCTCTGAGGGGCTTAAGCTAGAATTTCCATCTGAGGGACCTAAGCCAGGATTTCTATCTGAGGGACTTAATCCAGGATTTCTATCTGAGGGACTGAAGCCAGGATTTCTATCTGAAGGGCCTAAGCCAGGATTTCTATCTAAAGGACCTAAGCCAGGATTTCTATCCGAGGGGCCAAAGCTAAGATTTCTATCCGAGTGGCCTAAGCCAGGATTTCCATCCGAGGGGCCTAAGACAAGATTTCTATCCGAGGGGCCTAAGACACGATTTCCATCGGAGGGACCTAAGCTAGAATTTCCATCCGAGGGACCTAAGACAGGATTTCCATCCGAGTGACCTAAGCCAGGATTTCCATCTGAGGGACCTAAGCCAAGATTACAATCTGGGGGCTTAAAAATCACATACTGAAAAAATCTAAGAACTCGTTTTTAAAAGCTTTTCAGTAGTGAAGTGAAATATCTGTGTCTCGTAGTCACTCGCTAATACAGTGAAAATCATCCATCAACTGGTAAACAAAAAAAGTATTGGCATCTGGGAGGGAAGGTTTTAACTTAATTAGCCTTTCCTCCTGGTGGATTCACTCCCCCCCCCTCCCCCAGACCTTCATGAAGTCTGCACTTCAGGTTTCACTGTCAGTGTCTTAAGATTATTTCACGTTAGCTTTGTTTTGGTGTCTATAATTTCTTGCAACAGGACATTCCTCTATAATTGAAGCACACGAGTGTACAACACCAGTAACGACTCCCCAAACACCTAACACTCTCAGCTTTATGGTGTAATTTCATACAATTATAATGTCCCTTGTAATCTTCCTCGTGTGAAATTATCATTTATAACATACAGGCTTATACTTAATGGTATATGACGTTATATGAAGAGTTTGGACGCAATTCCCTTCTGTTTTAAGCTGATCTTTTCTGGGAGTACCTTCAAATTATTCCTCATTGCAAAATCATAAAACTGAAATTGTTGCATATGCACACACACACACACACACACACACACACATTATATATATATATATATATATATATATATATATATATATATATATATATATATATATATATATATATATATATGTCGTGCCGAATAGACAGAACTTGCCATCTTGGCTTAAATAGCAACGCTCATCTTGCCATATAGGACAAGTGAAAATTTGTGTATGCAATAATTTCGCCAAAATCATTCTGAACCTAACGAAAAATATATATTTCACTGTGTTTGTTTAGTATTAAATTATTGTAAACAAATCTAAAATATATTTAGTTGGGTTAGGCTAAAATAAATTGCGCTTGTTATAATAAGGTTAGGTAAGTTTTCTAAGTTCCTTTTGGTGCAAAATTATAAATTTTTACATCAACATTAATGAAAAAAATATATCTTTAAACGTATAAGAGAAAATTTTAGAAAGGACTTAATTTTAAATGAGTTCTTGCTAATTGACCAATTTTACATATTCGGCACAACATATATATATATATATATATATATATATATATATATATATATATATATATATATATATATATATATATATATATATATATCCTTCCCACTCAAAAGTCTCAACTCTTTTTATAGATTTTTTTAATGATGCCAGCCCGTATATTATTATGAATTCTGGGCCAGAAACACCATTGTGGAGAGTCGCTCGCCACTGGAGTGCCGTCCTTGCAAGCTGCTGTCTATTAGAAAAGAATCCCAGAGTCATCGAATACGAAATAATTGCGAGCATGATGAGGCGAAGGAGGTGATTTGCAACGCTTCCACCTTTATATTGCACTGCAACAGCGCGCGCTTCCACCTCTATGTTGCACTGCAACAGAACAAACACGTAAAGAAATAATAACGATGCGTGCCGAGGAGACCTGCTTTTGTATGTAAATATATTTCACGTCAGTGGATATACTTGGAGTAAGCTTGCGCGTGCGCCAGGAATATCCGCGCTGAAGCCAATACGTTTGTGCTGTCGCAACGGCAGAATTATTCAGGCGTGTGTACCCGCCCAACCAATGATGAAATTTCCCAAAGGAGGCAAACGAATTGAGATTCTAATCTTAAACTTTTCGTCGTCCCACTGAAAATAAGTTTCACCTACTGCAGCACAGACTAGGTTACAGACGAATCTGTTAGTTTTTCCCCCCAGTTGCTTCAAGATTCCTCGACTATCTTGTAGAAAGCTCGGAGGTTACCACCACCAGCGATTCCTCCTCCAGCAGGTACTCCGACCTAAACAACGTGTGCGTAGAACGTAACGCCAAGGTATTCCAATATGTTCCACTCAGACGCATTTATTTTTTATTTAGCACATTTGTATATGTTCCGCTACCCTCATTTTTATATGATAGTTACACAGTGGGAACAAGAGCTGTTTCCTTGTTATATTGCATCACGCAGTATGGGGCTCGTACAAAGTATTGAAATCTTTCAACCTGGACTTGAAGACTCCAATACGGCCATGAGGATATCGTCAAGTATTCAATTTAAAACTTCGTCAGCTACGGGATCTTCGAAAGTTTAGTTTCCGTACAGATGGAGTTACTGTTAGGGGTCTAGGAAGGGCAATGGGAGCTGCAGCCTTCCCCAAAATTTCATCAGCTTCCAAAGCCCTTCCCCACTAAATAAAAATAATAATACCAGCAACGCTGTTTCAAGACAAATTCCCTGGCCCCTTTTTGCAGCCAGAGTGTTGTCCCTTGTGAGCTGGACCTGACTAGCTCGTGCTAGTGAGTCTGATGCCATAAGTGGATGTGATCTGACTAGGCTGGTCATTGGTCAAATCAGCGGGGTGACATGGGCATGCCTCGCGTGGGCCAGTAGGCTTGTTGCAGTGTTCCTTCTTTATGTTCTAAGACTCTAATACATAAAGCTTCTGGAGCCGCACCTGATCACACACAAACAAAACGTTTATATTACATCGTTATTGGTTTTTAATTATGTATATATAGGTCAATTAAAGCTACAGTGGAATAACACCCAATTATTTTTGCAGGTGTTCACTGGTCTGAAATCAAAGAAGAGTCACATGTGGTTAAATTTTTGTCATATTTGGAGAACAAGTTGAGCTGATACGTGAGAAAAATTGTATAACTAGAAGAAAGGAATATAATACGGATAATTTGGTGAATAAGACATGTGCAACACCTGGTTATCTTTATATGAGAGATGTCTCGCCTACAACGTCTATGTCAGTCTAATACAGAGACATAAGTAATCTGACATACTGAGGGAACTGATATAAAATGGCACGTAAGGCAACACCAGGATACATTTTCGCTCACCCCACATTCTCCCTGCATGTGCGTGTATATTAGATATATATATATATATATATATATATATATATGCAATAAGATCACAGTAAACAGGTGATTTCAGAATATGCAAAACAACCACTCTGAAAGAATAGAGAAATTCCAAGCGCTTTCGTGACTACTCACATTATCAAGGAACTATGAAAGTAAAGCATCCAAGGAAGCTATATAAGGGGCCTGGCCAACACCTCACTATTAGATCCCACAACAGTTAAACACCTGACGCGCGCTGATGAATGTGTCTATAAGATTCCTAGTAAAATTTGCGATAAAGTTTATTACGGTCAAACTGGTAAAAATCTCGAACTAAGATTAAAACAACATAAATATAGCATTAGAACTGGACAAGATTCCAATGCTCTATTTATTCATGTAAGAGATTTTAACCATCCAATTGATTTTCAAAAAGTTGAGAAAGTAGTATCAAGCAAGTCCATGGTCGACAGGAATGTAATTGAATCTTGTTTCATAAAAAGCAGTTTTGACAATAATATGAATATTTCCTTTGGTTTATATAAATTAGATCCATTTATAATTAATAGAATTTGGGAAGAATTTAATAATACACTGGACAAATAATATTTTTTTAATTTTCTTGGGTAGAATAGTTTGTGGGTGAGTTGTGCAAAGGACCTATCCAGTTGTGTCGGCGCGCGTCAGGTGTTTAACCGTTGTGGGATCTGATAGTGAGGTGTTGGCCAGACCCCTTATATAGCTTCCTTGGATGCTTTACTTTCATAGTTCCTTGATAATGTGAGTAGTCACGAAAGCGCTTGGAATTTCTCTATTCTTTCAGAGTGGTTGTTTTGCATATATATATATATATATATATATATATATATATATATATATATATATATATATATATATATATATATGTATATATATATATATGTCGTGCCGAAAAGGCAGAACTTGCGATCTTGGCCTAAATAGCAACGTTCATCTTGCCATATAGGACAAGTGAAAATTTGTGTATGCAAT
>NC_091323.1:20453141-20533141 GCF_038502225.1 Cherax quadricarinatus
GGTAAAAGTTGTCAGTTACCCCTTTTGTGGAATACTTTAGTTACGATGATGTAACCCTTTTTAGTGTGTGACTACCATATTCTGTATGATAGTTATGTTGTTGGGAAAACCCAGGGGGTTACTGCCCCCTTCTGTATGATAGTTATGTTGGGGAAACCCCAGTGTAACTGCCCGGATAGTTCTTGTTGGAAACCAAGTGTTCTGCCCCATTCTGTATGTAGTTATGTTGGGGAAACACAGGGTTATGCCATTCTGTATGATGTTATGTTGGGAAAACCCAGGGGTTACGCCCCGTGTGATAGCGTTTTTGGAATACAATGTGTAACTGCCCGGGGATATTTTTGGTTAAAAACCCCACAATGTGTTATCCTTGGGGATAGTTATTTGTTGGGAAACCCCCAGTGTAAACTGCCCCGGGGTAGTTATGTTGTTGGTGTGTAAAATGCCCCGGGGATAGTTATTTGTTAAAACCCCCAGGGGTAAACTGCCCTGTGTGGTTTTTTGTTGGGAAAACCCACAGTGTGAAACTGCCCTATTCTGTTGATAGTTTGTTGAATACCCAAAATGTGTAACTGCCCTTTTGATAGTTTGTTTTGGGGAAAACCCCCAATGTGTTACTGCCCGGGGATAGTTTGTTGTTTGGGAAAACCCACGTGTGTAATGCCCCATTCTGTATGTGTTATGTTGGAATACCCACAGTGTTTACGCCTGTGTGATAGTTGTTGTTGGAATACCCACAGTGTGTAACTGCCTGTGGATAGTTATGTTGTTCATTTCCCCAGGGGTAACTGCCCTTTTAAGTTATTTGTTGGGAAAACCCCCAATGTTACCCCTGTGTGATAGTTATGTTGTTGGAACACCCCCAGGGGTAACTGCCCCATTTTGTATGATATTTGTTGGGAAAACCCCCGTGTGTTACTGCCCTGTGTGATAGTTACGTTGTTGGAAACACAGGGGTAACTGCCCGTGTATAGTTATGTTGTTGGAAAACCCCAATGGTTACTGCCCTGTGTGATAGTTATGTTGTTGGAACACCCACAATGGTTTCGCCCCTGTGATGTTCGTTTTTGGGAAACCCCACAGGTGTTCGCCCCGGATAGTTACGTTGTTGGGAAAACCCCCCCGTGTAACGCCCGTGATAGTTAGGGTTTGGGAAAAACAAGTGTTTCCCCTGTGATAGTTACGTTGTTGGGAAAACCCCCCAAATCCCCCTTGTGATAGTTTGTTGTTGGAAACCCAATTTACTCCCCGTGATAGTTATGTTGTTGGAACACCCAAGTTTCTGCCCTGTGTGATGTTATGTTGTTGGAAAACCCCCAGGGGTAACGCCCCATTCGATGATAGTTTTTTTAATACCCAAGGTGTTTTGCCCCGTGTGATAGTTATGTTGTTGGAACACCCAAGTGTTCTGCCCCATTCATGATGTTATGGGAAACCCCGGTGTTACTGCCCCCGTGTGATAGTTATGTTGTTGGAACACCCAAAGTGTTCTGCCCGGTCATAGGTCATTGTTGGAGCACCCCCAATGTTACTGCCCTGGTCATAGGGGGACTTTTTAGAGCACCCCCAATGTTACTGCCCTGTGTCGGTATTGTTGGGGCACCCACAGTGTGCTGCCCGGGCATAGGTACATTGGGGCACCCACAATGTGTTACTGCCCTGTGCAGGTACATTGTTAAACACCCACAATTTTTTCTGCCCGCAAGGTACATTGTTGGAACACCCACAATGTTTTGCCCTGTGTCTATTTTTTGTTGAACACCACAATGTGTTCTGCCTGGGCTGGTACATTGTTGGAGACCCACAATGCGCCCTGTGCTAGGTACATTGTTGGGCCCCCAAAAGGGCCGCCCCGGCAAAGGGACATTGTTGGAGACCCACAAGGGTTTTGCCTGTGTCAAAGGGAAATTTTGGGAAAACCCAAATGTTTACTGCCTGTTCTTTAAATTGTTGGAGCACCCACAATGTGTTCTGCCCCGGTCATAGGTACATTGTTGGAGCACCCACAATTTACTGCCCTGTGTCTGGTACATTGTTGGGAGCCCCCAAAATTTTCTGCCATAATCTCTATCTTTGTTACACTGTGAAAACAAAGCTATGTTTGTTGTCATTATAAAGGACGGGTTGTATCACGATGTAATAAAATCTGTCAGTCTGAGCTGGGAGACTTCAGTAGGGAGATGAGGATATTGTCAAGTATTGTACATCACTGGTCCAGTAGCTAAGTAGGTTCAAAGATTTTGTACTAGTAGAGGAGTCACTACCACTTGGGAACTGGCTGGGAGAACTGCTGAAGGATGAGGGATGGAACTGGCTGGGAGAACTGCTGAAGGGATGGGGGATGGGAACTTGAGCTGCTGGAAGGGATGGGAATGGCTGGGAGAACTGCTGAAGGATGAGGATGGGAACTGGCTGGAGAACTGCTGAGGATGAGGGATGGGAACAGAATTTTTTTTAAGCAGTCATTAGACATATTGCATTTTGCAAATATTTTTTTTTCTGTAGGTTTTGATTCTCTTTACAAAATCGATAATAGAATTACTGAGGAGAAACCTGTACCAGGCAGGTACCAGCCAGGTATGTACTGAGTCTTCATTGCAGGTGAGGAGGGGCAATATGTGGCTTTCTTTACAGAAATAAAAGTGGGTAGATTAACAGTGTGTTTCTGTAACTTGTTCAGCTTAAAACTTTGACCCCAGTCCCTGACCCATTATGTACCTCTGTAATGTTGAGATCCAGTCCCTGGACCCCATTATGTACCTCTGAATGTTGAGGTCCCGTCCCTGGGCCCCATTATGTACCTCGAATGTTGAGGTCCAGTCCCTGGACCCCATTATGTACCTCTGTAAAGTTGGGGGTCCCGTCCCGGGCCCCATTATGTACCTGTAATATTGAGGTCCAGTCCCTGGGCCCCATTATGACCTCCTGTAATGTTGAGGGCCCGTCCCTGGACCCCATTATGTACCCCCTGTATGTTGAGGTCCAGTCCCCGGGCCCCATTATGTACCTCTGTAATGTTGAGGTCCCGTCCTGGACCCATTATTTCCTTCGAATGTTGAGGTCCAGTCCCCGGACCCCATTATGTACCTCAAAGCTTGAGGTCCAGTCCCCGGGCCCCATTATGTACCTCGTAATGTTGGGGGTCCAGTCCCTGACCCCATTATGTACCTCTGTAATGTTGAGGTCCAGTCCCCGGGCCCCATTATGTACCTCTGTTATGTTGAGGTCCAGTCCTGGACCCCATTATGTACCTCTTAATGTTGAGGTCCAGTCCTGGACCCCATTATTACCTCTGTTATGTGAGGTCCAGTCCTGGACCCATTATGTACCTCTATAATGTTTAGGCACAGTCCCGGGAAACCCATTATGTACCTTCCCGTAATGTTGAGGTCCAGCCTGGGACCCATTATATACCTCTGTAATGTTGAGGTCAGTCCCTGACCCCATTATGACCTCATAATGTTGAGGTCCCGTCCCGGGACCCCCTTATTACCTCGGTAATGTTGGGAGGTCAGTCCCGGGATCCCATATGTACCTCTGTAATGCTTGAGGTCCAGTCCTGGATCCCATTATGTACCTCTGTAAGTTGAGCCCACGCCCTGGACCCATTATGTACCTCTGTAATGTGATGCCCACGCCCTGGACCCCATTATGTACCTCAAGTTGGGTCAGCCCGGGATCCCAAAGTACCTCTGTAATGCTGAGGTCCAGTCCCGGGTCCCATTATCTCATGTTGGCCCCGCCCGGGCCCATTATACCTGTAATGTTGATGCCCACGCCCTGGACCCCTTTTGTACCTCTTTAAGTTGATGCCCACCCTGGACCCCATTATGTACTCTGTAATGTTTAGGTTCAGTCCTGGATCCCATTATGTACCTCTCTGTAATGCTGAGGTCCAGTCCGGATCCCATTATGTACCTCTGTAAAGTTGATGCCAATGCCCTGGACCCCATTATTTCCTCTGTAATGTTGATGCTAGCCCTGGACCCCATTATGTACCTCTTAAGTTGGAGGCTTCACCCTGGACCCCATTTATGACTTGTAATGTTGAGGTTACTCCTGGGCCCCATTATGTACCTCTGTAATGTTGAGGCCCAGTCCTTTGGGCCTCTATGTATTTTTAGTAAATTTATGGGTATGGGGTATAGGGAGATATTAAAACTATTTTGAAAGAGGGGCAGGAGTTAGGGAGGTAAGAGATGAGGGAGAGTGTGAGGAAAGTTAGGGGGGGATGATAATGAGGAGGAGTGGAAGAGAAGTTTGGAGGAGATGATAATGAGGAGGAGGGAGGGGAAGTTAGGAGGAGATGATAATGAGGAGGGGGGTGGAGGAGAAGTTAGGAGGAGATGATAATGAGGAGGGGGTGTGGAGGAGAAGTTAGAGGGGATGATAATGAGGAGGGAGTGTGGAGGAGAAGTTAGGAGATGATAATGAGGAGGGAGTGGAAGAGAAGTTAGGAGGAGATGATAATGAGGAGGGAGGGGGAAAAGAAGGAGGAGATGATAATGAGGAGGGGTGTGGAGGAGAAGTTAGGAGGAGATGATAATGAGGAGGGGGTGGAGGAGAAGTTAGGAGGAGATGATAATGAGGAGGAGTGGAAGGGGAAGTTAGAGGGGATGATAATAGGAGGAGGTAAGAGAAGTTAGGGGGAGATGATAATGAGGAGGGAGGAGGAGAAGTAGGAGGAGATGATAATGAGGGGGGAGGGGGAGAGAAGTTAGGAGGAGATGATAATGAGGAGGAGGGAGGAGAAGTTAGGAGGAGATGATAATGAGGAGGGGGTGTGGAAGAGAAGTTAGGAGGAGATGAAATGAGGAGGGGGAAGAGAAATTTGGAGGAGATGATAATGAGGAGGGGGGTGGAGAGAAGTTAGGGGGAGATGATAATGGGAGGGAGGGGGAGGAGAAGTTTGGAGGAGATGATAATGAGGAGGGAGGTGGAAGAGAAGTTAGGAGGAGATGATAATGAGGAGGGAGGTGGAGGGGAAATTAGGAGGAGATGATAATGAGGAGGGAGTGGAGAGAAGTTAGGAGGAGATGATAATGAGGAGGGGGGTGGAGGAGAAGTTAGAGGAGATGATAATAGGAGGGAGGGGGAGGAGAAATTAGGAGGAGATGATAATGAGGGGAGGTGGGAAGAGAATTGATAAATGAGGAGGAAAGGGGAGAAGTTAGGAGGAGATGATAATGAGGAGGGAGGTAGAGAAGTTTGAGGAGACAGCTTTAGTGGGGGTGAGATGGGGAAGGGAAAACCGAGGGGGTGAGGAGAGGGAAAATGATAAAGATAAAATTGGAGGATTATGGTGAGGGGAGGAAGAGGAGTGGAGGAAGATTATTTAGAACAAAAGTTAAGGTGGATATATGGAGGGATGGCAGGAAGGAAGGAGTGCAGGAAGGAAGAGGAGGAGGAAGGAGGGAGGAAGGAAGGAGTGCTAGAAGGAAGGAGGTGGAAGGGAAGGAATGGAGGAAAGAAGGAGTGGCAGGAAGGAACGAGTAGGGGAAGGAAGAATGGCAGGAAGGAAAGGGGAGTGGCAGGAAGGAAGGGGTGCAGGAAGGAAGGAATGGCAGGAAGGAAGGAGGCAGGAAGGAAGAGTGGCAAGAAGGAACGAGTGGCAAAGGGAAGGAATGGCAGGAAGGAAGGAGGCAGGAAGGAAGAGTGGAGGAAGGAAGGAATGGCAGAAGGAAGGAATGACGGAAGGAAGGAATGGAGGAAGGAAGGATGGGAGGAAGGAAGGAATGCTGAAGGGAAGGAATGGGAGGAAGGAAGGAATGGCAGGAAGGAAGGAATGGCAGGAAGGAAGGAATGGCAGGAAGGAAGGGGAAGGGAAAGGCAAAGGGAAAGGGAAAGGAGGAAGGAGGAAGGAAGGAAGGAATGGCAGGAAGGAAGGATGGCAGGAAGGAAGGAATGGCAGGAAGGAAGGAATGGCAGGGAAAGGGAAAAAGGGAAAGGCAGGAAGGAAGGAATGGCAGGGAAAGGGAAAGGGAAAGGAAAGGAAGGAATGGCAGAAGGAATGGAGGAAGGAAGGAAGAATGCAGGAAGGAAGGAATGGCAGGAAGGAAGGAATGGCAGAGGAAGGAAGGAAGGAATAAGGAGGGCAGGAAGGAAGGGTGGCAGGAAGGGAAAGGGAACAGGAAAGAAGAATGGAAAGGAAGGAATTAAGAAAGGGAGGAAGGGAAGGAAAAGCAGGAAGGAAGGGAATGGAGGGAAGGAAGGAATGGCCCGGAGAAGGAAGGAATGGAGGAAGGGAAAGGGAAAGGCAGGAAGGAAAAAGGAATGGAGGAAGGAAGAAAGGAATGGCAGGAAGGAAGGAATGGCAGGAAGGAAGGAATGGCAGGAAGGAAGGAATGGCAAGAAAGAAAGGGATGTCAAGAAAGGAAGGAACAGCAAGAAAGGAAGGGGGAGAGGAAAGAATGGGGAGGAAGAAAATGAGTTTAGAAAGGGCGAGAGAAATAGAGTAGAAAGTAAAGATGGAAGAGAGAGATTGGTGTAAGTGAGAGTAACGTAGCTGGTGTTGAGAGTTTACTGCAGCTGGCTGCTGTGTGGCCAGCCTAGATGACCCACGGAAACGTGGAAAGCTCATGATCCATGGAACTGAACTGCTCCTATACCTCCATGTATAACTCTACGGTGCACTTTATAACTCGTTGTATAACATGTATAATTCAGGTATAACATGTAACTTGTATAACTCATTGTATAACTCAGTGTATAACCAGTGTATAACTAGTAATAACAGTGTATAACTTAGTGTATAACTCAGTGTATAACTCAGTATATAACTCATTGTATAACTTAGTGTATAACTCAGTGTATAACTCAGTGTATAACTCAGTGTATAACTCAGTGTATAACTTAGTATATAACTCAGTGTATAACTCAGTGTATAACTCAGTGTATAACTCAGTATATAACTCATTGTATAACTTAGTGTATAACTCAGTGTATAACTCAGTGTATAACTCAGTGTATCCGTGTAAACCATATTTAAAATTAAAAATTATAACTCAGTGTATAACTCAGATATAACTCATGTTAACCAGTGTATAACCATTTATAACCGTATATAACTCAAATAACAGTGTAAAATCCCAATATATGCAGATGAAAATTTAAAAAATTTTTTAACTTAAGGAGCACATTTAGTAGCTCGACACACAGCAATTAGGTCAGTCTTCGAGTATGTGGCGCCGTTGTGGGGCCCTAAGCTGATTAAACATGCAGAAATGCTCTTGCAAACTGCAGGATTGTAGCTAATGCCACTAAAACCCAGAAAACTCAAAAGAATATTTATAAATAGGTATTTACTTACGTTTATAAAACCATTTTATTAATTTTTTTCCCTTATAGATTATCTAATATTAATTTTATTCTTTGTTCTGCAGGTAATGTGCGTAGTTTGCAAGAGCCCTAAACCCAGTTCGAAGAGTCGGGTAAGTACACTATATTCTGATTCACATCCCCCCCCACACACAAACTCTGCATTCAGCAGGATTCAAGTCACGCCGGGGGAAGGTTGGCGGGCCTCAAGAATCCCTTCGGGAAGCGGGGAGCCTTTTTTTAGCTTCATGTTTTTTTAGCCTTACACACCGGTGATTTCAAGTGATTCTTTTGTATATCCCCGATTGTTTTTTGCCTGGGCTTTGGGGTAAAGAAAATCGCTCGTGAGGCCCGGGAATATTCAGGTGAGTGAAATATCGGGAAACCTTTGCTTGAGGCCCACTGATGTGCCCCGGGACTGGGAGAAAACGGTTTTTAAACCAGGCTGCCCAGATTTTGAAGCATCTGTTCGAGTGGTTAGAGCGTCAATTTGCCAGCCTTTCCCCACGGCTTCTAATCCTGGACGGGATCTTTCTCTGTATATACCCATTTGTTTCGCCTGATGCATTAATAAATATAAATATACCCGGGCCCGTTGTGAGCCGCATCCAGAAAAAATCTTTTAAGAAACACTAAAACCTTTTGGGAATGTTAACTTTTAAGAACTCCAGTACCTGCGGGAAATGTTAACTGTGTAAGACACTCCAGTCCCCGCTGGAATGTTATACGTGTAAGACACTCCAGTACCTGCTGGAATGTTATACTTTTAAGACACCCGTCCCCGCTGGAATGTTATACTGTTTTAAGACACTCCAGACCTCCCGGGGAAATTTAATGTGTAAGACACTCCAGCCCCTGCCTTAGGTATTCAGTTGTTTGATAAAAAGAGGGGTATTAAAAATAAAATAGGGTGGCCCCAACAGACCTTATTGAGCTGGGGCAGAGCTTTAAAACTACTTTAAGGACCCGCTAAAAGGATCTAAAAAAAAAGAATTTTCGGGTATTAAGATATTTTGGCCGGGGTTGTGGGGGGGGAGGAGAGGTCAGGTTGGAAAGCATCAAAACTAACTCTCTCTCTTTTTTTTTTTTTTTTACACGGGGTTTTAAAAGGTGGATCCCTAGTTTTTTTTGACACCCATATTAAAAGGTTGGGGATTCCTAACTTTATTGGCAACCCAAGAGCTGTTACCTACATCAGCCTCTCTCTCTCTTTCTCTCCCTTTTTTTAATTTAATTCCCTCACTGCGGTGTTAGAGGATAAAGGGCCCCAAATTAGTCGGGTAAAAGAGCTTGGCAGTACAGTTGGGGGGAACAGTCATCACCATGACTACCTAACTCACTACCGGGAGAATTGATACCTGGTTAACTAAGTGCCTGGCTGCTTCCCCAACTGACAACCGGGGAACTGGCTCTTTGGCTTAACTCACTCCCTTTCCCTGCATCCTGGGCGGGCGGAAAGGTGCTCCCTTTCCCACTTTTGTTGCCAGTGTTAAAGTGTGAGGAAGGTTGGAGGTTGGGAAGGTTTTTTGGAGGGGGAGGTTGAAGGGGATTTTTGGGAGGAGGGAAGGCGGTGTATCCAGTAATAATTGTTTCCCTCCTCACATGATCCTTTTCCACGGGGCCCTGGGGGCATCTTACACTTGGGATAAGTGAGAATGGATTATGTCAGCCAGATGGCCCCTTTCCCACAAAACCTAACTGAGAAAACCCTTTGGCTGATTGCAGGTTTTTTATTTTTCCTACAAGGTAACAGTTTTATATATATATATTATATATATATATATATATATATATATATATATATATATATATATATATATATATATATATATATATAAAATATATATATATATATATATATTTAATTTTGGCCCCTTTTTTCCCAAGTGCTGACGCAGGGGGGTTTCCTTTGTGACCAGGGTGCACTGTACAGAGTCCGTTAAAAAACTGAAACAGTAAGCGTAAGAATACCCTTCGCCTGTTCCCCCAGGCGCAGATTTGGACAAGCCCAGGTTTGCTCAAATTTTTAAACGGGGAAAAATGTAACCTCTTCCATAAAAAATTTCGTGTGTGTGGGGACCTGATGAATCAAGACCAAGATACAGGAGGAAGTATAAAGTAAGCCCCAGTAAAAAAAGCAGGGGAAACCCACATTCAAATAGAGAGCACTGTATCAGCACCCGGGGCCTAGATTTTTCCAATCCCCAGCAGATATCAGAAATATTTGAACGAATGAAAATTTCCCTTCAAGAAGACAATAGATAAATACTATTTAGGGTTAAAGATCTCCCAGGTTGTGAGAATATCGGGATCATCCCCAACACCAACAGCCTGGTCGATCAGATAGTCAACAGGGGTGGTAGGGGGGGACGCAGCAGTATTTGGGGGGGAGGGAGGGTTTTCAGTACCAGAGCCGTGTGGGGCAGCCAAAGGCAGAGGGATTTACGACAACCATTGAGGGGCCCGGTCATTAAACCCCATGGGCCATTGATTTGTGTTTGTAGTGACTGAGATTCGTTCTAACCTGTGTGTGTTTTACTGACCAAATTTTGGTTTGGGCAGGGTCGATTTTAAAGCCCGGGCCCCCTGGTGGGGTACGTGTGTGTTTTATTTCCGGGCCCTTTTTCCCTTGTTTATTTTTGATAGTCACGCGTTTTTCGGTCTATGGCATCTTACTATATCTACTTTTTTAAGCTGCGTATTGAGTTTCCCTTCCCCACTCCCATCCGGGTACCCATTTTTCATCCATTTTGAGACTTACATCTGTGTCTTCAGCTTCCACCCGTGTCTCTTTTGATCCTCGTCCACTTAATTAAAAAATTTTATCTTATTGGCACTGTAAATTCCACTCAGGATTTTGAAATGTCGTAATCATGTCTCCTTCTCTTTCTCTCCTCTAAGGTTATCAGGTTTAGTTCCTTCAGCCTCATTATACAACATTCCCCTCAGTTTTTAAATAAACGGGTTTCCCAAACTTTTAAACTTCCCATTTTTCTTCATGTATTTGGGCCCGGGTTTGGGGCCAAAGGGGGGGCCACTAATGATTGCCTAGAACTGTCATTCAACCCCCCTAAGTTTTTTTTGGTAATTGTGTTTCAAAATAAACTGACAGGGGGAATAGGACTGAATTTCCGGGGGGTCATTCAGGTTATTTAGTGCCCTAACTGATCCTTAGGGAACCCCACTCGTTACTCTCTCCCCATTCACCCGTATCATCTTTTACTGTTACCTGTCTTGTGTTGAGCATGTCCATGCAACCCCGTCTTTATTATTTTGGCCTTGACTATGGGCAGTACTCCCACCACTACCAGCGGGGCCGTGGCTTGGGGCAACGCCCCTCGCCCCCCAACATTGGGGGTACGTGGTTGGGGCCCCCGGCAAGGGGGGGAACCCATTAATGGTGTTTCCACATCTGCTGTCCTGTCTACCTAGCGGCGGGAGGTACCTGGGTTTACCTGACTGGTAGGGCCCCCACCCCCAGGGACAAGATTGGGGACCAAAAATGGAAATAAGACAGACAGCCCCTCGATGACGCACCACCACCAGCAGCCCCAAATTAAAACCCCCACTGTTACCACCATCACTTCCACCACCCCCTTTTCATTACCACCACAAGCACCACCCCCTTTACAAGCACCACCACTACAAGCACCACCACTACAACCATCACCACCCCCAAATTACAAGCACCACCCCCACAACCATCACCACCAAACTACTACAACCACTACCACCACCACTACCACCACAAGCACCACCACTACAACCATCACCACCACCACTACTAAAACCCACTACCCCCACCACTCACACCACAAGCACCAAAATTAAATCATCACCACCAAACCACTAAAACCCACTACCACCACCACCACCAAACCACTTCCCCCAAAACCCAATTCTAAATTGACGGGGGTTCCCAGCCTTCATTGACCCCTCCCATTAATGGCTCTGTCCCAGCTGCTGCTTCCCATACCCCCCCACTCCTCCCCAACCCATTTCCCCACCCTTTCCCCCGCCTCCCCTCCTCATCCTCATCCCCACCAACCCCCTTTTATTCCCCCTTTTTGTTGCGGTTCATCGTCTCTAAAGGGCTTTCTAATTCCTGTCACCCTTTCCCCCTCCCCTCCTATTCCTCCTCCTCCTCCCCCCTCCTCCCCCCCTCCTCCTCCTCCTCCCTCCTCCTCCAGCTCCTTCCCCCCACAATTACTGCTGGAAATTATTTGGGTTTTAAATATCCTCATCTCCGTGCTGAAGCCTCCCAGCTCAGACTAAAGGGATTTACCCCATCGGGGATGACGTCCATCCTGGTAGGGAACAAGGGAGGATACCCATCCTGGGGATGGAATGGGCAGAGGATACCCATCCTGTGAGGGAATTTTAAGAGGATCCCCCATCCTGTGTGGAATGGGGGAGAGGATACCCATCCTGTGTGATGGAATGTGGCAGAGGATACCCATCCTGTGTGTGGAATGTGGGGGAGGAACTCATCCTGTGTGATGGAATGGGAGAGGAAAACCACCCTGTGTGATGGAATGTGGCGGGAGGATACCCATCCTGTGTGATGGAATGTGGCAGAGGATACCCATCCTGTGGGAGGGAATGTGGCAGAGGATACCCATCCTGTGTGATGGAATGTGGCAGAGGATCCCCCATCCTGTGTGAGGGAATGTGGCAGAGGATCCCCAATCCGGTGTGATGGAAGGGGCAGGGGATACCCATCCTGTGTGGAGGGAAAATGTGGAGGGGATACCCACCCCGGTGAGGGAATGTGGAGAGGAACCCATCCTGGGGATGGAATGTGGCAGAGGGATCCCCATCCTGTGTGATGGAATGTGGCAGAGGATCCCCCATCCGGGGTGTGATGGAATGTGGCAGAGGAAAAACCCATCCTTGTGTGATGGAATGTGGCAGAGGATACCCATCCTTTGTGATGGAATGTGGCAGAGGATACCCATCCTTTGTGATGGAATGTGGCAGACATACCCATCCTGTGGGGAATGTGGCAGAGGAAAACCCATCCTGTGGATGGAATGTGGCAGAGGATACCCATCCTGTGTGATGGAATGTGGCAGGGGATCCCCATCCTGGGGATGGAATGTGGCAGAGGATACCCATCCTGTGTGAGGGAATGTGGCAGAGGATACCCATTTTATGTGATGGAATGTGGCAGAGGATACCCATCCTGTGTGAGGGAATGTGGAGAGGATACCCATCCGGGGATGGAATGTGGAGAGGAAAAACCCATCCTGTGTGATGGAATGTGGCAGGGACCCCATCCTGTGTGAGGGAATGTGGCAGAGGATACCCATCCTGTGTGATGGAATGTGGCAGAGGATACCCATCCTGTGTATGGAATTTTGGGGATACCCATCCTGTGTGATGGAATGTGGCGGGAGGATACCCATCCTGTGGGGGATGGAATGTGAGAGGATACCCATCCTGTGTGATGGAATGTGGAGGGGATCCCCATCCTGTGTGAGGGAAAATGTGAAAATACCCATCCTGTGTGATGGAATGTGGCAGAGATACCCATCCTGTGTGATGGAAGGGAGGGGGATCCCACCCCGGGATGGAATGTGGCAGAGGATCCCCATCCTGTGTGATGGAATGTAAGAGGATACCCATCCTGTGGGGATGGAATGGGGCAGAGGATCCCCATCCTGTTTTGGAATGTGGCAGAGGATACCATCCGGGGAGGGAATGGCAGAGGATACCCATCCGGTGATGGAATGGGGGGAGAGGATCCCCATCCTGTGTGATGGAATGTGGCAGAGGATACCCATCCTGTGTGATGGAATTTTAAGAGGATCCCCATCCTGTGTGATGGAATGTGGCAGAGGATACCCATTTTTGGATGGAATTTTAAGAGGATACCCATCCTTTGTGATGGAATGTGGCGGGGTACCCATCCTGGGGGGATGGAATGTGGCAGAGGAACCCATCCTGTGGGAAGGGAATGTGGCAGAGGATACCCATCCTGTGTGATGGAATGTGGCAGAGGATCCCCCATCCTGGGGATGGAATGTGGCAGAGGAACCCATCCTGGGGGATGGGGGCAGGGATCCCCATCTTATGTGATGGAATGGGCAGAGGATCCCCATCCTGGGGGGATGGAATGTGGCAGAGGATACCCATCCGGGGTGTGATGGAATGTGGAGAGGATACCCATCCTGTGTGATGGAATGTGGAGGGGATCCCCATCTTATGTGATGGAATGTGGAGAGGATACCCATCCCGGGGAGGGAATATGACAGGATCCCCACCCCGTGTGATGGAATATGGCAGTTTGATACCCATCCTGTGTGATGGAATATGACAAGGATCCCACCCCGTGTGATGGAATATGACAAGGATATCATCCTGTGTGATGGAATAGGGAAGAGGATCCCCATCCTGTGTGATGGAATATGACAGGGAAAATATTGGATGGAATATGGAGAGGATCCCCATCCTTTTAAGGAATAGACAGGGATACCCACCCCGGTGTGATGGAATAGGGAGAGGATACCCATCCTGTGTGATGGAATATGACAGAGAAAACCTCCCGTGTGATGGAATGTGGCAGAGGATACCCATCCTGGGGATGGAATGGGAGGGGATACCCATCCCGTGTGAGGGAATATGACGGGGAACCCCCACCCCGTGTGATGGAATGTGGCAGAGGATCCCCAACCTGTGGATGGAATATAACGGGAAACCCCCACCCCGTGTGATGGAATGTTGAGGATCCCCACCCCGTGTGAGGGAATATAAAGGGAAACCCACCCCGGGATGGAATATGACAGGGAAAACCCATCCTTTGATGGAATTTTAAGGGGATACCCACCCCAAAAAGGATGGAATATGACGGGGAAAACCCATCCCGTGTGATGGAATATGACAGGAAAATTTTCCCGTGTGATGGAAATAAAGGGGATACCCATCCCGGGAGGGAAAAAAAAGAGGATCCCCATCCTGGGGATGGAATATGACGGGGACCCCCATCCTTTTGGGATGGAATATAAAGGGGATACCCACCCCGGTGTGATGGAATATGAAGGGATCCCCACCCCCGGGATGGAATAGGGAAGGGGATACCTACCCCGTGTGATGGAATATGACAGGGACCCCCATCCTGTGTGATGGAATAAAAGGGGATAAGATCCCGGGGGATGGAAAAATGCCCGGGGAACCCCCACCCCGGGGATGGAATATGACGGGGATACCCATCCTGTGTGATGGAATATGACAGGGATCCCCACCCCCGTGTGGGGATGGAATATGACAGGTATCCCCACCCCGTGTGATGGAATATGACAGGGAACCCAATCCGGTGTGATGGAATATGACAGGGAAACCCACCCCCGTGTGAGGGAATATGACAGGGAACCCATCCTGTGTGATGGAATATGACGGGGAACCCATCCTGTGTGATGGAAAAAGACAGGGATACCCATCCCGTGTAAATGGAATAGGGAAGGGGAAACCATCCCGTGTGATGGAATATGAAGGATCCCCATCCTGGGGATGGAATATGAAGGATACCCATCCCGGTGATGGAATATGACAGGGATCCCCATCCCGTGTGATGGAATATAAAGGGGAACCCACCCCGGTGATGGAAAGACGGGGATACCCACCCCGGGGATGGAATATGACGGGGATACCCACCCCGTGTGAGGGAATTTGACAGGGATACCCATCCCGGGGATGGAATATGACGGTAAAAAATAATTTTGGGTTCCCATTATGTAACTATCAAAAGAATATGGTGGCTCACAACCGAAGGACCTGGTTCGATTTTTAAAGTAAAAAATTTTTGGCATATTTTCTTCGACCTGTTGCCCCTGTTTAACTCGGGGAAAATAGATACCCAGGAAAACCTGTTTTACTATTTGGGTAGTGGACCCTTTTGGGGCGGAGGTAAAACCCTTTCAATTGGTATTATGAAAGTATAAAGGGGGGGAGTCAGGGGGCGGAAAAGGAAAGTTGTCCATCGGGGTTCAAACCCCTGATGAGGTCTGGTTTTTGGTCAAGTTGGGGTGTTTTTGGTTGATGTTTTTGGGTGTTGTTGTGGTGATTTGTGTTGATGTTTTTGGTTTTTGGTTTGGGTGATTTATGTTGATGTTTTTGGGGTTTTTGGTTGTGGTGATTTGTGAAAATAAATGGTATAAAATCCCGGGAACAGGGGAAACATAAACACATATGCAGTTTAAGGGACCCTTTTATTGACCTCAACATTCTGAACCGGGATTATAAATATCACGTACCTTCCACCCCAGGTAGATCTGTTTGTGATTTGGCCCACTGTGTGGGCGAAACGTTGTAAATTAAAGGATCACTTTAAAAACTGCATGTTTTTTTTCCCATTGTGGTGTTTTTTGGGATGATTTTGATGTGGGGTTGGGGTGATTTGTGTTGATGTTTTTGGGTGTCGGGTTGTGGGGATTTGTGTTGATGATTTTGGGTCAAGTTGGGGATTTGTGTTGAATTTTGATGTCGTTGTGGGGGTTTTGGTTGATGATTTTGATGTCAAGTTGTGGTGTTTTGGGTGTTGATGATTTTGGGTCAATTTTGGGTGATTTGTGTTAGATTTTGATGTCAAGTTGGGGGTTTTTTGGTTGATGTTTTTGGTGTCGTTGTGGTGATTTGTGTTGATGTTTTTGGGGTTTTGTGGGATTTGTGTTGATGTTTTGGGAAAAAAGGTTGGGGTGATTTGTGTTGATGATTTTGGGGGTTGTTGATTTGTGTTGATGTTTTTGGTGCCGGTTGTGATGATTTGTGCTGATGATTTTGATGTCAAGTTGGGGGATTTGTGTTGATGTTTTGGTGTCGTTGTGATGATTTGTGTTGATGATTTTGGGGTTGTTTTTGGATTTGTGTTGATGTTTTTGGGTGTCGTTGTGATGATTTGTGTTGATGTTTTTTGGGCGTTGTGGTGATTTGTGTTGATGTTTTTGGTGTTGTTGTGGTGTTTTGTGGATGATTTTGGTGTCGAGTTGTGGTGATTTGGGGTTGATGATTTTGGGTTGTTTTTGGGTTTTGGGTTTGATGATTTTGGTGTCAAGTTGGGGTGATTTGTGTTGATGTTTTTGGTGTTAAGAGGGGGTGTTTTGTGTTGATGTTTTTGGTGTTGTTGTGGTGATTTGTGTTGATGATTTTGGTGTTGTTGTGGTGATTTGTGTTGATGATTTTGGTGTTGTTGGGGGATTTGTGTTGATGATTTTGGTGTTGTTGTGGTGATTTGTTTTGGGATGTTTTTGGTGTTGTTGTGGGGGTTTTGTGGGGATGATTTTGGGGTTGTGGTAATTTGTGTTGATGTTTTTGGTGTTAAGTTGGGGGTTTTTGTGCGGATGTTTTTGGTGTTGTTGGGGTGATTCGTGTTGATGTTTTTGGGTGTTGTGTGGTGATTTGTGTTGATGATTTTGGTGTTGTTGGGGTGATTTGTGTTGATGTTTTTGGGTCAAGGGGTGATTTGTTTTGGGATGATTTTGGGTCAAGGGGTGATTTGTGTTGATGTTTTTGGTGCCAAGTTGTGGTGATTTGTGTTGAGGGATTTTGGTTTTGTTGTGTTGATTTGTGCTGATGTTTTTGGTGTCTTTGGGTGGGTGTTTTTGGAAAAAAAATTTGGGATAAAATCCCGAACAGGGGAAAAATAAAAAATATAAAAGTTTAATGTGACCTTTATTGACCTCAACATTTGAACCTGACTATAAATTACCCTTCCCCCCCGGAGATCTGTTTGTGACTTGAAAAACCCCTACTGTGTGGGCAAAGTTGTCAATAAAGGATAAACTTTAAAACCTTAATGTTTTATGTTTCCATTGTGGTGATTTGTGTTGAGGGATTTTGGTGTCAAGTTGTGGGGGATTTGGGGAGGGCATTTGTTTTTGATAAATGTTCGTAGGTTTTTTTTAGGTTCGGGAGTTTTATGACTTCGGTCGGGGTTCTATCCCCCCCCGTAAAAATTGGTTTAAAGTATTTTTTCCCAATTATGGTTATAATCTTTTAAAAAGGATTTTAAAGAGGGGGAGGGTAACCCAGGGGGAAGGTTTTCAGTCAGATGACCAAAAGCCGCTGTGGTTCATCATAGACCAAGATCCACCCCGGGAAACCCCTTGTCCTTTTTCCCCGAAAAAACATATCTACCTACCTACTACTGAATCTTTTTTCCCCGCAGCCCCTTTTCGTTGTCCCTGAAGTGTTTCATCTCTTCTTCCTCCCATCTCTCTCTCTCCCTCCCTCCTCAAATTTCCCTCTCTTCCTTCTCTCCTACCACTCTTTTCCCTCCTCCCCTTCCCTCACCATCGAAACCCAGGTTTCCCCCAGCGTGGCCTTTTTAAAGGTGCTGTTCCACATTCCTTGTTATTCCTTTTCCCCAAGGGGAAAATCATTCATAACAGACGTTCAAAAACCAAAAAGGGTTTTTCTAAAAGGGGAAAAACCACTACTGGATTAGTCCCGTTATAATGGATGGTATTGTATTTTTTTAAGATTATATCGAGGTATTTGTGAGTTGTTCCAGTCTTGGTTTTTTTGGAGTTTTTCCAGTTTTGGGTTTTTTGTGAGTTGTTCCAGTTTTGGGTTTTGGTGAGTTGTTCCAGTCTTGGTTGTTTGTGAGTTGTTCCAGTCTTGGTTGTTTGTGAGTTGTTCCAGTCTTGGTTGTTTGTGGTTGTTTCAGTCTTGGTTGTTTGTGAGTTGTTTATTTCCTTTTGTTTGTGATTTGTTCCAGTCTTGGTTGTTTGTGGGGTTGTTCCAGTCTTGGTTGTTTTGGGGAGTTGTCTCCAGCCGAGTTGTTCCGGTTTTGGGTTTTGTGAGGTTCCAGTCTTGTTTATTTGTGAGTTGTTCCAGTCTTGGTTTTTTTTGGGGAGTTGTTCCATTACCCATTACCGCTGCCGTTGCCTCCCCCGTAGTTCCCGTTCCCATTGTTGCTGTTCCCGCTCCCGCTTTTTCCCGCCGTTACCATTGCGTTGCTCCCGTTTCGCTGTTTACCATTGCTTTTCCCCCTTGCCGCTCCCGCGGGCAGTTGCCGTTACCTTTGGGGTTGTTCCCGCTGCCCCCGTAGTTCCCGTTACCATTGTTGTTGCGGGCCGCCGTTGCCGCTGTTTCTGCGTTACCATTGTTGGCCGCTGCCCCCGGCTTGTTTGCGGGTTACCATTGTTGCCGTTGCTGCTGCCCCCGTAGTTCCCGTTCCCATTGTTGCTGCTGCGCTGCTGCTGCGTTTCGCTGTTACCTTTTGTTGTTGTTTTTGCTGCTGCTGCCCCCAAGGCGTTACTATTGTTGTTGCTGCCGCGGGCCGCGTTTCTGCTTTTAAACCTTGTTGTTGCTGCCGCTGTTGCCGCTGTTTCTGCTGTTACTTTTGGGTTGTTGCTGCTGCCGGTTCATTCCTCTGTTCTTACTTCCCCCCAGGGTCCGTTTTTTTCCGCATGTTATACATTTTTCTTTAGTACTGATGTTATCCGTAGATACCTTCTTTTCCTCCTCTCTCTCTCTCTTTTCCCCCCCCCCCCCCCCAAGGACACCAAATTCGATCACAATTTTTGTCGCTGTCCACTCCATTTTTCCCATCAACCTTTCTTCCCCTTTCCCCCTTTGATCTAATCTCCTCACCGTCTTCCTCTTTTCCCTCATACCTTCCTTTTTACCTCATTTCCCACCTTAGCCTCCCCCCCTCACTTCCCCCTTTTCTCTTTTCCTCACCTCCCCCCAAATACTCCCCCCCCTTCCATCGGTATCGCTCTTCCTCTCCCCCCTTTCCCCCCTCCACATCAATCCCTTTTTCCCCCTCCTCCCCCTTCCCTCCTACACCCATCTTTTAACCTCTCTCCCCCTCTCCACCCACATCAATCTTTCAATCCCTCCTTCCACCCATGTCAATATTACAGTCTTCCTTCCCCCTTACATCACGGGGAGAGGAATACTGGGGACCCCCCTGTGAGGGAGGTATCCCCACAGGGGGAGGGTGGAAAGAGGGGGGAAAAGGGGAAGGGGGATGGGCAGACAAAGACGAACATGGGGAAAGTGAAAAAAACAATTTCCCCACCCCCCACATCCTTTCCCGTATATTTAACAAATACAACAACACCCTGTAATATTACCCCACTAGTGTTTAACAGGGGAGATTACCCCTCCTCCCTCCCTCCCCTCCCCCCCCTCTACCCTCCCCCTCCCCCCCCCTCCCTCCCCCCCCTCCCTCCCCTCCCTCCCCCCTCCCTCTCCCTCCCCCTCCCCTCCCCCCCCCCCCCCTCCCTCCCTCCCCCTCTCCCCCCCCCTCCCCCCCCCCTCCCCCCCCCCTCCCCCTCCCTCCCCCCCCTCCCCTCCCTCCCCACCTACCCTCCCCCCCCCCTCAAACCCCTCCCTCCCTGCCCCCCCCCCCTCCTTCTCCCCTCCCCTCCCCTCCCCTCCCCCTTACCCTCCCCCCCCCTCCCCCCCCCCCCGTACCCTCCCCCCCCTCCCTGCCCCCCCCTCCCCCCTCCTCCCTTCCCCCCTCCCCTCCTCCCCACCCTCCCTCCCCTCCTCCCTCCTTCTACCCCCCTTTCCCTTTTCTAACATTGTCACATTGCTTATATATCAAATGTTTGTTAGCAGAACAAAACCCTGGCCCCAAAAGGCACTGTTATGTCTCCCCTTTTCACCCTTTTCCCTCATATTTTTTTTAAAAAGGGGGAAGTATTAAAATATATATATATATATATATATATATATATATATATATAAATATATATATATAAATATATATATATATATATATATATATATATATATATATATATATATATATATATATATATATATATATATATATTTTTTGTGTGTGTGTGTGTGTGTGTGTGTGTGTGTGTGTGTGTGTGTGTGGGGTGTTGTAGGTAAAACTTCCTAAAAAATTTGTGATGCAAAACCCCCGAAAAAATTTTTGGAACCCTTAACGAAGAAGAATATATTTCACTGTGTTTTTATTATTAAATTTTTTAAACTTTTTAAAATATATTTAATTTTTTTTGGGCAAAATTTAAAATTTGGGTTTGTTATAAAAGGTCAGGTAAGTTTTCTAAGCCTTTTGGTACAGAATTAATATTTATATTTACATAAATAAAAAAAATATTTTTAAACGTTTAAGAGAAATTTTGAAAGGACTTGATTTTAAATTGGTTTTTGGGCAATTGACCAATTTTCCCTTATTTGGCACGAATATATATGACCCAGGAGTTTATCTTACAGTTTTTTAACTCTGTGCCCCGAAAAATTTTGAAGATTTAGTTTGCAAAAAAAATTTTTTCCCATAATTTACCCTAAAATTTTTGAATTTAATTTTTAAAATTAAATTTTTAAAATTAAAAATTATTTTTAAATTTATTATTATTATTATTATTATTATTTTTATTATTATTATTATTATTATTTATTATTATTATTATTATTATTATTATTATTATTATTATTATTATTATTATTATTATTATTTTTATTATTTATTATTTATTATTTTATTATTATTATTATTATTATTATTATTATTATTATTATTATTATTATTATTACGCTTGTTTCCGGGTTTGATTATATATGTTGTGATGTGAAATTTAAAAAGGTCGAGGCACTTGATGTTCACAAGAGTAACCCCAGCTGTGATTTTAAAAAAAGGTCAGGGGCATTTTGATGTTCAAAGGGAGGAAACCCCCACAGCTGTGATGTTTTTAAGGCCAGAGGCACTTATTCCACAAGAGTGCAACTCCACAGCTGTGATGTGTAAGTACAGGTCAGAGTGCATTTATGTTAAAGAGTGCAACTCCACAGCTGTGATGTGTAATTAAAGGTCAGAGGCACTTGATTTTCCAAGAGGCAACCCCCACAGCTCTGCAACGTTAAGTCATGTTTTTAAAGGGAAACTTTAAATCATTAACCTCAAAGTTTGTCCTGGAAACACTTTTTTGGATGGTTAATTGTTTTTAAAAATGTATCATGATACGAGTGTCACCTGGCATTTGTTCACCACTCAGGAGATATTAATGTTTCTCAATTAATACGAGAAGAAAAAAACCCAAAATGGAAGTGGCCTTTTTTTAATTTTGGGAAAAATTTAAGAAGATAATGAGAGTAAGATAAAAAAATTTTGCGTAGTTCACACGGGATTATAGTGTCAGCTGAGACACTGTGGTGTCAGCGGGAGACCCCTTTTATAGTGTCAGCGGGAGACACTGTAGTGTCAGCTGGAACGGGCAAAAATTATTGGAAAACCCCTGTAGTGTCAGCTGGAGACACTGATTGAGTGTCAGCTGGAGACACTGGTTGTAGTGTCAGCTGGAGACACTGGTTGTAGTGTCAGCGGGGAACACTGTGGTGTCAGCGGGAGACACTGATTGTATGTCAGCGGGAGACACGGTTGTAGTGTCACCCGGACCCCGGTTGATTTCAGCGGGAGACACTGTTTGGTGTCAGCGGGAGACACTGGTTGTGGGGGTCAGGGGAGACACTGTTTGGGGCCACGGAGACACGGGATTAAGGCCGCTGAGACACTGGCAGTGTCAGCGGGAGACACTGAGTGTCAGCTAGAACGGGTTTGGGTGTCAGCTGGAGACATTTGGTTGTAGTTTTCCAGCTAAGACATTGGTTGCAGTGTCGGGCGGAGACACTGTTTGGTGTCAGGGGGAGACACTGGTTGTAGGGTCAGCTGAGACACTGTTTGAGTGCCTGAGACACTGATTATAGTGTTAGCGGGAGAAACTGGTTGGGTGTCCGGAGACACTGGGGTAGGCCAGCTGGAGACATTTTTTTGTAGTGTCAGCTGGAGACACTGTTTGTAGTCCGCGGGAGACACTGATTAAAAAACCCGGGGGGAGACACTGGTTGTGTGTCAGCTGGAGACACTAATTGTTTTCAGCTGGAGACACGGGATTGAGGCCAGCGGGAGACACTGATTGGTGTCAGCTGGAGACTTTTAAGTGTTAGCTGGAGACACTGGTTGTAGTGCCCTGGAGACACGGGATTGAAAAATTAGCGGGAGACACGGGTTAGTGTCAGCTGGAGACACTGATTGTAGTGTCAGCGGGAGACACTGGGGGTGTGTCAGCTGGAGACACTGATTATGGTGTCAGCTGGAGACACGGGATTGTGTGCCAGCTGGAGACAGGGAAAGGCCAGGTGGGGGGAACTGATTGGGGTGTCAGGGGAGACACTGATTGTAGTGCCAGCTGGAGACACGGGAAGTGTCAGCGGGAGACACGGGGATTGTAGTGCCAGCGGGAGACACGGGATTATGGGCCAGCGGGAGACACGGGATTGTGGCATTGGAGACACGGGATTATAAATGCTGGAGACACTGATTGAGTGTCAGCTGGAGACACGGGGATTGTAGTGTCAGCTGGAACACTGATTGTAGTGTAAAAGGAGACTGTTTCGGGTGTCAGCTGGAGACACGGGATTATAGTGTCAGCTGGAGACACTGGTTGCAGTGGAGACATGGGGTGTCAGCGGGAGACACTGATTGAGTGTCAGCGGGAGACATCTTGTAGTGCCAGCGGGAGACACGGGGATTGTAGTGTCAGCTTGAGACACTGATTGTAGTGTGGGCGGGAGACACTGGTTGAGTGTCAGCTGGAGACACTAATTGAAAAGGTCAGCGGGAGACACGGGGTTGGTGTCAGCGGGAGACACTGGTAGTTTTCAGCAGGAAGGTTGTTATAACCTTGACCCCCTGACACCAACTTTCCCGGGGGAAAGGTTTCTTGAATCAAGAAACCCCCAGATTCAATGTTTTCCATTCAGGATGGGAGAGGGGGAGAGAGAGGGGAGAGAGAGAGAGAGGAGAAAAGAGAAAAGCCCAATAAATGAACATTTTGTGACTAACAAGGATCTACAGGGGCCCGACTAAGATTAAGAAGGATGGATAACTAAACTGGAATAAACACTTGTCAGTGCCGGTAATAACACACACGGAGATACAAACTGGGGGTTTTAAAATTGATGTGATATTTCGATCCTTTTTTGGTTTTCCCCTTTCCCGGAAGAGGACCCAGATTGAAATAACAAATAAACCCAATCTTCTGAGTTCTTGTTCCATTTTTTAATTTTTAACAGGATATTAATGTATTTACCATCAGTGCCAGTGCGGTATTTTAAATGTAGATCCATCAGTGCCAGGTGTCTAGATAATAATAGTCCCTGGGGCACAGTCCCTTCTCCAGCCTCTCACACTTCTCACTCTGACACTTCTGGTTTTCGAAAATTTTCCAACCTGTGGTCTACCTGTTGAAGATTTCGAGGGTCGTCCCCCCGCAGTCAAGGTCCCGGACTGAATTCGTGATCGTTTTATTTGATCAGTCACACTGTTGGTCCCTAGCAATAGTGTATTTATGTAGGGGTTAATGTAATCTGTGATGATCCTTCTTTGGGTCGTAAAACTTGTCCCTTCTTTGGGATACATATGACCAGAGGGAACCCCCCTCTCCTTACTGAGGGGTTCCCCCCTCCCCCCCGCTGATGATCCCCCCCTGTCCCCCTGCTGATGTATTCCCCCTCCCCTTGCTGATGATCCCCCCTCTCCCCTGCTGATGTATCCCCCCTCCCCTGCTGATGTATCACCCCTCCCTGTGTATCATCCCTCCCCCGATGTATCCCCCCCTCCCCCCGCTGATGATCCTCCTCTCCCCCCTCCCGATGTATCCCCCCTCTCCCCCGCGGGGATGATCCCCCCTCCTCCCGCTGATGATCCCCCCTCTCCCCCTGCTGATGTATCCACCCACTCCCTGCTGATGTATCCCCCTGTCCCCCCGGCTGCTACCTAACCCCCTTTAACAAATCTCATTAACCAATCATTTGTTTTTTAAAATGACCCGACTGGCCTTCATTCCTGCCACCCTTTGTCCTCTTCCCCTGCCTTTTTTGACACCTCCCTTTTTATCATTTCCCTTGCCTCTTTTTTGACACCTGCCTTTTTATCAGTTCCTCTGCCTTTTTTCTTGACACCTCCCTTTTTTATCAGTTCCTCTGCCTTTTCTTTTGACACCTGCCTTTTATCATTTCCCTTTGCCTCTTTTTTTGACACCTGCCTTTTAATTCCCTCTGCCTCTCTTTGACACCTCCCTTTTTTATCAGTTCCTCTGCCTCTTTCTTTGACACCTCCCTTTTTTTATCAGTTCCTCCCTCTTTTTTGACACCTCCCTTTTTATCAGTTCCTCTGCCTTTTTTTGACACCTGCCTTTTATTCGTTCCTGCCTCTTCTTTGACACCTGCCTTTTTATCGTTCCTCTGCCTCTTTTTTGGACCCCCCGCCCTTTACCAGTTCCTCCCCTTTCTCTTTGATATCGGGCCTTTATCAGTTCCTCTCCCTTCTTCTTGACATTTCGTCTTTATCCCCTTTTCCCCACTGATTCCACCAGCAAGAGTTCGGACGTGTTATGTATCGGGTTTGGAAGGTTATGTATCCGGCTGGAAGGTTATTTTATCCTGGCTGGAAGGTTAAATCCTGGCTGGAAGGTTATGTATCCTGGCTGGAAGGTTATATATCCTGGCGGGAAGGTTATGTATCCTGCTGGAAGGTTATATATCCCCCCGGGAAGGTTATGTATCTCGGGGAAAGGGGTTATATACCCCGACTGGAATTATTATCCGGCGGGAAGGTTATATATCCTGATTTAAGGTTTATGTATACTGCCCGGGGATGGTTATGTATCCTGGCTGGAAGGTTATTACCCCTGACTGGAAGGTTATCATCCTGGCTGGAAGGTTATGTATCCGGACTGGAAGGTTATATACCCCGGACTGGAAGGTTATGAAATCCTGGCTGGAAGGTTATGTAGCCTGGCTGGGGTTATGTATCCTGACTGACGGTTAGTATCCTGGTTGGAAGGTTATATATTTGACGGGAAGGTTATGCATCCTGGCTGGAATTATGTATCCGGGCGGGAAGGTTATTTTCCTGGACTGGAAGGTTATGACCCCGGAAAAAGGGTTTAAATTTTTATTGCGGAGGTTATGATCCTGGCGGGAAGGTTATGATCCTGACGGGAAAAGGTTTACCCCGGCTGGAAGGTTATACACCCCGACTGGAAATTTTGGATTCTGGCTGAAGGTTATATATCCTGACAGGAAGGTTATATATCCGGGACTGGAAGGTTATGCACCCTGGCGGGAAGGTTATGTATTCCCGGAAGGGTTTTGGTATCCTGACGGGAAGGTTTTGAAAATTTGGTAAGGTTATGTATCCTGACTGGAAGGTTATGATCCTGGCGGGAAAAAGGTTTATTTTCCTGACTGGAAGGTTGGGTACCCTGGGGGAAAGGGTTTATATATCCTGACTGGGTTTGTACCCGGGCTGGAAGGTTATATATCCGGGCTGGAAGGTTATTTTATCCTGGCGGGAAGGTTATGTATCCGGCTGGAAGGTTATATATCCCGGCGGGAAGGTTTTTTCCGCTGGAAGGTTATGCATCCTGGCTGAAGGTTATATTCCTGGCTGGAAGGTTATTTTCCCTGGCTGGAAGGTTTGTATCCTGGCTGGAGGTTTGGTATCCTGACTAAAGGGTTTTACCCTCCAAAGGTTATATATCCTGGCGGGAAAGGGGGTTATGCATCCTGGCTGGAAGGTTATTTTCCTGGCGGGACGGTTATGTACCCCGACTGGAAGGTTTTTATCCGACTAAAGGTTATGATCCGGGGCTGGAAGGTTATATATCCTGGCGGGAAGGTTATGTATCCTGGCTGGAAGGTTATATATCCGGGACGGGAAAGGGTTATGTATCCGGGGCTGAATTTTATATACCCCACTGGAAGGTTATGCACCCCACAAAATTTATATATCCTGGCTGGACGGTTATGTATCCGGGACGGGAAGGTTATATATCCGGCTGGATGGTTACATCCGGGCTGGAAGGTTATTTTTCCCGGCTGGACGGTTATGACCCCGGCTGAAGGTTATGTATCCGGGCGGAAGGAAGAGGCCCAAAATATAGGGAAGAGTTCAGATACTTAGAGCGGGGGAAAAAACTGTATGAAGCCAACGTTTCGTTTTGAAGGGGGTTTTACTGTGGAAAACGTTTCTCCCGGGGAGACCCAAAGGGGAATTTTTTGCTCAAGGAGAATCTTTTTTTGGGGCAGCATTTGCTCAAGGGGGTTTTATTAGGGGAAACGTTTCCCCGCTCATACTTTATCATGGTTTTGATAAAGCCCCCCCGGAGCAAAAACTTTGGGTTAATTAAGCTTGGATCTGCATTTGACTGTGGGGGACGATGTTCGCTTCCATACGGGGGATGACTGATGACACCCACTGTCCCAATTCCCTTTCCCCTCTTTCCCCCTTCCCCGGCTCCCCCCCTTCCCTCCCCTTCCTCCCCTTTCCCCTTCCCCCTTTTCCCCTTTCCCCCCCCTCCCCTTCCCTCCCCAGCTAAAGGGCCGCTGAGACGGACGATATCCTCATTGTCCTCCCAGTTGCCAGCCCAGACTGATAATTTCAACGCCGGGTTTGGAGGCCCCGTCAAAAGGTATAAAGAGGGTGTGAAAATAGCTTTTTTTTTCCCCACTGTCATTGATGTCAGCTATGGTCTGTATACCTTGTATATATGTTTTTTGAGAATCCCCTCCCGGCTTCACCCTTCCCGAGGTACCCTTGATTTGGAGGGAAATTTTCAGCGCCAAATTTGTTTAATAAAACTGGAAAATTGTGAGTTTGGAAACCAAATTTAAAGAGGAATTTTCCCGGTGAGGAAAACACACGGAGTGCTTAAAAAGGCCCTTGAAAAAACGATTTTCCTCCCTGTCTCAATAGTTGCAAAAATTTTTTCCCCATAGTTAGGTTCACAAGCACTGAAAACAAATTTCGCCGATCAACAACCCTTTGTTAAAAAAGGAAAAACCATGGAGGAAAACACTGTCATCTATTTTAATGATAAACCCTTTTCCATTTTCAACCTAAAAAAAAATTTACATTTTCTTACAAATTGTAGAAATTTTGAATCAGAATTTAGTGACAAGAGAAACTAAGAAATATTAAATATTAACGTTTTTATTAATAAATGTTGGTTTGTCGAAAGGCTTTATTGTAGAGCCGGTCATATATGCAGTTTTTTCCAAGACTTTTTTTGATAACTTGAAAACCCCTTTTATCGACACCATGCCAAACCCCCTTCTGGGGAGGGTAGGTCCCCGAGCCCGACATTTAGCTCATCAGACTGTCATTCCCATTTGCCCCTTGGGGGGGGGATGGAGTTTGAGGGGCCCCACCCGGGTGGTTTGGGGCCTGGGGACAGTTGGCCCCAAAAGATGAGGGGGTACTTGTGTTTTCTCCCATGGGAGACTTAGGTCTCAGACACCCCCAAAGGGGGGACCCGGCCCACTTCAAAAAGGGCCCCGGGCCGGGGAGAATACCCCCAACCCCAAAAAAATGAGAATGCCTCATGAGATGGGTTTTGAAATTAAAATCCCAATGAGGTAAACTAGGAAAGATTCACGAAAATTATTTAACTGTGTGGGAAACATTTTCTCTCCCCCTTTATAGTGAGTTCTGATCTTGGTAGTTTGTAATAGTTGAACATCCTCGCCTGACCCCTTAGACTTTCATCACTGGTGTCAAATATCCAAAATTTCCTGTATGGATAATCTGAATTTAATGTCTTTTTAAGACATTCATATCGGAGCAACGTATGTTATTTCATGTCTTATATTGATTTTTTAACTTTTAATACTGGGAGTTATGTCCCCGTAAAACTCTTGTGTCGTAAAAATAACTTTTATAAATTCCCCATTTTTATTTTTGGGAAAAAAAGTAATTTTTATGCTTTTTTATTAAGATTATGGTTCATATAGATATGAAGATCCTATATGTTTTATTGTTATTAAAGATAAGGATTTTACTTGTGAGTTTTGGTCATCCTAAAGTAAGAAGGTTAACAAAGAAGGTTAATAAAGAAGGTTAACAAAGAAGGTTAATAAAGAAGGTTAACAAAGAAGGTTAATAAAGAAGGTTAACAAAGAAGGTTAACAAAGAAAGCCTTTTTGGTTAAGAAGGCTATATTTACCTCGCTAAACCCTTGTTACCATTGGAGTGTTCCCCTAGACAAAGTCCTTATTTTAGACGGGTTTCCCAAAAGATTTAATCAGGGGAAATTCTTGCCCTCCATAGCAAAAATATATATATATATGTGGGCCGAGTATGTAAAATTTCTATTTTGGCTTAAATAACAACCCCTTTTTCTTCCCGAATAGAGCAATGGAAAATGTGTAGGGCAGTAATTTCGAAAAAATAATTTGAATCTAACAAAAATTTTTTTAATTGTGTTTGTTTATTAAATTATTGTTAACTTAAATAAAATATTTTTTTAGTTAGGTTAAGGTAACTTAAAATTGGGAGTTATAATATGTTGGGTATTTTTCAAGGTTCTTTTGGTAAAAAATAAAATTTTATATTAACAAATTAAAAAAATATATTTAAATATATAAAAAAATTTTTAGAAAGGACTTAATATTAAATAAGTTTTTTCTAATTGCCCATTTTTAATTCAAATGACATATGTGTGTGTGTTTTAGAGTAATGTAAAGAGAAGGTTGGCATCAAGGTGGGGAGTTTAAGAAAAACAGAAAAGCATAAGTTGAGAACAACACCTTTTCATCCGGGGTGAGTCATGGGCAAGGGGCATTTTTTTTGGGATAAAGGGCATGACATGCCCTTTAAACAACTCTAGTGGAAATTTTAAACCTCTCTCTCTCTCTTCTCTCTTTTGTCTCTCTCCCCTTTTTCTGTCTTTTCCTTTCTCTCTCTCTTTTCCCCTTTTCCCCTTTTTTTTGCCCCGGAAAACCCCTTTTTGCCTACACTAAAAGTGCAAGAGTGTAGGCCCTTTACACTACCCCTAAGAGTGCAAGAGCACTTTTGAAAAAAAAGGAGAACTTTTACTTCTATAGGTCAATTCTTCACATTTTCCGGGACCCCTAGTAATTTACTTCCTAAAAAGGGGTTTTTTTCTTTTTTTAAAAGTTAAATTATTTTAATTTATGTTGGGTCAAAAAACGCTAAAATGTTTGTATATTAGTCCTCTTATCCGGGACAAGTCTGTTTTATCCTCCTCTTCCTCTTAATATTACTCACCGGGGAGCTTTTTACTCACCCATCACTCACCTCAGAGATGGGGCCCACCTAATGCAAAAACCCATTACCCCACCTATTTACTCACCCCATCAGGTGAACACCCCCCGGGGATCGCCTCATTTTTCGACACTAGTGAACAAACGACACCAGCCAAGGCCCTTTCCCCCTTCCCCATCACCCCCCCTCACCCCCTTCCCCATCACACCCCCTAATTTCCCTTTTCCTATCACTCCCATCACCCCCTTTCCCCTCATCAATGGAATTTAATTCATTTGCTAGCACGCGAGCCCTTTTCACCTATCCTGGCCACTCTCCCCTCCCCTACCCCCAATTTCCCCTTATCCTTCACTTCCACTTTTGTCCCCCCTTCCCCCAAATTATGTGTACATTTTTATCTCCCCCCTGCCACTTATTGGGGGTCCTTAATGACTCCGGGACCTGACGACCGGGACCCCTTCACGGTGTGTATGTTTTAATATTGATTATTAATATATATATATATATATATATATATATATATATATATATATATATATATATATATATATATATATTTTTCCTTTTTTTGGGTGGGGGTTAGCTCAGGTGTAAACACCCCCAAATAGGATTAGCCGGTGTGAGAACCTACATGGAGTCAGGTGAGTCCCTGGGTGGCACACACATGGAGTTGGGTGATTTTACCCTTCAGGTGTAAGCACACACATGGAGTCAGGTGAGTCACCCCAGGTGTAAGCACAACATGGAGTCAGGTGAGCGCCCAGGTGTAAGCACATACAGGGAGCGGTGAGTCAGCTCGGGGGCACATACATGGAGTTAGGAGAAACCCTATCATTTTAGTTGACCCCTGCACTGCAAAACAGGTGACATTTTGGGCCCCGAACTTAAGAAGACAGGTGATTAATTAACCTCAAAAGTAGGAAAAATGACCAGCTTGGGTGATATCGTTAATTCCCTTTTCGGGGAGAAATTAGTCGGGGTTGAGTAGCGCCATTATTCTTCCAGAGTCGTAATACTGATAATTATCAGGTCTCAGTATAAATTAACCTTAAGTTAAGTCGGGAACCCTTTGATAACAATACCACTGAAACCCTTTTAGTTATCAGTAAACCCTTTTGATAAAGAATTAAATTGAACCTTAGTTATCAAAAAACCCTTTGGAAAACAATTTTACTGTAACCTTAGTTATCAGTAAACCCTTTTGGATAACAATACCACTGAAACCCTTTGTTATCAATGAACCTTTGGATAACAAAAATTCACTGTAACCTTAGTTATCAGTAAACCCTTTGGGATAAAAAACCACTGAACCTTAGTTATCAATAAACCCTTGATAACAATATCACTGAAACCCTTTTAAGTTATCGGGAACCTTGGATAACAATATCACTGAATTTTTAGTTATCAGTAAACCCTTGGGATAACAATATCACTGTAACCTTAGTTATCAGTAAACCCTTTTGGATAACAATATAAATGTAACCTTAGTTACTGAACCCTTTTGAAAAAAACACTGTAACCTTAGTTATCAGTGAACCTTGATAAAAAATATCACTGTAACCTTAGACGTAAACCCTTTTAAACAAAAAACCCCCAACCTTAGTTATAAAATAAACCCTTTGATAATAAATAAACAAACCTTAGTTATCAGTAAACCCTTTGGGATTACAATATCACTGAAACCCTTTAAAGGTTATCAGTGAACCTTGATAACAATATCACTGAAACCCTTTAGTTATCAGTAAACCCTTTGGGAAAAAATACCACTGTAACCTTATTTAAACAGTGAGCCTTGGATAACAATATCACTGAACCTTAGTTATCAGGGGAACCCCTTGGATAACAATATACTGAAACCCTTTAGTTATCAGTGACCCTTTATAAAATATCACTGTAACCTTAGTTATCATGAACCTTGGATAACAATACCTTTTTTGGTCTGAAATACCACGAAATACATTATTGCTCATTTTCCAGTACTGGGGGATCCGTTGTTTTAAGACTGCCAAAAACATTATATCCCCTATATATGGAAAATAAATTGTATAGTTCTTCAAAATTGGGGTGTACTGGGGGACCATAACATTGTATAGTTCGTCTACATTTTTTGGGTGTACTGTGGTCCCCATAACATTGTATAGTTTTTGGTCTACACTAGGTGTACTGGGGACCATAGCATTGTATAGTTCGTTTTAAAATTGGGTGAACTGGGGACCATAACATTGTATAGTTGTTCACTGGGTGAATTGGGACCATAACATTGTATAGTCTGTCTACACTGGGGTGAATTGGGGCCCATAACATTGTATAGTCTGTCTACACTGGGTGAACTGGGGACCTAGCATTGTATAGTTCGTCTACACTAGGTGAACTGTGGACCATAACATTGTATATTTGGGGGTTACACTGGGGTAAAACGGGGCCCAAAATAACATTGTATAGTTCTCTAAACAAAAGGGGAACGGGTGGGTACCATAACATTGTATAGTCGGGTTACACTAGTGAACTGTGGTACCAAAAAAGTTGTTTCACACTGGGGTGAACTGGGGTACCATAACATTGTATTCGTCTACACTAGGTTTTACTGTGGGACCATAACATTGTATAGTTGCCCACACAACTGGGGAAAAACCTTTTAAGGGGGGGCTAAAGGGGCTTTTTTGAATACAAGAGGCACCAATACCCTGATGAAGACAAAAACAGCCTTCCAGTTTTTATAACAACGCTGGTGTGATTATCTCCGTTATTTCCCCGTTATGTTATCTACTGAACTCACAAACCTGGGGTTTGGGCCCCCACCTCAAAAATTTTACACACCATTACCTAACAAAGAAAACCCCTAAAAACAAACAATTTTGTTTGTGCCCAGGGGCTTGTAAGGAATTTTGGGATGTAAAAGGTATGTTTGAAGGACAGTGCATTGTATATGATGTGTTTATGCACGCCTTTTGTTTTAGTCGTTATTTTTAAAAGCAATATATGACCAACCATGTTTGTTTTTTGGCATGTGCGTTTGTGTGCTTTATTTTGATGTGAAAACACGAGAGGAAAAAGGGGTGTGGGGGTGAAAGTTGTGTTGGTGGGGAAGTTTATGTACCGAAAAGTTTCTGTAGGTAAAATCCCAGGTGGTGAGGGGAAGAGGGGGGGGGGTGAGGGAAAGGGGAAAAAAAGGGAAGAGGAAAAGAGGAGGTAAGGGGGAAAGGCGTTGTTAGGTTGGGCTGCCAGGGTCAAATGGTTACTTCTGCAGCAGGGAGGGGCCCGTGTACGGTAGTAGGTTTTTTAGTTGTCGGGAGGCATTTGTTGATAAACACTTGGCCCTGTGTGTGTGTATGTGTGTGTGTGTGTGTGTGTGTGTGTGTGGGTGTGTGTGTGTGTGTTTTTTTGGGGGCGTGTCCTCATCTAATTGTTTGCGGGGGTCGAGATCGCCCCGGCCCGCCTCTTCACTGATCGCTACTAGGTCCTCTCTTTTTGCCCCCTGAGCTTTGTCATACCCCCCCCCTTAAAGTTTTAAGTGTAGGGTTCCTCCACACTACATCACTTGCTAGGGCTATTTTTACTTCCTACGACTTTTGGGACTGAAGAAATGCTTAACCCCCCTGTGCCCTTCTGAGTCTTCAGCTACCAAGGCCCCCTTTTTTCCCTGTGTCCCCTCTCTGGAACATCCTGTCTCTGTCCACTTTATCTATTCCAATGCATTATTTTGTTGTCGTTATAAAGGAATTCTGACCTCCTGTCCCCCAAAAGGTCCAGTCCGTTTTCCCCCCCAACCCTTTTCTTTTTGGGGAAAAACCTTGAGCTCGGGAACTAGCCTTTGTTGCAAACCTTTGTACTTTCCTTTTCTTGACGTGCTTGACCAGGTGTGATTCCAAACTGGTGCGGGGTTACACCAAAGGGCCTGACGTATACGGTGTACAGTGTCTTGAACGTTTCCCTTTTACTAAGGCTATATTTTTCGAATGATCCATAAAAGACCTGGTTGACCTGGCTATATTTGAAACAATATTTTAATTTGATTTTTGATGCCAGTGAACGTTAAAACCTTTTTAAGACTCGTTATAAATTACCGGGGGCCCCTTCCAAGAAATTTTCCCAGAGCTTTTATTTCGCAGATTCATGTTGACACCTGTTGTCAGGGGGGCCCCATGTTGACACCTGTTGTCGGGGTGGTCTATGCTGACACCGGGTTATCAGGGTGGTCTGATTGACACCTGCTGTCAGGGTCCCCCATGTTGACACCTGTTATCGGGGTGGTCTGCTTTGACACCTGTTGTCAGGGTGGTTTTGCTTGGCCACTTGCTGTAAAGGGTGGTCTATGTTGACACCGTTCAGGGTGGTCTATGCGGGCACCGTTGTCAGGGTGGTCGCGTTAACACCTGTGTCAGGTGGCCTATGCTGACATTTTGGTCGGGGTTCTATGGACACCTGCTGTCAGGGGGTTTTGCTTGACACCTCCCGTCGGGGTGGTCTATGTTGACACCTGTTGCCGGGGTGGTCTATGTTGACACCATTGTCGGGGTGGTTTTTGTTGACACCTGTTCAGGGGGTTTTGGTTGAAAATTGCTGTCGGGGTTTCCCCATGTTGACATCTGCTGTCGGGGTGGTTTTATGCTGACACCTGCTGTCAATGTGGTTTATGTTGACCCCCGTTGTCGGGGGGGGTCTTGCTTGAAAACCTGTTGTCGGTTTTTTTCTATCCCGACACCTTTGGGTGGCCCCTTGCTGACACTTGTTGCCGGGTGGTCTATGTTGACACCGTTGTCAGGGTGGGGGCTTGACATTTTGCTGTCAGGGTGGTTATGTTGACACCTCCCGCCGGGTTCTATGCGGGACACCTGCTGTCAGGGGGTCTATGCTGACACCTCCCGCCGGGGTTTCTATGTTGACACCTGTTGTCGGGGTGGTCTCTGCTGACACCTGTTGTCAGGGTGGTCTATGTTGACACTTGTTGTCGGGGTGGTTATGCTGACACCGGGTTATCGGGGTGGTCTATGCTGACACCTGTTGTCAGGGTGGTTCTTGCTGACACCTGCTGTCGGGGTGGCCCATGTTGACACTTTTGTCGGGGGTGGTCTATGCGAAAACCCGTTATCAGGGTGGTTTTCATGTTCCCTGCTGTCAGGTGGTCTATGTTGAACCTGTTGTCGGGGTGGTCTATGTTGACACCCTGCTGTGGGGGTGGTCTATGCTGACCCCCGTTATCGGGGTCCCCCATGCTGACACCTCTTGCTAAGTTGGTCCAGCTTGATATCTGCCAAAACTAGGAATTATATAAACACGATTTTCGGGCCGGGGGAACTCGAATCCCGGGCCTTTGGAAAAAATTTCCGCATGCTTTCCGATCGGAACACTGGATAAAATTTTTCCAGCCCATTTACCCCGGACCCCTTTTGGATCCGGCAGCCAGCTTCGGATCAAAACTTAGCGTGAGCTGGACACCAAGGTATTGGTCCAGATGGAGGTGGGTAAAGACGGCGTACCTTGTTCCAAAGTTCGTAGGTTCGCGTCCCCTTCGGCCAGAGATCAGTGAGTGAAATTTCGCCTGTTCTGTGAATTTAAGATATATATATAATATATATATATATAATATATATATATATATATATATATATATATATATATATATATATAATCTCACCAGATTTAACCTTTGAGTTACATTTTTGAATAGGCATTCCAAACCTGGCGTCGCCCTGCAGACATGCGGCATTTACATTTTGACAGCTGTCACTCTGACATTTGTCCCCTGACAGTTGTTATCGGGGTTTGTTTTTTAATTGGAAGATATTGATGACTGAATTTATTTGATTTTCCCTCCCCGGGCCTTCCCCCTCTGTCACCACTTCCTATCTCTTCAGTTACCCCCTTTGCCTCCCATTTATTTTTTTTCTTTTTTCCCCCTACTCATTTTTCCCAAGTAAAGACTGCCACTGAACGCCCTTTTCAGGTCCAGTGGTTTTTCAAAGACCATAACTCATGCGTTTAATCTTCTCTGCATCCATCTATACGTTTTCTTCCCCCCTTTTCAGCATCCCCCCCTCCCCTTTACTGCCCTTTTCCCCCACCCTTCCCCTTTCCTTTCCCCCTTTCCCCTCTCCTTATCTACCCATTTCTCCGCCACCTTAAGTTGTTGTAGTTAATGATCTTCTGTCTAGCTTTTTTCACCCGTAGATAAACACTTTCTAGCTATCATACTTGGGAAGGGGAAAAGGTTAGGGAGGGGTAGGATATGGAGGGGGGGGGTTGACAGGAGTGAGGGGGGGTTTATAAGGGGGAGGGGGGGAGTTGGGCAGGAGGGGGGGGGAGGAGTTGATGAGAGGAGGGGGGGAGTTGATAGGAGGAGGGGGAGGTTGAAGGAGTGAGGGGGGGAGTTGATGGGAGGAAGGGGGGAGCTGAAGGAGTGAAAGGGGGGGGCTGACGGGGGGTGAGGGGGGGTTTACCCGGGACCCCCCTTGCTTCACTCCATGTTTTCCCCAACCGGGCATTTTGGTTCCAGCTCAATATTCCCCGCCACCGAGCTGTAAACCCCCTCTCCTCGTCCTTTACCCCCTCCCTCCTCCCTCCCCCCCCTCCCTCCCCGCTACCAAGGGCAAAAAGAGAAATTATCCAGGGTACCTACCAATACCAGATAAATTTTCTGTTAGCTGACTTAGGGAAAGGGCTGGGAAATATTTTTGCTGTTGCTAATTTTTGGCCCCGGGGAAATAGTCATTGTAATCTGACTGATTTTCACTGTCTGCGGAAACTCTTTTTTTTTCCGGAAGAGTCTTTCTGCACTGACAGTATTTCTTTTGGTATAATTACGATAATGATGTTGGAACCCACAAAAAGAGGAATTAGAAAATGTATAACACTTGGTATCTTTATCTGAAAATGTTTCACCGTGAAGTAACTTTTTTCAGTTTAGAAGAGACGATACACGATGACAGCAGATGAGGTAGCCGTCCCCCAAACCTTTGATGATTGAACATTTGATGACCAACCGAAAAAGTGTTCTCTCACTGTACTTGTCATCCCCCCCCCTTTTCACTGTACTTGGCATCCCTTCCCCCTTTTTCACTGTAATTTTTCATCCCTTCCCTTTCTCTCACTGTAATTTTTCCCTCCCTTCCCTTCTCTCACTGTACTTGTCATCCCTCCCCTTTTCTCATTTTTAAAATTTTCATCACTTCCTTTTCTTCACTCAGTTTATTCCACATTTCCCTTCCTTTTCTCACCCAGTAATATATCATGGGTGTGTAGATTATGGGAAATGGTCCTCGAATACTTTCCATGAATATATTATCAGATTACTCTCTTTTAGAGAATTTTAAATTTTGAGTGTTCTTAGGGACGCCCAAAATTTATTTCTTTATAATTTTATATGCAAAGGGAAAATTAATGAGCTTGATATTCCCCCCTTTAAGAGGAATAAACATGTTAATGTTCTAGACAAGAGCTCGTAAGTGCTGTTTAAAGGGACCATAACCCAGTAGAGTGTTGCTTTAAATGTTCTTATAATCCACTGTGTTGTTTCCCCTCCTTTTATGCCTTTTTTTGTTATCTTGTGCGATAGAACAATTTTTATTCTCAGGTTTTTTTTAATTGGTTTTGTTGGACCTCTGGGGTGGTTATGTTTTGGGGCCTTTTTGACCTCCCCTTTTTGGGTTTGGGCCTTTGTTGGCCCTTGTGGTTTTGTTTGGTGCCGGTTAAACCCCTGGTGGGGATTGGTTTTGGAACCCCCTGGGGTGGTTATGTTTGGTGCCTTTGTTGGGCCTCTGGTGTGGTGCCTTGCTGGGGCCCCTTGGTTATGGGGCCTTTTTTGGACCCCCTGGGTGGTTTATGTTTTGGGGCCTTTTTTGACCCCCTGGGTTTTTTTGGGCCTTTTTTGGAATTGGATGGACTCCATCCGGCCCAAAGGGATCAGAAAAATTTTGTTTACTACAGAGTTATCTTTTTCGAAGGGGGCATCCTGACAGAACCAGGGGGGTCCTTTCAAAAATTTTTTTAGATCCCCCCGTGCACTTGTTTGGGCTAGTCCCGATGTTGTGTTGACCCTGTGGTCTAGAAGATCCAGAAAACGTTAACCAGTCTCCACGCCGGGGGCACAAACATTGGGGTCCCGGGGAAAGGTTTCGGGGTCCCGGGGAATGAATTGGCCGATGCCCAGGTGAAGCCCCGCCAAACCACCCTTTTATAGTCAAGAATTCCTTTTAACTTTAAAATAAAAACCAATTTATGGAAAACACCGAGAGGCCCCACCTCATGGGCACAAACCTATTTCTCCTCTTGTGGTTAATGGAGTTTGAAGCCTATCGACTGCAACAGGCCCTTATGATCCACAACCTGCAAAGACCAAAAGTGGAAATAAATCATTTTTTGGGCTTTTTGGGTTATCCTGGGGGAAATTTTCAATTTTGCTGTTGTGGGTAATTTATGTAACTGTATTTATGTGTTTTACGGGAATTTCCAAAAAAACTTACTTAACCTTTTTTTATCATTTGACAAGAATTTTAAAACCCAAGATAGGGGTTAAATTCTCAGAAAATAAACACTGGGAGAAATAACCCCCAGTTGTATATATCCTGGGTCTCTATTTTTTCCTTTTTAATGGAAAGCATTATATACGAACATTTTTCCCATTAATGGAAAAATTTTATACAAACTTTGTACCATGTATTCAAGAACGAGGGGGAAAAAAAAGCCCATTATAATATTCCTGTACTGAAAATGAAAGAAAAGAAATCTCAGCCAGAGAGAGAAAAAAACGCATTTTGAGTCACGTGAGGAATCCCTTTGGCCCAATGCAGGCCAGGGGAAAGACGCAAAACTAGGGGCCCGTGTTGTGCCAAAAACGATGAGAGACTTGACAGAGGACCAGGTGACCCAGGGCTGTCATAGAAAAAGGTTTGGGAAGGAAAAGTTTTGAACATTTCAGCGTTAACTTGTTCATTTGTGTTTTTTTTTTCCTCTTAGACGAGGTAAGTAAGTAAGGTTTTTTTCAGGTATAAAAAATACAGTTATATGAATTATCAAAAAGCAGCATAGGGAAAACCTAGGGTAACCCAAAAAATCAGACAGAGTAGGGTTTCACAGGTACGGTTACACAGTTTTTTGACGCTTACTATTGTCTTAATGATAAAATGTAAAATTTTCTTGGATAACTTTAAATAAAATCAAGCAGAGTAACGCATTTCCCCGGGGGTTTTTGGATAAATAACGATACGATAAGAGGGTCGCCAGGGGTTGGGGGCCCAAACCCGGGCGGAAACTCTGGGTCACCCCATGAAATTCAAGGGCGGGGATGGAGGGTAAATCCGGGTTTTAACACTAGTGCATGACCAGTTACATCACTAGGGAACCAGTTCATCACTGTGTGAAGAACCCGTTACATCACTAGTGCATGACCAGTTACATCACTAGTGCATGACCAGTTACATCACTAGTGCATGACCAGTTACATCACTAGTGCATGACCAGTTACATCACTAAGAGACCAGTTACATCACCAGTGCATGACCAGTTACATCACTACTACATGACCAGTTTCATCACTACTACATGACCAGTTACATCACTCCTTTCTAAAAAAGACATCACTACTACATGACCAGTTACATCACTACTGCCCCTGCCAGTTACATCACTACTGCATGACCAGACATCACTACTACATGACCAGTTACATCACTACTGCATGACCCGTTACATCACTACTGCATGACCAGTTACATCACTACTACATGACCAGTTACATCACTACCGCATGACCCGTTCACCCCTACTGGATGACCCGTTAATCAATACTGCATGACCAGTGATTTAAAATTTTTTCAATGAGAAAAAGGGGCCCTAAACCGAACAGGAGAATACTTCTCAACTTTATTAATGATAAAATAAATAATGGTAGTAATACTGAGGAAACATAAACTCAAATGCCACTTTGAGTACACCAACACATCCTCATTTTTTCAAAGTCAACAACAAAAAAAAATAAAAAAATTTAAAAAAAAAGAAAACATTGCAAATCAGAGAAACACAAGTTTTGGGATTTGACCTTTTGGAAGGAAATCTGGGGGATCTGATCTTACATTTTTCCTTTATACAGGTAAACCATGGATCTTTATCTACATTTGACCCCTTTAGTACAGGTAAATCCCCAGTGGATCTTTATCTTTCATTTACCTTTAGTACAGGTAACATCTCAGTGAATCTGATCTTTCATTTGACCTTTAGTACAGGTACATCTCAGTGAATCTGATCTTTCATTTGACCTTATACAGGTAACATCTCAGTGACCCGATCTTACATTTCTTGGGGTACAGGTAAAATCTCAGTGAATTTTGATCTTTTCATTTTTTACCCCGAGTACAGGGAAATCTCAGTGAATTTGATCTTTCATTTGACCCTTTAGTACAGGAACTCCCAGTGAATCTGATCTTACATTTGACCTTTAGTACAGGTACATCTCAGTGGATCTGATCTTTCATTTGACCTTGAGTACAGGTAAACCCCAGGGGTCTGATCTACATTTGACCTTGGGGTACAGGGTAACATCTCAGTGGATCTGATCCATTTGACCTTGAGTACAGGTAAATCTCGTAATCATCTACATTTTACCTTTAGTACAGGTAACATCCCCATGAATCTGATCTTTTAAATTTTACCTTTAGTACAGGGACATCTCAGTGGGTCTGATCTTAACAACCTTTTAGTACAGGTTAAAACCCCAGTGAATCTGATCTTACATTTGACCTTTAGCAGGTAAATCCAGTGGATCTGATTCCCTTTGGGCCTTGAGTACAGGAATATCTCAGTGAATCTGGGTCTTTCATTTGACCTTTGAGTACAGGTAACATCTCAGTGAATCTGATCTTTCATTTGACCTTGAGTACAGGTAACATTTTTGGGGGATCTGATCTACATTTGACCTTTAGTACAGGTAAAATCCAGTGAATCTGATCTTTCATTTCCTTTCCTTTAATTATGCAAAACATCTATCACATCATCAAAATCCCCTGATTTTTCCCTATAGGCTTATTTGTACTTTGCTAATATATAATAAAAGAAACGAAGGATTCTTTTTCCTATGTTGGGGGCCTTTTTATGTGCATTAGTGTCACCTTCTTCAGAGGCTTTTATGGTGTCACTTCCCCAAAAGGGTGTCACCTGGGGCGCCCCCTTCGACGCCCTGACGATGATTTTTTTTTGGGTTTTAGCCCGGAGGAGTAGCCACCCCGGATAATCCAGGGTAGGGGGTGTTAGTTTACCCAGATAACCCAGGTAGGGGGTGTTAGTCACCCAGGATAACCCAGAGAAGGGGGGTTTGCTACCCAGGATAACCCAGGGGAGGAAGGGGTTGGAAGGATAAACCCAGGGCAGGGAGTGTTAGGGTACCCAGGATAACCCAGGGGAGGGGAAAGCCCCCCACCCAGGATAACCCAAGAAAGCCAAAGTCATCAAGGACTATCTGTTTATTTCGTTTGTGGGCCCGATTGTCCCCCAGGATGCCACCCACACCACTCGACCAACACCCAGGTGAACGGGGGGCAGCAGGCATTTTAAGGAAAAATACCCAACGTTATCCTGGGTTAATAAAACCCCGAATAACCATGGAAACCCAACAGTATGGCTTATTTCCGCTATAGTTTTAGGTTTAAACCTTGAAAAGATATTTCAATTTGGTTATTCTTGACACAGATATTTTACCATTGTTATCCTTGGACACAGATATTTCACCTTGGTTTTCCTTGACACAGATATTTCACCTTTGGTTTTCCTTTTACACAGATATTTCACCTTTGGTTTTCCTTTTACACAGATATTTCCCCCCTTGGCTATCCTTTACACAGATATTTCACCTTGGTTATCCTTGACACAGATATTTCACCTTGGTTTTCCTTGACACAAAATTTACCTTTGTTATCCTTGGGCACAGATATTTCCCCCCTTGGTTATCCTTGACACAGATATTTCACTTTGGTTATCCTGACAAAGATATTCACTGTGGTTATCCTTGATATAGAGATAGGTTCCCTGTTCCAGATTACATTCAAATTATCTTTCCAGTCACAGATGAAACGGGGGGGCTGGGCCCCGAAAACCCCCTCCCCGGTATACTCTGGGGATCTAATCTAGGGTTATATAGTATTGTTTCTGTTACTTTGCCCGAGATAACTTATTTCCCTCAAGTGTTGTTCTTTACTTGACTCCACTTTTAAAGTCTACCACTTTAATTGTGCCTTTTTTGAAGCTCCAATATATAATATGGTTATTTTTTTAAATACGATTGAAAAAGTCCATCCAAAATTTATTAGCTTTTATTGTGAAGGTCTTCTACTCGCTCTTCAACCCCGGTTTTTCAGTTGCTGCAAAAAAGGGGGCAGCCATGGCAAACCCGCCATGGCTGGGCCCCCGGCAAAAAGTAGTCGCAAATGGGAGTGACGCTATCGGAGAGCTGACCATTTTTGTACAAAAGTGTCTGAGAGCCGATTTCCCAGGGTACATGTTTCCCCCCACCCCACACAAACCTGTCCCCGTCTGCCCTGTCAATTCCATTTGGGGTACTTTGTATGTTGACATGTTTCCTTGGTTCTTCTATCCCCAAGAGTTATTACATTCAGTTCTCGTAACTTATACCATTTTTTCTGAAGCCAGTCTTATTGCTTTTTCTTCTGCACTTTTCCCCCAGTTTCAACATGCTTCCTTAGGTGTGGGGTTTCCCTAATGTTTGGGGCTCTAGGATGGGCCTTATGTTTTTCATAAAGTACCCGTGATGACTGGTCCTTTTGGTAACCCACTTGTTACTTCCCTTCCCCCTTGTGACATCTCTTCCCCCGGCTGTCAGTCTTCACTTCCCTTTTCCCCCGGTACTTTGATCCATCGCTGGGGTATATACTATCACCACAGAAACCGGGGTATTTTGGTTTATTTTTCTATACAGTTCTGTGAGTGATAGAATCATTGGTACACAGCCTGTCAGTGGTAGGAGAACAAGAACAAAAAAGATAGGAAAAAAACACGGGTTTTATGCAAATTTTTTTAAAGGGAATTGAAATTGATATTTTTCATCCAGTTTCATCTGTCCTGTAATTTTCCCTTTTTCATTTTTTTTTTTAATATATTTTTATTTTATCCCCTTTTTCCCCATTTTCATGCCGGCAGTGGTAAGGGAGGAGGAGAGAACCTTCCGCTTTTTCTTCCTTTTAAATTTACACACCTTTAATTCACTGGTAGACAGTTTTTACCAGCAGACAGTCTCTATGGGGGCTTTCAAGTTCTCTGTTCTTTTTTTCATATGTAAAATGCAGTTAAAAAATTAAAAAACATTAGCTTCCTTGGCTTGGTAGGGGAAAAGCATTCGCCTTACACATTGAGTGTCCGTTTAATAACTGACCGGGGCGAAACATTGGGCATCTTTCCTTACACCTGCTGCTCCAGTTTTACCTAGAAGTACGGGACCTGGGTGTTAGTCGACTGGGGGTGGGTCAATCCTAGGGACAAGAAAAGAAGGAACCTAGGGAAAAAATAAGACGGGTTGGGCCTTTGGGGACGACCGGGTTGGGTTCCCCGGTAGCTAAAACTTGGTTAAAACCCCCGCAAATCTTATCTTATCAGTGTATATGTAAAAATGATGGAACTTGGGAAAAATATGTCACAGCAAATTTGGGGAAAAATTCAAAAATTTAAGGGGATCTAATGTGTTTATTGCACCAGTAAATGTTGTAAGAAGTTTTGAAGATTCCCACCTGCTGTGAAGTTTGGTGAGTTTATGCGAGAGCGACGGTTTTCGGTTAACCGACGTATTGAGAGAGGAAAAAGCGGGGGTTGTCGTTTTTTTGTGGGTTGCCGCGTCTTTTCCCGGGGATGTTCACGTGGGGGGGTGGCCCCGCAGTCCAGCCACTAATAACCCTTTTTTTTCTACCCAGCCTCTAATCCCTCTCTTTTTTACCTAATAATTCTCCGGATGAGTTACAAAAACCGTTTCTTCACCCTTTTGCTGTAGTTCCCGCCCCCCCCAGGGGTGATGATTTTTGGGTAATTGGGGTTTTCCTTCCGGGTGTGGTTTGTGTTGTTTAAGGGGCCCCACAGCTCCGCCCCCACCCGATATCTTCCACACCCCTAATTCAATAATATTCCTATTTTTTCTCTTTATTTGATGATAGCGAACCTCATATGCATCTAAAACCCCAGAAAGGTCTACTGTAATATTGATGGTGTTGTTTAAAATTTTTTATTTATAAACGAGAAGGTGGTCTGGGTCCAAAGGGAGGTATTATCGTACAAATCCTTTATAATCTGCCCAGAGATATATATAGTTTAGCTTTTTTTTTTTAATTTGGTTGGGAATTTTAGGACGTCACCTGAACAATTTCACTACGTCATACTGTGAAAAAGACCTGCATGTTATTAAACTATCCAAATTAGATTTTGTTGTTTCTTTTTAAATTTTATTAGCGGTCTAGGGAAAATGAAATTAAGATGTGTAAGAGACATGGCAACAGTTTGGATCTTTTCTCATGTCAGTGGGAAAATAAGAAAATGTTGAATATATATCCTAGGGTTTCCCTTTCTTATCCCCGGCTTTATTACGTTGAATTTTTTCTGAGGTCACCGATTGTATCGACATTCTGATCATTTAAAAAACACCACACACACACACACACACACACACACACACAGGGGGTGAGTACCCCAAAATGTTTTTTAAAGCAAGAACAACGTGCAAAACTTTTAGAGGGAGCTACAACTTGGGATGAGGGATGCGGCTGATGTCAGCCCAGCAGTTTTTGAGAAGTTGTTCCGGGGCGGTCATTGTGGGGGCTTAACCCCCTTTCTTTCCCTTTGGCTCTTTTAAAAGAGATTTTTACATTCTAGGGGACCCGGGTATGGAATGTAACAGATTTTTTTTTTATTATTATTAAATTTTTTATTATTATTATTACGTGCTTTATCGTTTTTTATTTTTTTTACTGGTTTTTCTTATTTGTTTTATTTTGGGCTTGTAAGTGTTTTTAGTTGGGAGGAGCTAAAAGAAGCCAAAACCCCTTTTGGTTGTGTGAGGTGGTGTTGAAGGCTTCAGGTAAAACTGTAGGAGAAGCTCCGGGGCCCGCTCACCTGAAAACGTAGAAGGCCCTTTAAAAAGACACTAGGGGGTGTGGCTCCTGGCTGCTCACCCACATAACTTGGAAGACATTGGGGATTTCACTAGGTGTGGTTCCTGGCTGTTCACCTGAACACCTTGAAAAGGTTTTGGGGGGGCTTTAAGGGTGGTCCTGGCTTTGGGACGCCGTTCACCTGCACGCCGATAATCCACTGTTCTCCCCCTTCGATCCCCACCGCTTAAAGCAGGTCTATTGTGGGGGGACGCTGATACGATCATTTTGGGCCCCCGGAGACTGTGGCTCTTCTAGCATTATGTTCCATGCTGGAAACCTCAGCGCGTAAAATTTTGTTCACTGGGTGGTATTGGGGCTTTAAAATAAAGTCAGGGCTGTCTCCTGGCGTATCTGGGCCCTACTGCCCCACATTCAGTCCCTCCCCGCGATGGAAGATTTCCCATGTTGGTTCCATACCTGGTTTGGGGTTGAACCCGCGGTCATAAAAGTCTCAAAACTCCAGCCCGTCGCGGGTTTGCCACAATAAGATTCATCCAACTAGGTATATTTCACACCATAGGGAAAATTAGCACAGGAAATTCCCGGGCCACAAAAAGCAAGTTTTTAGACGAATTTTCCAGCCCAGCGTGGCCGTGACGAACTCTAGCTCAAGTCCCTTTACTGCCGTCAACATGACTCAAGAAATCGTAATGACACGATTGCAAATAAACCATACCCCCCGGCCGGGATTGAAAACCCCCGGTCATAGAGTCTCAAAAATCCAGCCCGTCGCGAAACCACTAGACCAAAAAATCGTGGCTTACGATTTTTGAGTCCTGATGTTGGTTTTTAGATCTTTCCTATTTCATAAATTTTTTATATTTCCTCATCTATGAACCTGACTAAAACTGTAAAGCTCTCAAAAACATTGATGAGAAAACAGACAGTTTAACTTTTATCTTGATGGGGAAAAATAATAGTGGGCAAAGGGAAAAGTTATTTGTAGGTTTTCGAATTTAAATTTAAATTAATTATTACCCTTTAAAAATTAAAAATTTAAACTTAGAAAAATCCCTAGAAACCGTTAAAAAAATTTAATAAAACAATAAATTTTTTTAGGAAAGGCAAAGATGAATTAGTCAAACAATTCTACTTCCACTAATCCATCTTTTTCCTTACATGTAATGGACTAATAAAAACACACAAAACCCGGGGAAACCAGTCAGACCAATTATTAGTTTCCCTAGGGTCAGTTTATAAATTATCCAAATGGCTTGTTGATATTTTTTTAGCCCTATTGTTGGCAAAATTTTAACTTTTTTAAAGTTTTTAAAAACAAATAAAATTTTGGGTTTATAAATTAAGCTCCCTTTTTTCTGGGGCTTAAATGATTTTAAATGGTTGTTTTTATGTTACCTTGTTTTCGAAAGTTCCTGTTGATGATATATTGTTTTTTATCTGAAGAACTGTTTTAAAAATTTACCATTGCCAGTTTACATTATTAAACTTATTAAACTTTGTATTTTTGATGCAAAATTTGTATTTAATGATAAGTTTTACACCGAAATTTGGTATGGAATGGGAAATCCCTTTTCACCTGTTCTTAGTAACCCCATACATGGAATTTTTTGGAAAAAAGGTTTCTTTTAAAACAATCCTCCTAATAGAGCTAAATGGTTCAGATATGTTGATGATATTTTGTGTCTTTTGCCCAAAATGTAGATATACACCCCTTTCCTTTGGGAAAATTTAAAAATTACCCCTTCTATAAATTTTATTTTGAATTTGAAGAAAAAAAAACTCATTGCCTTTTTTAGATGTTTTAATTATTAAGGGGAATAATGAATTTAAATTTAAAAATTTTCAGAAAACCTACAAATAACTGTTCCTATGTCCCACTATTATTCTTCCCATAAAAAGAGTTAAACTGTCTGTTTTCTCATTAATGTTTTTTAGAGCTTTTCGAATTTTAGCCAGAGTTCATAGATGAGGAAAATCCAAAATTTATGAAATAGGGAAAAAGATCTAAAATACCCAAGAAATGTAATTGATAAATCTTTTTTAAAATTGCTAGAAATACTTTTTTAATCCAAAAAAGGGAAAAAAGCCTTATCTAACTAAAAATATGTTGGTTTTCCCTTACCATGAAAGCTTGGTTGATATGCCTTTTTTTCTTGGACTTTTAATATTAAAATTGTTTTTAAAAAACTTGATACAGTAAAAAAAATTTTTATAAAGAATTTCCCCCAAAAGCTGATGGATTTTCTATAAGATTCCTTTTAAAAATTTTGGGTAAAATTTAACGGTCAAACTGGTAAAAATCCCCGAACTAAGATTAAAAAAATAAATATGGAATTTGAACTGGACAAGATTCCAATGCTCTATTTATTCAAAGAGATTTTAACCATCCAAAATTTATTTTCAAAAGTTGAGAAAGTAGTATCAAGCAAGTTCCAAAATGACAGGAAAAAATTAATCTTTTTTTCATAAAAAAGCAGTTTTGAAATAATATGAATATTTCCTTTTGGGTTTTTATAAATTAGATCCATTTATAATTAAAGAATTTAAAAAAATTTAAAAAAAATTGACAAATAATAATTTTTTTAAAATTTTTTATTTCTGGGGGAATAGTTTGTTGGTGGGGTTCATGAAGGACCTGTCTAGTTTGGGCCCGGGGGGCCTGCTGTCTCGCGTCAGGTGTTTCGTTGTTGTGGGGTCTGGGACGGTGGGGTTTCCCCTTTTATACCTTCCTTTGATGATTTACCTTCATTGTTCCTTTTATAATTTAGGTCACGAAAAACGCTTGGAAAATTCTTATTCTTTCAAAAGTGGTTGTTTTGTAAAATTATTTTATATATATATATATATATATATATATATATAAATATATTTTATATATATATATATATATATATATATATATATATGTATATATATGTATATATATATGTATATATATGTTTTTATATATATATATATATATATATATATATATATATATATATATATATATATATATATATATATATATATATATATATATATATATATATATCAAAGTAAAAGATAGTATAAAAAAAAGCCGTTTTAAGAGATTGTTTTAAGGGAAATTTTAGTAGTGACTGAGAACCATGATATTTATGAATGAGTAAGATATGGACCCTCTTAGGTGTCTATATTTGTGACAAGACAAATATCTGGGGTGTTGTATTAAGTCTCTTTTCTCATCAACTTGTCAGTACTGTATATCATTTTGGGGTTTATCTGTAGATAATAGTTTTGGTCGCTTTTCCCCCGTAAAAAAGGATGATATTTTGAATTATTTTCCACAATGATGATCATTTTTGTTGGGTTTTAAAGAGGTGTTAGATTTTGTACAATATTACTGGGGGTAGAGAATCACTGTTTATGTTGGGGTCATCCCTAGAGCGTTCCTGTGTGTGTGTGGGTGACGGAATAATTTTATCATTGTCACAGCCAACAACTTTGATACGGTAACCCCAAAAACACGTGAATACAGTGAGGATTTCAAAGAACGCGATAGAACGATGCATTATTAAAAAAACCCTTTGCCATTGCCGTGCAGCTTCCCAAAAACTGAAGTCTGACTATCTAGGTCCGGGGCTTTTTGCTTAGCAAAGAAATAGCTCCAAAAGGTCAGCTATTTTTCCAGGCTAATTTTTGTTGTTTTATCCCACCGATAGTTAACCCGACATCTCAAGGACTGGGGAACTTTCCTTTTATTACAACCACCTTGAGTATTTTTTTTTAATTTTTTTCTCTCTCTCTCTCTCTCTACACTTAGAGATCCACCAAGAAGGGGAATCACTGAAGAATGGGGTGACCCGCAACCAAAATGCTTGAAGGGTTTTCCAAAAGGCCCTGGGGCCCACCCGGTCGAAAGGCCAAATGTCCAGTGCTACCACACAGCTGACTTTGGGGTTCATCCAGGACTGTGCCACTTGGGGGGGAGGTTTAACAACAGATCAGCAGAGAAACCCTTTTCCCAAACCAATTGACGCTCAAAAGGAGTGATAAGTCAAAAACTTGTCATTTGTCTTGGGAAATTTTCTCAAGGATCTACCAGTGATTGACAGGAGGACACTGGTCTGTAGGTGCTGGGTTTTCGCTCTGGGTCTTTTTTTGTGAACAGGGACTACATTTGCCCTCTTTCCAAGAGAGGGGATTTTTCACTGTCCAGGGAGTGCTGAAAAAAAGGGGTTAGAGGTGCCGCCAGCCCTGCACATCCCAACAATCCTTTTAAAATTGTCTGGGGGGCCCAGCCTTTTTTTGGGCCCGGGTTTATTTAATTTTTTTTTTTTTTTTTTTTTTTTTAACCCCCCCCCCCCCCCCCTTTTCTCCCCTCCTTTTCTCTCTCCCCTCTCTCTCCTCACTGCAAATAGACACCCACCTGTGGGTTTTATGGGAAGGGGGAAAATCAGTAATCAGCTGAGAGTCAAAGAGTTTAGTGTTCAATGCACTACACTCACCACCACCACCCACTTACACCTACATACATTTTTTTCACTAATTCAAAAAACAAAAGAGGGGAAAAGATAAAAAACAGAAGATAAAATTTTTGCTTGAACATATATTTTCCCCCCACCGGATCGTATGTGCAATTATACACTAGATAAAATTTAGAGGCCAGTTAAACCTAAAGTGAATATATTTTGTTTGGGGGGCAGCCATTTTTTAGGCTGGAGAGAGTCTGATGATCTTTGGGGCCCACATGGAGGGAATTTTACCCAGGCTGCCCCCTCTTCAAAGTCAGACAGCCCCAGCACCTAGTTAACCACTCGGACCAGGATGGTGCACACAGTCTGGCAAGCACTGGGGTTAATGACCAAGGCTGGGAAAAGACGGGTGGGAAAAGGGTTTGGACATGTCGAATATAAACGCATGACCCCGACAAAGAGCTTTAATTAAGGGGACATGCCCCCAAAAGCATGAAACACTTTGTGGCCTGGTTTGGTTTCCGGGAAAAAAGGAAAAAAGTAATAATAATTTTAAAAAAATTTATTTTTGAAGATTTCATTTAATAATAAGGTTATTTACTAGGGGGAAAAACCCAAATTTTTGAGAGACAGTTCGGGGATGATATATAACTACGTACTTTTTAAATAAAAGTGAAGTATGTCGGGAAAATGTTTTAGACCTTCCAGCCGCCCAAATAAAAACAAAAGTTTTTGGGACATATTTCTAAATTTTTTTTAAAATCCGGATTTTTAAAAAATCAAGGGAAAAATACAATTAAAATCTAGAGATTTAGTATTTTGATTCTTAGGAGGTAAGAGTGTTAGAGACGGACTGCTTAATGTATGAGCAGAGGTAGCCAGGAGGCAGGGGAAGCAGGTAGGTAATACTGCTTAACATATCAGCAGAGGTAGCCAGGAGGCAGGGGGAAACAGGTAGGAATTTTCTGCTTAATAATTTGCAGAGGAGCCCGGAGGCAGGGGAAACAGGAGGTAAACTGCTTAACATATAAAGGGGGGTAAAAAGGAGGCCCCGGGGAAACAAAGGGAGGTAATAAAATCCCTTTAAAATATCCAAAGGGAGCCCGGAGGCGGGGGCAGGGGAGGCAATGGGGTTTAAAATATAGCAGAAGACCCGGAGGCAGGGGAAGAGGGTTGGGGGAAACTGCCCCCAAAATAACAGAAAGGAAACCGGAGGGGGGAAACATGAGGGCAAACTGCTTAACATATAGCAGAGGGGAAACCCGGAGGCAGGGGAAACAGGGGAGGTAATACCGCTTAACATATAGCAGAGGTAGCCAAAGGAGGGGGAAAAGGAAACTGCTTAAATATTTTTCAGAGGTAGCCAGGGGGGGGAAGAGGTAGGAATACTGCCTTTAAAATATAGCAGAGGTAGCCAGGGGGAAGCAGGTAGGCACACTGCTTAACAATTTGCAGAGGTAGCCAGGAGGGGGAAGCAGGTAGGAAATGCCAACATATTTGCAGAGGTAGCCAGGAGGCAGGGGGGAAACAGGTAGGACACTGCCAACATATGAGAGGTAGCCAGGGGGCAGGGGGGGAAACAGGTAGGTAATACTGCCAAAATATAGGAGGGGGAGCCAAAGGGAGGGGCATGGCCCCTGCCTTTAAAATATAGGAAAAGGTAGCCAAAGGGAGGGGAAGGGAGGGGGCAAACTGCTTTAAAATATCAGAAAAGGAGAGGAGGAAGAAGGGTAATACTGCTTAAATTCGCAGAGGAGCCAGGAGGCAGGGGAAGCAGGTAGGGAAACTGCTTAAATTTTAGCAGAGGTAGCCAGGAGGGAAAAGGGAAAAGGTAAACTGCCCAAATTTTAGCAGAGGCAGCCCGGAGGCAGGAGAAGAAAGGGAGGAATACCCGCTTAAATTTTGAGGTGGGAACCAGGAGGCAGGGAAGCAGGTAGGTAAATGCTTAACATATCAGCAGAGGTAACCAGGAGGCAGGGGAAGCAGGTAGGACACTGCTTAATTATAGCAGAGGTAGCCAGGAGGCAGGGGAAGCAGGTAGGTAATACTGCTTAAATTTTTAGCAGAGGTAAGGGGGGGAAGCAGGGTAGGTAATATCTTGGGAATTAGCAGAGGTACCCGGAGGCAGGGAAACAGGTGGGAATACTGCTGAATGTATGAGCAGAGGAGCCGGAGGGGGGAAGCAGGCAAAACGCTTAAATTTTAGCAGAGGAAACGGAGGCAGGGGAAGCAAAGGGAATACTGAAATTTTAGCAGAGGAGCCAGGGGGGCAGGGGAAAGGAGGAATACCGCTTAACAAAAGCAGAGGGCCCAGGGGGCAGGGGAAGCAGGTAGGTAATACTGCTAAATTTTAGCAGAGGTAGCCAGGGGGCAGGAGAAGAAAGGGGAGGTAATACTGTTAAATTTTAGCAGAGGTAACCAGGAGGCAGGGGCATAGGTAATAATGCTTAATATATCAGCAGAGGTAAGGGGGCAGGGGAAGCAGGTAGGGTTTTTAAAACTTGGGGGGGAAATGGGAAAAGCGGAGGGAAGGGCCCGGAGGCAGGGGAAGCAGGTAGGTAAACGTTTTAAAATATTAAAGAGGGAGCCAGGAGGCAGGGGAAGCAGGTAGGAAAAACCCGAATGTATGAGCACAGGTAGCCAGGAGGGAGGGGGAAACAGGAGGTAATACCGCTTAACATATCAGCAGAGGTAGCCAGGAGGCAGGAGAAGCAGGGGGTAAACTGCTGGGAAAGTATGGGGCAGAGGTAGCCAGGAGGCAGGAGAAGCAGGGTAGGAATACTGTTTTAAAATATCAGCAGGGTAACCAGGGGGCAGGGGAAACAGGTAGGGAATAATTTTAAAATATCAGCAGAGGAGCCAGGGGGCAGGGGAAGGGAGGTAGGGAATACCGTTTAATGTATGAGGAGGTAGCCAGGAGGCAGGGGAAACAGGTAGGAATAATGCTTAACATATTAGCAGAGGTAGCCAGGGGGCAGGGGGAAAAGGTAGGTAAAAACTGCTTAACATATTAGCAGAGGGAGCCAGGGGGCAGGGGGAAACAGGTAGGAAATGCTTAACATATCACAGAGGTAGCCAGGGGGCAGGGGAAGAGGAGGGAAACTGCTTAACATATCAGCAGAGGGGGGGAAGGAGGCAGTGGAAGAGGAGGTAATACTGCTTAACATATTAGCAGAGGTAGCCAGGAGGCAGGGGGAAAAGGTAGGTAAACTGCTTTAAAATATTAGCAGAGGAGCCAGGAGGGAGGGGAAGCAGGAGGCAAACTGCTTAACATATCAGCAGGAGGAAAGGGGGCAGGGGGAAACAGGTAGGTAAATTGGTGGGAGGAGGGGATGGTACCAAGGCTGCCCCCCTTCCTTTTTAATTTATGGGGCACACACACTCACCCTGGGGTCGCCCAAGCATGCCCGAAAATTTTCCCCCAAATTTATAGCCCCAGTGTGATGGTTACACAGGAAAAGGGAGGTGGGTTACAGAACACTTTTGTAGGGGGGTTTCACAGAACACTGTGTGTAGGTGGGTTACACAGAAAAACTGTGTGTAGGTGGTTTAAAAGAACACTTTTGTAGGGGGGGTTACACAGAACACTGTGTGTAGGGGGGTTACAAAAGAACACTGTGTTGGGGGTTTCAAAACCGTGTGAGGTGGGTTCACAGAATACTGTGTGTAGGGGGACAAAAGGAAAACGGGGTAGGTGGGGTTTCAGGTGGTGGGTTAAACAGAAAACAAATGGTGGGTGGGTTAAAAAACAGGTGGTGAAATAAACAGAACACAGGGGGGATGAGTAACAGAACAAGGGGGGTGGGGGGTCACCAAAAAACAGGGGGTGAGTCCCCAGGAAAAAGTGTGGTGGGGGGAGTCCACAGAAAACAGTGGTGGTGAGTCAACAGAACACAGTGTGGTGGTGAGTCACACAGAACACAGTGTGGTGGGGGAGGGCACAAGAACACAGTGGGGGTGAGTCACACAGAACACAGTGTGGGGGTGAGTCACACAGAAACAGGGGGTGGTGAGTCCCAAAAACAGTGTGGTGGGGGAGGTTTCAAAACAGGGGGTGGGGGAGTCCCCAGAACACAGTGTGGTGGTGAGTAAACAGAAACAGGGGTGGTGGGGGGTGAGTCCCCAGAAACAGTGGGGGGTGAGTCACACAGAACACAGTGTGGTGGGGGGTCAAAACAGAACACAGTGTGGTGGGGAGTCACACAGAACACAGTGGGGGTGAGGGGCACACAGAACACAGTGTGGTGGTGGGGCAACAGCCAGTGTGGTGGTGAGTCACACAGAAACATGTGGTGGTGAGTCACACAGAACAAGGGGGTGGTGGGGGAGTCCCCACAGAAACAGGTGGTGTGAGTCACACAGAACACAGTGTGGGGGAGAGTCAACAGAAACAGTGTGGGGATTACAAAACACAGTGTGGGATGAGTCACACAGAACACAGTGTGGTGGTGAGTCACACAGAAAACAGTGTGGTGGGGGGGGTAAAAACAGAAACACAGTGTGGTGGTGAGTCAAAAAGAAACAGTGTGGTGGTGGGGGTCACACAGAACACAGGGGGTGGTGGGGGAAAAGTCACAAGGGAAAACAGTGTGGTGGGGGAATCGCCCCAGAAACAGGGGGTGGTAGTCACAAGAACACAGTGTGGTGGGTGAGTCAATACAGAACACAGTGGGGTGGAGTCACAAGAACACAGTGTGGGTGATGAAAAAAAGCCCCAGAACAGTGTGGTGATGAGTCCCCAGAACACAGTGTGGGATGAGTCACAAAACACAGTGTGGTGGTGAGTCCCCAGAACACAAGGGGGGGTGATCCACAGGAACCCCAGTGTGGTGGGGAGTCCCCAGAACACAGTGTGGTGGTGTATTAAAAAATGAAACTAAGTAATGGCAGAGGATAATGAAGGTCAGGGTTTAAAGTTACTTTGGGGATCATTTGTAATAAATCAGCCAAAATGACAAGACCGACCAAGAAATATCTTTTAAACATCAATAGTGATCACATATTATATAAGAAATCAAGATAGTTTTTTCATATGATTAATAACATCAAGATATTTATATATGATTGAATAAGCATCAAGAAACTTTTCATATGATTGAATCATCAAGATAGCTTTTTACATATGATTGAATAAGGGTCAAGATAGCTTTTTCATATGATTGAATAAGCATCAAGATAGCTTTTTTATATGATTAAAAAAGTATCAAGATAGCTTTATATGATTGAATAAGCATGAAGATAGCTTTTCAAAAGGGTTGAATAACATCAAGATAGTCCCACATCATTAATAATCAGTATTCGTGCAGAAGAAATATCATCGGGTGTGTTTTGTGAAGACTTTAAAATCATGTTAGTACTGAGACTTTTTAGTTCAGTCAAAACTTGGTAATTTAGGGCAGGTATCTTTAGTACCATTTTGGGGTGTGTGTGTGTGTGTGTGTGTGTGTGTGTGTGTGTGTTTACCTTTTCCCTTCCCCCCCCTCTCCAAACCACAACAATGTTCAACGCAGTATTTTTCAACCTGTTTTATGTTCAACCCCCAAACTGGAAAATGGGGATAATATTACCTCGTTATTAATGAGGTTCCCTTTTTGTTGTTTGTGTTATTGTGGGTTGGGGAATTTTTTGTTGTTTGTGTTATTGTGGGGTTTTTGGTAATTTTGGTTTTTGTGTTTTTGTGGTTGTTGGCATTGTTGTTGTTGTTTTTTTTATTGTTTGTTGGAATTTTTTTTAAGGGTTTTGGGTTTTTGTGGTTGTTGGTATTGTTGTTGTTGTTTTTTATTGTGGTTGTTTGGAATTTTTGTTGTTGTTTGCAATTTTGGCTGGATTTTGCTGTTGTTTTGTTTTATTTGGTTTTGGGTTTAAAGGGTTTTTTTGTGTTTTTGTTTGCTGGTATTTGTTGTTGTTTTTGTTTTGTGGTTGTTGGATTGGTTGCTGTTTGTGAAGGGTTTTTCCGGGCAACTGTTTTAGCCCTTGTAGTTGTCGTAACACACACATGTATATATATATATATTTTATATATATATATATATATATATATATATATATATATATATATATATATATATATATAGTGGGGTGTATTAAATTTGGGAAAAGTTTTGGGGGTTAATTTTGAAAGAAAAATTTCACTATGTGTTCCCGGTTCCCTTACATCCTGAGAGTCATCTACTTGCTTATCGTTGTACACTGCTCAACCAGTTTTTTTTTAAACAAGCAAATCTTGTTTTCTTAGGGACTCCCAACGTCCGTGTTTGGGATGTTCCCCATACACACAATTTTTTAATTTTAGGTTGGGAAGGGTTTGTCTTGTATGTTGTTCTTTCCCCACCCCCATAAAACCTGTCTCATCTCTTTAGCATTTTGTCTATTTGTGTGCTCACCAATTGTAGTTGTAGGAGTCGAGTCATAGTCATGGCCCCGTCTCGTTGTGTCTCGTCCTTAATACTCTGTTTATCATATACCCTTTTAAAAATTTCCCGTGGGGTTAATAAAAATTTTCCTTTAATACTTTCAATTTGTCAATCACTTTTTTTTCATAACAAAATTTTCTGCCATCCTTTCCCCTCCACTTTTTTCCCTTTAAAATTTCAACTCTTTGCACCTCTACTCCTTTAAGTCTTTTTAAGATTTTATATAAGTTGCCAATGTTCCCCACTTTCTTCCATCAGGGGACCCCCCATACAAACACCTGCTCGCGCGCACGCCCCATCGTATTTTCTGCTCTCTCGCTTTTTTTCCTTTGGGATTTTCTTTGCAAAAACTGTGTCGCAGGGTTTTTTTATTATCGTCAGGTTTTTTATTTAATGATCATTTTTTTCACGACAACTGTTTCTGAGACCCGTTCGAGGGGAACCCCTTCCCGGACCACCCAACCGCTGTAAGACCCACCCAACGCTGCCAAAAAACCCAAAGCCGCCAAGAAACCCACCAACGCCGCTGTAAGACCACACCAACACTGCCAAGACCACACCAACACCGCTTTAAGACCACACCAAACTGCGGAAGACCACACCAACACTGCTTAAAGACCACACCAACATTGCAAGACCACACCCCCAACACTGCTGTAAGACCACACCAACACCGGGGTGTAAGACCACACCAACACTGCTTTAAGTCCACACCAACACTGCTTTTAAGACCACACCAACACTGCCTTTTAAATCCACACCAACACTGCTGTGACCACACCAACCGCTGTAAGACCCACCAACATTCAAGACCACACCAACACTGCTGTAAGACCACACCCCAAAACTGGGGGGTAAGACCCACACCAACACTGCTTTAAGTCCACCAACACTGGGGGTAAGACCACACCAACATTTCTTTGTCCACACCAACACTCAAGACCACCAAACCGCTTAAAAACCCACCAACACTGGTGTAAGACCACACCAACACTGCTTTAAGTCCACACCAACCCCCGCCGGGGGACCACCCAACACTTGGGTGTAAGGGGCCCCCAACGCTGCCAAGACCCACCAACACTGCTTTTTAAATCCACACCAACCCCGCTTTAAGTCCACACCAACACTGCTTTAAGTCCACACCAACACTGCTTTTAAAAAACCACACCAACATTGGGTGTAAGACCACACCAACCCCTGCTTTTTTAAATCCACACCAACATTTCCAAGACCACACCAACATCTGTAAAAAACCCCACCAACACTGCTGTGGACCACACCAACACTGCTGAAGACCACACCAACACTGCTGTAAGACCACACCAACACTGCTGTAAGACCACACCAACATGGGGGGTAAGACCACACAGGGCCCCCGAAGGGGGAAAATTTTGAAAATACTTATGTGGGGGGGGCTGAGGGAAACAAAACCCCAGCTACAAAAGGGGAAAAACAAAAAGGTGAGTAGATAAGAGGAGAGGGAAATATGAGAGGTCAAAGGCCCGCATCTGTCTTTGGCTCCCCAATAACATTGTTGGAGAGGAGGAAGAGTGAACTAGCAAGCCTTTAGGCACCTTACCTGTCTCCAGGTCACCTTACCTGTCTCCAGGTCACTCATTTTTTTCCGGCCACCTTAAATTGTTCCCGGGGCACCCACCTGTCTCCAGGTCACCTTTTTTCCAGGTCACCTTTGTTGTCTCCGGGTCACCTTTCCTTATTCCAGGTCACCTTTCCTGTCTCCAGGCCCATTTTTCTCCAGGTCACCTTACCTATCTCCAGGTCACCTTTTCTTGTCTCCAGGTCACAGTTTTGGGACGAGGACTTTACAACACACATTCATTTAAAAAGCGGGGTTTATGAAGTCAGGTGTGTGTGTGTGTGTGTGTGTGTGTGTGTGTGTGTGTGTGTGTGTGTGTGTGTGTGTGTGTGTGTGTTTTGGGGGTTAATTGTTCCTAGTTGTCGTTGCATGGATTTGGGGCACAGCCCCGGGCCCGGGGCCCCTTCATTGATCCTACTAGGTCCACCCAAAACCTTTATCGTCCTTTTTCCAAAGCTGTGTATTTTGTGTGTGTGTGTGTGTGTGTTTACAATTTATTATTTCCCTTACATGCAAGTGGGACCAATCAAGGAGAACATTTGATGGGGCCCGCCAAGGGGAAAACAGGGAAAAAGAAACAACATAAGAACATAAGAAAGGAGGAACACTGCAGGAGGCCTGCTGGCCCATATTTTGGGAGGTCCTTTTCAATTTACCCAAAAAAAAACATTTGCCCTACCCAATTTTTTCAATGCCACCCAAGAAATAAGCTTTTTGATTGGGCCCATCAAATCCAACCCATCCCCCTCCAATGACTTTTTCCAAACCCAGATTTGAACTACCTAAAAGTCCCAGCCTCAATAACCCAACTAGGAGAGTTTAAACCAACAACTACCCATTTCCAAACCAATACTTTCTGATGTCCTTTCTTTAAAACTAAACTTTATCTAATTTAAATCCATTACTGCGCGTTCTCTCTGAGAGACATCCTCAAGACCTTTAAATTCCTTTTTTTTAAAACCCTTTTAATTTATACACTTCGATCAGGTTCCTCTCATTTTCTAACAATGAATGTAACTTAAGAGTCTTCAATCTTTCTTCATAAGGAAGATTTCTGATGCTATGAATTTAAATTTAGTCATCCTACGCTGAATGTTTTTTAACGAATTTATGTCCATTTTGTAAAAACGGGGGACCAGAATGACCCCTAATCAAGGGGAGGCCTTTCTAATGATGTATAAAAACGCAGAAGACCCCGGGCTTCCCGTTTTACTTTCCTTTTATATAAACCCAAATAATCTATTTGCCTTAAGGGCGCTTAGGCATTGCTGCCCCCGGGTTTGGTTGCTGCTCACCAAACCCCCAAGTCCTTTTTGAATCTGTATGGCTAAGTTCCCCACATCATTTAATTTATAAACTAGGGAGGGGACCCCAAGCTTCAGAACCTTGCATTTATTTACATTGAACTGCATCTGCCACTTTTCTGACCAAGAATAGAGTTTGTTTAAACCTCCCAAATTCCCTAACATCTACGTTTGAATCTTTTCCAATATCTTTGTGTCACGGCGAATTTGCTCATATCACTAGTAACCCCATCAAGATTTATTGAAAATTATAAATAAAACGGCCCAAGACTGATCCCCGTGGAACGCCACTTTTTCCCCGATCCCCACCGATTTTAACCCCCCTTTTTGGACACTCTCTGCTTCCTGTCAAATAACATTGATGGGGTGGGACCCGTTTAAAGGGGCAAAATTGATGCAGGTGGGACTTGGCGGAGAACATTGATGCAGGTGGGGCCTGGGCAAGGAGAACATTGATGCAGGTGGGGCCCGTCAAGGAGAAATTGATGCAGGTGGGGGCCCTAGGGGGTAAAATTGATGGGGTGGGACCTGGTAAGGAGAACATTGATGCAGGGGGCCTTTAGGGGAACATTGATGGGTGGGACCTGCGGAGTAACATTGATGCAGGTGGGACCCGGGCAAGGAGTAGCATTGATGCAGGTGGGGCCCGTCAAGGGGAAATTGATGCAGGTGGGGCCTGTCAGGAGTAACATTGATGCACGGGGGCCCGGGGCAAGGAGTAACATTATGCAGGTGGGGCCTGTCAGGGGGTAAAATTGATGCAGGTGGGACTTGCCAAGGAGTAACATTGATGCAGGTGGGACCGTCAAGGAGAACATTGATGCAGGTGGGACCCGGGGCAAGGGGTAACATTGATGCAGGTGGGACCTGTCAGGGGGGTAAAATTGATGCAGGTGGGGCCTGGGCAAGGAGAACATTGATGCAGGTCCGTCAGGAGAACATTGATGCAGGTGGAACCCCCCAGGGGGTAACATTGATGGGGGGACCTGGGGGAAGGGGCAAATTTATGCAGGTGGGGCCCGGGGCAAGGGGTAACATTGATGCAGGTGGGGCCCGTCAGGGGGAAAATTGATAAGTGGGGCCTGTCAAGGAGTAACATTGATGCAGGTGGGACCTGTCAGGGGAAAATTGATGCAGGTGGGGCCAGTCAAGGGGTAACATTGATGCAGGTGGGGGCTTGGTCAAGGGGGAACATTGATGGGAGGGGGAAACCCGGGGGAAATAACATTGATGCAGGTGGGACCCGCCCAAAGGGGTAAAATTGATGCAGGTGGGGCTTGTCAAGGAGTAACATTGATGGGGGTGGAACCTGCCGGGAAACATTGATGGGAGGTGGGGCCTGGGGAAGGAGAACATTGAGCAGGTGGGGCTTTTCAGGGGTAACATTGATGCAGGTGGACCCGTCAGGAGAACATTGATGCAGGTGGGACCCGTCAAGGAGTAGCATTGATGGGGTGGGGCCCGTCGGGAGTAAATTGATGCAGGTGGGGCCCGTCAGGAGTAACATTGATGCAGGTGGGACCTGGGGCAAGGAGTAACATTGATGCAGGTGGGACCCAAGGAGAAATTTATGCAGGTGGGGGCTTGTCAAGGAGTAACATTGATGCAGGGGGGACCTGTCAAGGAGTAAAATTGATGCAGGTGGGGCCCGTCAAGGAGTAACATTGATGCAGGGGGGCCTGGGGGGAGTAACATTGATGCAGGTGGGACCTGCCCAAAGGGGTAACATTGATGCAGGGGAACCGCAGGGGGTAACATTGATGCAGGTGGGGCCCGTCAGGGAGTAACATTGATGCAGGTGGGACCTGGGCAAGGAGTAGCATTGGGTGCAGGTGGGACCTGGCCCAAAGGGGTAACATTGATGCAGGTGGGACCTGGGGCAGGGAAAAATTAGCCGGGGGCCTGGGGCAAGGAGGCCCTTGATGCAGGTGGGGCCTGTCAGGGGAACATTGATGCAGGTGGGGCCTGCCCAAAGGGGCCCCATTGGGTGGGTGGGACTTGTCAAGGAGTAAAAATTGATGCAGGTGGGGCCCCCCAAGGAGTAACATTGGGGGTTTGGGGGACCCGTCAAGGAGAACATTGATGGGACCCGTCAGGAGTAACATTGATGCAGGTGGGGCCCGTCAAGGAGAACATTGATGCAGGTGGGACCGGGGCAGGGGGGTAACATTGATGCAGGTGGGACCTGTCAGGGGTAAAATTGATGCAGGGGAAAAATGGGCAAGGAGAGCATTGATGCAGGTGGACCCGTCAAGGAGAACATTGATGCAGGTGGGACCTGTCAGGGGGTAACATTGATGGGGGGGACCGTCAAGGGGACATTGATGCAGGTGGGACCCTTTTTGGGGGTAACATTTGATGGGAGGGAAAATGCCAAGGGGTAAAATTGATGCAGGTGGGGCCTGTCAGGGGGGTAACATTTGCAGGGGACCCACAAAGAGCAAACATTTATGCAGGTGGGGGCCCGTCAGGAACATTTATGCAGGGGGGACCCGTCAGGGGGAAACAGGGGAGGTGGGGCCCGTCCAAGGGGTAACATTGATGGGGGACCGTTAGGGGGGTAACATTGATTCCCGGTGGGGCCCGTCAGGGGGAACATTGATACAGGGGGGCCCGTCAGGGGGTAAATTTATGCGGGTGGGGCCTGTCAAGGGGTAACATTGATGCAGATGGGACCCGCCAGGGGGAACATTTGATGCAGGTGGGGCCCCTTTTCAGGGGTAACATTGATATAGGAGGACCTGTCAGGGAGTAAAAAATTGATACAGGTGGACCCCGCCGGGGGAAAATTGATGCAGGTGGGACTTTAAGGGGGTAACATTTTATAAGGGGGGACCTGTCAGGGGTAAAATTGATGGGAGGGGGCTTTAGGGGTAAAATTTAACAGGTAGGATCTGTCAGGGGGTAACATTGATACAGGTGGGGCTCAGTCAGGAGTAACATTGATGCAGGTGGGACTGTCAGGAGTAACATTGATACAGGTGGACTCCTCTGGGGGCAACATTGATGGGTGGACCCTTAGGGGGGTAACATTAACAGGTGGACCAGTCAGGGGGAACGTTGATGCAGGGGGACCCGGGGCAGGAGTAACAAACAGGTGGGACCTTAGGGGGTAACAATTTTTAAGGGGGAACCGTCAGTAAGTAACATTGATACAGGTGGACCGTCAGGGGGCAAAATTGATACAGGTGGGACCCGGGCAGGGGGTAAATTTATAAGGTGGGGACCCCCAAATAAGTTAAAATTTATACAGGTGGGGCCTGTCAGGGAGAACCCTTGATACAGGTGGGACCTGTCGGGGGTAACATTGATACAGGGGCGACCTGTCAGGAGAACATTGGGTACAGGTGGACTCCGTCAGTGAGTAACATTGATACAGGGGACCTGGGCAGGAGAACATTGATACAGGTGGACTCAATAAGGGGTTAAAACATACAGGGGGCCCTTTAGGGGGTAACATTGATACAGGTGCGACCTGTCAGGAGTAACATTTTATACAGGTGGACCCGGGGCAGGGGGTAACATTGATACAGGTGGACCCGTCAGGAGTAACATTGATACAGGTGCGACTCGTTTTTTGAGAACATTGATACAGGGGGCCCCCAGTGAGTAAAATTGAACAGGTGGGGCCTGTCAGGAGAACATTTTATAAGGGGGGACCCCGTCAGGAGTAAAATTGATACAGGTAGGACCTGGGCAGGGGGAACATTGATACAGGTGGAATTTGTCAGGAGAAAATTGATACAGGTAGGGGCGTCAGGGGTAATTGGGTACAGGGTGGGACCTGTCAGGAGAACATTGATACAGGTGGGACCTGTCAGGAGAACATTGTTAAACTCTTTTTGTTTATTATATATATATATATATAAATATATATTTATAAATATATATATATATATATATATATATATATATATATATATATATATATATATATAATATATATATATTGTAATTTGTGCCGGGAGCATTGGAACTTTTACTGGTATTCTCGGAGCCTGTACTGGTCCTTTTAATTTGTTCCACCATCTTTGTTGTCTTAAAACCAGGATTTTTTCTATACCGGGGCCTTTTTGTTTTTACTTTGATGTATTGGTATTTGATCCTTTAACGATGTCCTTTTAAGTCTATAAGGTGTCCTTTATGTTGGTGAACCATGAATCAAGGGAAACCCGGAAGTCGACTTAATATTGACCGGAACGGGGTCCCGGCTCTACTGGAAACAAGATACTTATCTTCCCTTTTACTTAAAGAGGATTTATAACCCCTTTCACTTCCCCCCCGTAAGTCCCCACTACTGGCTTCTACACTTCCCTGTAAGTCCCACTACTGGCTTCTAACTTCCCCGTGAGTTTCCCAATCTTTCACTTCCCTGCAAGGGCCCACTACTGGCTTCTACACTTCCCCCGTAAGTCTCACCACTGGCTTCTACACTTCCCCGTGAGTCTCACCCGGCTTCCCCCCTTCCCCCCTAAGTCCCCACCACCGGGTTCTAAATTCCCCCGTGAGTCTTACTTAATGGCTTCTACACTTTTCCCCCGTGAGTCTCACTGCCGGGGTTCCCGCACTTCCCCCCAAGTCTCACCGCTGGCTTTCCCACACTTCCTAAATTCACCACTGGCTTCTACACTTTCGTGAGTCTTACTACTTTCTACACTTCCCCCGTGAGTCTCACTGCTGGCTTCTGCACTTCCTCTTTAAATCTCACTGCTGGCCCACATTTTCCCTGTAAGCCCACTGCTGGCTTCTTTCACTTCCCCCCAACCACTACTGGCTTTTTAAATTTCCCCGAAGTCTCACTGCTGGCTTCACTTTCCCCCGAAGTCCCACTACTGGCTTCTAACTTCCATCGTGAGTCTTAATACTGGCTTCTGCACTTTTCCCCCGTGAGTCTCACTCACTGGCTTCTGCACTTCCTCGTAAGTCTCACTACTGGCTTCTGCACTTCCCTCGTGAGTCTTACTACTGGCTTCTGCACTTCCCTCGTGAGTCTCACTACTGGCTTCTGCACTTCCCTCGTGAGTCTCACTTCTGGCTTCTGCACTTCCCTCGTGAGTCTTACTACTAGCTTCTACACTTCCCTCGTGAGTCTCACTACTGGCTTCTACACTTCTCGTGAGTCTCACTACTGGCTTCTACACTTCCCTCGTGAGTCTACTACTAGCTTCTACACTCCTCGTGAGTCTCACTACTGGCTTCTGCACTTCCTCGTGAGTGTCACACTGGCTTTGCACTTCCTCGTGAGTGTCACTACTGGCTTCTGCACTTCCCTGTGAGTCTTACTACTGGCTTTGCACTTCCCTCGTGAGTCTTACTACTAGCTTCTACACTCCCTCGTGATTCTACTACTGGCTTCTACACTTCCTCGTGAGTCTCACTACTGGCTTCTACACTTCCTCGTGAGTCTTACTACTAGCTTCTACACTTCCCTCGTGAGTCTCACTATTGGCTTCTACACTTCCCTCGTGAGTCTTACTACTGGCTTCTGCACTTCCCTCGTGAGTCTTACTACTAGCTTCTACACTTCCCTCGTGAGTCTTACTACTAGCTTCTACACTTCACTCGTGAGTCTCACTATTGGCTTCTGCACTTCCCTCGTGAGTCTTACTACTGGCTTCTACACTTCCCTCGTGAGTCTTACTACTCATTCTACACTCCTCGTGAGTCCACTACTGGCTTCTACACTTCCGCAGTGAGTCTCACTACTGGCTTCTACACTCCTCGTGAGTCCCACTACTGGCTTCTACGCTCTCAGTGAGTCTCACTACTGGCTTCTACACTTCCTGTGAGTCTTACTACTGCTTTACACTTCCCTCGTGAGTCTTACTACTGGCTTCTAGACTTCCTCGTGAGTCTCACTACTAGCTTTCATTTCCCTCGTGAGTCTCACTACTGGCTTCCACACTTCCTCGTGAGTCTAACTACTGGCTTTACACTTCCTCGTGAGTCTCACTACTGGCTTTACACTTCCTCGTGAGTCTTACTGTTGGTTACTTCCCAGTGAGTCTCACTACTGGCTTCTGCACTTCCTCGTGAGTCTTACTACTGGCTTCCACACTTCCCTCGTGAGTCTCACTACTGGCTTCTACACTTCCCGTGATTCTCACTACTGGCTTCCACACTTCCTCGTGAGTCTCACTACTGGCTTCTATACTCCTGTGAGTCTCACTACTGGCTTCTACACTTCCTCGTGAGTTTCACTACTGGCTTTACACTTCCTCGTGAGTCTCACTACTGGCTTCTAACTTCCTCGTGAGTCTACTACTAGCTTACACTTCTCGTGAGTCTCACTACTGGCTTACACTTCCTCGTGAGTTTCACTACTGGCTTCTACACTTCCTTCGTGAGTCTTATTACTGGCTTTACACTTCCTCGTGAGTCTTACTGCTGGCTTCTACACTTCCCTCGTGAGTCTCACTACTGGCTTCTACACTTCCTCGTGAGTCTTACTACTGGTTCACACTTCATCGTGAGTCTCACTACTGGCTTTCTACACTTCCTCGTGATTCTCACTACTGGCTTCTACACTTCCTCGTGAGTCTCACTACTGGCTTCTACACTTCCTCGTGAGTCTTACTACTAGCTTTACACTTCCTCGTGAGTCTTACTGCTGGCTTCTACACTTCCTCGTGAGTCTCACTACTGGCTTCTACACTTCCTTCGTGAGTCTTACTACTGGCTTCTACACTTCCTCGTGAGTCTATGCTGGCTTTACACTTCCTCGTGAGTCTCACTACTAGCTTCTACACTTCACTCGTGAGTCTCACTATTGGCTTTACACTTCCTCGTGAGTCTCACTACTGGCTTCTACACTTCCTCGTGAGTCTCACTACTGGCTTACACTTCCTCGTGAGTCTCACTACTGGCTTCTACACTTCCCTCGGGAGTCTCACTATTGGCTTCTACACTTCCCTTGTGAGTTTCACTACTGGCTTCTACACTTCCTTCGTGAGTCTTACTACTGGCTTCTACACTTCCCTCGTGAGTCTTACTGCTGGCTTCTACACTTCCCTCGTGAGTCTCACTACTGGCTTCTACACTTCCCTCGTGAGTCTTACTACTGGCTTCCACACTTCCCTCGTGAGTCTCACTACTGGCTTCTACACTTCCCTCGTGATTCTCACTACTGGCTTCTACACTTCCCTCGTGAGTCTCACTACTGGCGTCTACACTCCCTCGTGAGTCTTACTACTGGCTTTACACTCTCGTGAGTCTTACTGCTGGCTTACACTTCCCTCGTGAGTCTCACTCTACTGGCTTCTACACTTCCTCGTGAGTCTTACTACTGGCTTCACACTTCCTCGTGAGTCTCACTACTGGCTTCTACACTTCCCGTGATTCTCACTACTGGCTTCTACACTTCTCGTGAGTCTCACTACTGGCTTTCTACACTTCCTCGTGAGTTTCACTACTGGCTTCTACACTTCCTCGTGAGTCTCACTCACTGGCTTCTAACTTCTCGTGAGTCTTACTACTAGCTTCTACACTTCCTCGTGAGTCTTACTACTGGCTTCCACACTTCCCTCGTGAGTCTCACTACTGGCTTCTACACTCCTCGATTCTCACTACTGGCTTCCACACTTCCCTCGTGAGTCTCACTACTGGCTTTACACTTCCCTCGTGAGTCTCACTACTGGCTTTACACTTCCCTCGTGAGTCTCACTACTGGCTTACACTTCCTCGTGAGTCTTACTACTAGCTTCTACACTTCCCTCGTGAGTCTCACTACTGGCTTCTACACTCTCGTGAGTTTCACTCTTGGCTTACACTTCCTTCGTGAGTCTTATACTGGCTTCTACACTTCCTCGTGAGTCTTATGCTGGCTTCTACACTTCCTCGTGAGTTCTATACTGGCTTCTCACTTCCTCGTGAGTCTTACTACAGCTTCTACACTTCCTCGTGAGTCTTACTGCTGGCTTTCACTTCCTCGTGAGTCTTACTACTGGCTTCTACACTCCTCGTGAGTCTCAATACTGGCTTCACACTTCTCGTGAGTCTTACTGCTGGCTTACACTTCCTCGTGAGTCTCACTACTGGCTTCTACACTTCCTCGTGAGTCTTACTACTGGCTTCACACTTCCTCGTGAGTCTCACTACTGGCTTCTACACTTCCTTCGTGAGTCTCACTACTGGCTTCTACACTCCCTCGTGAGTCTCACTACTGGCTTCAACTCTTCCCGTGAGTCTCACTACTGGCTTTACACTTCCTCGTGAGTCTTACTACTGGCTTCACACTTCCCTCGTGAGTCTTACTACTGGCTTCTACACTTCCTCGTGAGTCTCACTACTAGCTTCTACACTTCTCGTGAGTCTCACTACTGGCTCTCACACTTCCTCGTGAGTCTTACTGCTGGCTTTACACTTCCCTCGTGAGTCTCACTACTGGCTTTACACTTCCTCGTGAGTCTTACCACTGGCTTCCACACTTCCCCGTGAGTCTCACTACTCTTCTACACTTCCCTCGTGATTCTCATTACTGGCTTCCACACTTCCTCGTGAGTCTCACTACTGGCTTCTATACTTCCCTGTGATTCTCACTACTGGCTTCTACACTTCTCGTGAGTCTTACTACTGGCTTTACACTTCCTCGAATCTCTACTACTGGCTTCTACACTTCGTGAGTCTCACTACTGGCTTCCACACTTCCTCGTGAGTCTCACTACTGGCTTCTACACTTCCTCGTGAGTCCACTACTGGCTTCTACACTTCCGTGCGTCTCACTACTGGCTTTTACACTTCCCTCGTTAGTCTCACTACTGGCTTCTACACTTCTCGTGAGTCTCACTACTGGCTTCTACACTTCCTCGAGTCTTACTACTGGCTTGCACACTTCCCGTGAGTCTTACTACTGGCTTGTACACTTACCTTGTGAGTCTCACTACTGGCTTCTACACTTCCTCGTGAGTCTTACTACTAGCTTCTACACTTCCCTCGTCAGTCCACTACTGGCTTCTACACTTCCCTCGTCAGTCTCACTACTGGCTTCTCATTCTCATGAGTCTCACTACTGGCTTTACACTTCCCTCGTGAGTCTCACCACTGGCTTCCACATTTCCCTCGTGAGTCTCACTACTGGCTTCTACACTTCCCTCGTGAGTCTTACTACTGGCTTCCACACTTCATCGTGAGTCTCACTACTGGCTTCTACACTTCCCTCGTGAGTCTCACTACTGGCTTCTACACTTCCCTCGTGAGTCTCACTACTGGCTTCTACACTTTCCTCGTGAGTCTTACTACTGGCTTGTACACTTCCCTCGTGAGTCTTACTACTGGCTTGTACACTTCCCTCGTGAGTCTCACTACTGGCTTCTACACTTCCCTCGTGAGTCTTACTACTAGCTTCTACACTTCCCTCGTCAGTCTCACTACTGGCTTCTACACTTCCCTCGTCAGTCTCATTACTGGCTTCTACACTTCCCTCGTGAGTCTTACTACTGGCTTCTACACTTCCCTCGTGAGTCTTACTAGTAGCTTCTACACTTCCCTCGTGAGTCTTACTGCTGGCTTCTACACTTCCCTCGTGAGTCTTACTACTGGCTTCTACACTTCCCTCGTGAGTCTCAATACTGGCTTCTACACTTCCCTCGTGAGTCTTACTGCTGGCTTCTACACTTCCCTCGTGAGTCTCACTACTGGCTTCTACACTTCCCTCGTGAGTCTTACTATTGGCTTCTACACTTACCTCGTGAGTCTCACTACTGGCTTCTACACTTCCCTCGTGAGTCTCACTACTGGCTTCTACACTTCCCTCGTGAGTCTCACTACTTTCTTCTACACTTCCCTCGTGAGTCTCACTCACTGGCTTTACACTCCTCGTGAGTCTCACTACTTCTTCACACTTCCCTCGTGAGTCTCACTCACTGCTTCTACACTCCCGTGAATCTCACTACTGGCTTCTACACTTCCCTCGTGAGTCTCACTACTGGCTTCTACACTTCCTCGTGAGTCTCACACTGGCTTCTACACTCCTCGTGATTCTCACCACTGGCTTCCACATCTCCTCGTGAGTCTCACTACTGGCTTCTACACTTCCTCGTGAGTCTCACTACTGGCTTTACACTCCGGAGTCTCACTACTGGCTTACACTCCTCGTGAGTCTCACTACTGGCTTCTACACTCCCTCGTAAGTCTCACTACTGGTCTTACACTCCCCGTGATTCTCACTCACTGGCTTCCACACTTCCTCGTGATTTCTCACCACTGGCTCTCACATTCCCTCGTGAGTCTCACTACTGGCTTCTACATCTCGTGAGTCTCCCCACGGGCTTTACACTTCCTTTCCTCTCAGTGTGATTGAAAAACCCTCCACTGTGTTGTGTTTTCTTCTGTGTTGTTTGGAAGGGTTTCATAGTTGTGTTTAAAGTACTGGTGTTGGAGTACTTTTGCTTTTTTTTTTTTTTTTTTTTTTTTTTTTTTAACAGGGTTTGACAATAAGGATCCCTAGCTTTATTGACAGCTTTACAGGTTAAGGTTTCCTAACTTTATTGGCGTTAAGAGCTGTCCCTACATCAGCTCATTTGAAAGATTTTGTATGCGACATACAAGTAGGGAACAGGATGGTTGGAGCCATCTGTGGGCAGCATTTTCATTTGATCAACTGACGTTATCTCGTTGACATCATTATGCTGTACGAATGTGTTCCATACTGAGTCATCCTGGTATGTATGATCTCAGATGGAGTGATGTTCTGGAGAAGGGTACACCCAGAGTGAAGTGTTGCTTTCTGCCCGTCTTGTGGCATAAAAGCTTGTTTCACGCTGCCCTCGAAGTGGGTCCAAGTGGTTTTTTGACAATATTGGCCTTGTACATAACAGTAAGGCCACCCACACCCCTCCATGTTGAAGGCTCCGCTGAAATGACAGATCTATCCAGGATGGGTCCAGGCGAGAGATGAGACGTCTTGCTCTGTTCTCTACTCTGTCAAGCAGTCGCAGATGAGAGGGGGCAGGAAAACCAAGAAAGGAGCATACTCAAGGGGGAGCGTACTTGTGTTCGTACAGGATCTTGCAACCCCTACTGTCAAGCAGATGGGGATAGCGAAGTGCTGTAAGTTCCTGGCTGCCTTGTTTGCAAGATTTACAACATGGTTCTTCATGGTTAGTTTGAGTCAAACCCCCCCAAGTGATATCAACTTTTCTCCAGGTGCCAACATCGTCCCATTCATCCTTACTACTGCGCCAATTACCATCATGGTGCCTAGAGACGAACATCATTTGCGTTCTTTTCAGGTGCAAATGTTACTTGCCATCTATTTCAAGCTGATATAGCTCTCAGCTGGTGATTAGTAGCTAGAGCAGCTGGCATTTCTTCTCTTGGATAAGTGAATGTCAGTACAGTCGTCTGCATATGCTTGTGATTCTGGATGAGATGAAGAAGGTCGTTGAAGTAGAATTCCATAACAGTGACCCAGCACACTTCTCGTGAACGCTTGCCCAATAGGATGCCTTGCTGATTCCGTTCCATTGAGGGTTACACTAGAGATCTACCATGAAGTAATTTTTTTTTTTTTTCCCAAAGAAGGCCCTTCCATGCATTTTTTTTTTTTCTTCTGTTTCTGTGAAATGTTGAGCCACGGGCTCTTTTTTTAATGTGTTTGTGTGTGTGTGAGAATGGGAAAAGGATATCCAAAGCAAAAAGTCTTCCATAAATTTATTAAGCAACCCGAGAGGCAGGAAGTGCAAACAAGTTCCTCTGGCCTCACTTTATCTGCCACAACCAGATACCTGACACAAACATATTTTCTTTTCCCGAGTTTTTCTAGTTCATACTTTCCTCAGTCTTCCAGTTATGAAACGAATTAAGTCCTTCAAAGCTTTGACTATTACTCATAATAGAGCAGAGAAGTGTAAAGAATAAGTCAATACCAAAACAGAATCATCAGTACCCGGGTTCCATAATAGAGAAATTCCATTTGAAGGCAGGAACTAGAAGTCCAAGAGTCAAAAGTTTAACCCTAAGGATGCATATGAAACTACAGTGAAATACGTGACACTTACACTCACAAAACACACATACACACACAACCAGGAGCTGTGAATCGACCTCCCCACGACCACAACCAGGTGAATACACAACCTAGCTCTGCCCCGCCCTGGCCCTGCCCCGCCATGGCTCCTGCTTCTCCTTTGGGTCCCCGCCCTGGCTCCGCCCCACCCTGGCTCCTGCCTTGCCCTGGCCTCCTGCCCTGGCTCCGCCTCCCGCTCCTGCCTTGCCCTGGCCCTCCCCGCCCTGGCTCCGCCTTGTCCTGGCTCCTCCCTTTGTCCTGGCTCCCGCCTCCCTGCCCTGCCTCCCTGGCTCCTGCCCCTGCCCTGGCTCCTCCTGGGCCCTGGCTCCCGCCCTGCCCTGGCTCCCTCCTCGCCCTGGCTCCCGCCCTGTCCTGGCTCCGCCTCCCCTGGCTCCTGCCCTGCCCTGCTCCCGCCCCGCCCTGGCCCTCTCGCCCTGGCTCCGCCTTGTCCTGGCTCCGCCTCCTGGCTCCTGCCTTGCCCTGGCCCTACTCCGCCCTGGCCCTCCCCTCACCCGGGCTGTCTCGCCCGGGCTGCTGCCTCACCCTGGCGGGGCTGCCTCGCCCTGGCTGCTGCCTGCCCTGGCCCTGCTTGCCCTGGCCTTCTGTAAAACATGGATAATACTCAGGTTTACTTGGCCATGACGTTGGTCAAGGAAAGGGAAACCCCACACAACAATTTTTTCCCTCTCCTTCCTCCCCCCTTTCTCTCTTCACCCTTTCTCATCCTTTTGTCTAGCTCCTCCTTTCTTTCTCTTTACTGTATTTTCTTTACTTTATTTTGGTAGACAAAATAAATTTAGGGTTTAAATAAAGTGACCCAAACATCGAAGACGAGTTTCGGCTGGTCTGAACCATTATCAACTACATCTCCCAAGATATATATATAAAAATATATATATATGAGAGATATATATATATATATATATATATATATATATATATATATATATATATATATATATATATATAAAAAATGATCAAAGGTGTATGGGTTATTATGAGGGGAAGGGATGTTGAGGGGGGAGAGACAGAGGAGGGGGGGAGGAGGCTGTATTGATTACCAAGACACACTGAACAGGTCAAGTCAAGGCTTTGGAAATTTCCCACCCTCACCCCTTCCCCATCCCACCCACCCAAAGCACTTGTATTTTCTTATTATCTGTGTCACCCCATGTCCCTTAATTCTATCGTCCACCCTCCCCCCCACAATGCACGGGAATTATTTGAATTAGAGAAGTACAAAGCAGTGTAGGATGGTGGGGCAGTGGCTGCTTGACTTCAGCCATAGAAGTGCAATGTGATGAAACTGAGAAGACAGGAAAGGAGTACAGAATTAACGAGGAGACAGAGGCTGCAAACTCGATATAATTCCCAGCATATCGTTGGGGGCGCGTATAAATGAACAAAAATATTGGTAAAAAAGAAAGTGCAACACCTAAGATCTTTTTTTTCTTTTTGAATAAGAACCCGGTGCAAACCAGGTATCTTTATTTTCTTGTTGAATAAGACACAGGTGCAACACCCAGGTATCTTTATTTTCTTGTTGAAAAGACACAGGGGCAAACACCTAGGTATCTTTATTTTCTTGTTGAATAAACACAGGTCAACACTAGGTATCTTTATTTTCGTGTTGGGAAAAAGACACAGGTGCAACACCTAGGTAAAATAAGAACAAAACGTTATGAAGGAGTGGATTATTAAATCCAATACAGAGAATATATATACTGGGGACAGGGGAAATGGAGAAATTGTGGTGTGTGTGTTTGTGTGTGTGTGTGTGTGTGTTTTGTGGGGTTTGTGTGTGTGTGTGTGTTTGTGTCTGTGTTGTGTGTTTGTTTGTGTGTGTGTGTGTGTGTTGTGTCTGTGTGTGTGTGTGTGTGTGTGTGTGTGTGCGTGTGTGTGTGTTTGTGTCTATTTTGTGTGTGTGTGTCTGTGTGTATGTGTATGTATGTGTGTGTGTGTGTAGTGTGTGTGTGTTTTTTTTTTTCGTGTGTGTGTGTGTGTGTGTGTGTGTGTGTGTGTGTGTGTTTTTGGGGGGTTTTTTGTGTGGTTTGTGTTGTTTTGTGTGTGTGTGTGTGTGTGTGTTGTTTTGTGTGTGTGTGTGTGTGTTTGTGGCTGTGTTGTGTGTGTGTGTGTGTTTTTGTTTTTTTGTGTGTGTGTGTGTTTGTGTTTGTGTGTGTGTGTGTGTGTTTGTTTTATGTGTGTGTGTTCTTTGTGTCTATGTGTGTGTGTGTGTGTGTGTTTGTTTTTTCTATGTGTGGTGTGTGTGTGTGTGTGTGTTTTGTGTGTGTGTGTGTGTGTGTGTGTGTGTGGTTTGTGCACTCACGATGTTTATGATCACTGTGTCATGTTTGTCCATGTATGTGTGCGTCTTTTAGACATACTGAGCGTGTTTATGGTTTTTTCCATGGGGGATTGTTTTGCTTTTCACTTGGTCCGCCTGTGTTTAAACACAAAAATTTTTCCCGTTTGGGGGTACTGTCTATCTGTACATTCAATTTGTACGGTGCTTACCTTCATTTCCGCTAGCTCGGGGTGTCCCCCCATGTGTTTGGGTACGCCGGGTTAGTGCACATGTGTACGCATCCTCCAGCCTTAAAAATAACGAAAAAGTGCATCTCCCATTATCGGCCCATCATTTTTTAGGGAGAAACAAGGGGGTTTTTCCTTTTCCCCACTGAGAATCCCACCTTCCTCCCAGAGAACTTCTACCCTTTCCCCATTGAGAGAACTTCTTTCTTTCCCCCACTGAGAGAACTCTACCTTCCTCACGAGAGAACCACCTTCCCTCACTGAGAGAACTCTACCTTCCTCATGAGAGAACCCCCACCTTCCTCCCTGAGAGAACCCTTTTACCTTCCACTGGGGAATCCCCCCTTCCCCCTTAGAGAACCTACTTTTTCCCCACTGAGAGAACTTCACTTTTCCCCGGGGAGAACTCTCTACTTTCTCACTGGAGAACCCACCCTTTCCCCATAAGAACTCCCACCCTTTCCCCAAGAGAACCACCTCCTCACGAGAGAACCTCTACCTTTCCTGAGAGAACCTCTACCTTCCTCACTGAGAGAACCCTCACTTTCCTCCCTGAGAGAAATCCCACCTTCCCCACTGAGAAACCCCTACCTTTCCCCACGGGGAACTCTCACCTTCCCCCCTGAGAGAACTCTACCTTCCTCACTGAGAGAACCCTTTTACCTTCCCTACGAGAGAACCCCTACCTTCCCCCCGAGAGAACCCCTCCTTCCCCCTTTACTGAGAGAACCCTTTTACCCTTCCCCCACTGAGAGAACTCTACCTTCCCACTGAGAGAACTCTCTCCTTCCTCACTGAGAGAACCTACCTCTACTGAGAGAATCCCCCCTTCCTCACTGAGAGAACTCCCACCTTCCTCACTGAGAGAACTCTCACCTTCCTACTGAGAGAATCCACCTTTCCTGAGAAACCTCTACCTTCCCCCGGGGAACTCTCCTCCCTCACGAGAGAACCCCTTTTTCAGAAGAACTCTACTTTTCCCCCTGAGAGAACCCACCTTTCCTGAGAAACCTTTTCCCACTGAGAGAACTCTCACCCCCCTCACTGAGAGAATTTTTACCTTCCCCACTGGGGGAACTCTACCTTCCCATTAGAGAATCACTTTCCCCACTGAGAGAACTCTTACCCTTTCCCGCTGAGAGAACTCTACTTTCCTCACTGGAGAACCCCACCCTTTCCCCTGAGAGAACCCTCCCTTCCCACGAGAGAATCCCACCTTCCCACTGGGGAACTCTTACCTTCCCCCTGGGGAACTCCACCTTCCTCCTGAGAAATCCCTTTCCTACTGAGAGAACTCTACTTTCCCTCACAGAGAACTCTACCTTCCTCACTGAGAGAACTCTCTACCTTCCTCACTGAGAAAATCTCCCTCCTCACTGAGAGAACTCTACCTTCCCACTGAAGAACTCTCACCCTTTCCCACTGAGAGAACTCTACTTTTCCCCACTGAGAAACCTACCTTCCTCACTGAGAACTCTCCCTTTCCCACTGGGGAACCTCACCTTCCTCACTGGAGAACTCTCTACCTTCCTCACTGAGAAATTTCCCACCTCCTCAAGAGAACCTCACCCCCCTCACTGGGGAACTCTCCCTTCCTCACTGAGAGAACTCCCACCTTCCCCCACTGGGGGAACCTTTTTACCTTCCTACTGAGAGAACCCCTACCTTCCCCCACTGAGAAATCCTACCTTCCTCATTGCCCCCCGTACGGGGTGTTTTTAAAAAATTTTTTTCTGTTGTCGGGGCTCTTTCTCCTTCCCTTTTTTTCTTTCGTTTTTTCTGTCTCTCTTTTTCCTTTTTTGCAACAAATGATAATGAGGTTTTTCGTAATCAAAATTTGCAAATGTCGGGGTTTTGAGTGTTATATTTTTTGATGCCTTTTTTTTGGGGAAAATTTTTTGGGGGGTGTGTTTTGTGTACTCATCTATATTTGGGAGGGTCGACACGCCCCGGGCCCCGCCTCTCGGGCCGTTCTGGTCCACTCCCCGCTCCAGGAACCTTAGTGTGTGAGGTGTTTTTTGGGGTTTAAGCATGTGGGTTTTTCGGGTGAGTATTTGGTGCGCGAGAGGTAGGGCTTTTGTGTGTATTTTGTGTGTCTGTGAAGCAGCCATGGGAGGAGACTAGGGGGTCGCAAAAGGAGGCGTTGGTGTGTGTGTTTTTAGTAGATCACACCCCCACAAAAAACACACACACACCGGTGTGGTCTGTGGGAGACTGTAAAAAAGAGTGCAACAATTTGGGGAACCAGAATACCAAATGAAGGGGTACTAGAATTTTCTCTGGAAATTAAACACAAGATGCGTATTTATAGGGGAGAAAAACTGCAGATATGTCAAACAGATCTAGTTTTATGTTTGTGTGGAAAAATAGAAAAGCAGGGGTGTTACGGGGGCAGGGGGGAAGAACAGAAGCATGAGAGGGACATTGTGTGTGTTTGTTTTGTCTTTAGAAGATCAACTACATCTGCTGAACACTGAATCAAAGGTAGATCATGTGATGAATGACGGGTGAAAGATAAAGAGCTGCAGCAGGTTGTTTTCGGGTTGGGTTTTGTAAGGGGAGGTTACAGCGTGTAGGGGAGCAGAGAGAGGTGCCGTGTTTCTGTGGGGTTTTAAAGCTTTGGGGGGAGGGGAGAACCACCCAAATCCCCCACATACACACACACACACAACACACACACACACACAACACACACACAACACACACACACACACACAACACACAAAACAACACACACACACACACACACACACACACACATACAAAACAAAACACACACAACACAACACACACACACACAAACCCCCAACACACACACACACACACATAAAAACACATGCCCCCCACACACCACACACACACAAAACAACAACACAAACACAACCCAAAACACACACACACACACACACACAAAAACACACACAACACAAAAACCCCCCCACACACAACCCCACACACACACACACCACACAACACAGGAGTTTACTGACTATCTATGAATTTGACTCAGTGATCTTGGGAAAAAGCAAATTAAATAAATCACCCTGACCCGTTTACAACCCTTCACAAGAAAGATGGTAAAAACCCCCTTTTATCCTATTTAGAGAGTCAGACATAACTGGTATTTTTGAAATCACAATATGGACCTCACATTCTAATGTGGAAAACCAAAACAAATGCAAAAATTATCATTGAGATGTTATTATGGACTCATCTATGAAGATTAATAAGCACACGTAATTATAGTTCTATAATTATGTCGTTCCAAGCAAACAGATTCCTAACACTTGCATAATGCAGCACAACGGGGTTTAGAGTAGCCATTAGCACTCCTGAGGACGTCAGTCTGAAGTCTAGTAATTACCCAGATTACTTTGACTTCAATTACTGGAGGATGTCAAGCAGTGCAAATGTTGGAAAAATTGTGATAAAGATTGTTGATGATTGTACACTTATTTGATACGGCTACTCTAGCAGCATTGTTGATGATTGTACATTTATTTGTTAATGGCTACTCTAGCAGCATTGTTGATGATTGTACATCATTTGTTAATGGCTACTTAGCAGCATTGTTAGATGATTGTACATGACGAGTACGGCTACTTTGCAACATTGTTGATGATTGTACACGACGAGCACGGCTACTCTAGCAGCATTGTTGATGATTGTGCACGACGAGCACGGCTACTCTTGCAACATTGTTGATGATTGTACACGATGAGCACGGCTACTCTAGCAGCATTGTTGATGATTGTACACGATGAGCACGGCTACTTAGCAGCATTGTTGATGATTGTACACGATGAGCACGGCTACTCTAGCAGCATTGTTGATGATTGTACATGATGAGCATGGCTACTCTAGCAGCATTGTTGATGATTGTACACGACGAGCACGCTACTCTTGCAACATTGTTGATGATTGTACACGACGAGCACGGCTACTCTAGCAGCATTGTTGATGATTGTACAATTTATTTATAATGGCTACTCTAGCAGCATTGTTGATGATTGTACACGATGAGCACGGCTACTCTAGCATTGTTGATGATTGTACACGACGAGCACGTATACTCTTGCAACATTGTTGATGATTGTATACGATGAGCATGGCTACTTGCAACATTGTTGATGATTGTACACGATGAGCATACATTTTAGCAACATTGTTGATGATTGTACACGACGAGCACGGCTACTCTTTGCAACATTGTTGATGATTGTACACGATGAGCACGTGGCTACTCTTGCAACATTGTTGATGATTGTAAACGATGAGCATGGCTACTCTTGCAACATTGTTGATGATTGTACACGACGAGCATGGCTACTCTAGCAGCATTGTTGATGATTGTACACTGACGAGCACGGCTACTTGCAACATTGTTGGGATGATTGTACACGCCGAGCACGGCGCATTTAGCAGCATTGTTAATGCATTGTACACGACAGCACGGCTACTTGCAACATTGTTGATGATTGTACACGATGAGTACGGGCTACTCTTGCAAACATTGTTGATGATTGTACACGATGAGCACGGGCTACTCTTGCAACATTGTTGATGATTGTACACGATGAGCACGGCTACTCTAGCAGCATTAGTTGATGATTGTACTAATGACGAGCACGTGTATACTCTTGCACATTGTTGATGATTGTACACGATGAGCAATGGCTAGCTACTAGCAGCATTTGTTGATGATTGTGCCACGATGAGCACGGCTACTCTTGGTAACATTGTTGATGATTGTACACGACGAGCACGGCTACTCTTGCAACATTGTTGATGATTGTGCCACGATGAGCACGGCTACTCTAGCAGCATTGTTGATGATTGTGCACGACGAGCACGGCTACTTCGGCAACATTGCTGATTGTACACGACGAGCACGGCTACCTAGCAGCATTGTTGATGATTGTGCACGACGAGCACGGCTACTCTAGCAGCATTGTTGATTATTGTACACGAGGAGCACGGCTACTCTAGCAGCATTGATGATTGCGCACGATGAGCACGGGCTACTCTAGCAACATTGTTGATGATTGTACACGACGAGCACGGCTACTTGGTAACATTGTTGATGATTGTAATACGATGAGCACGGCTACTCTAGCAACATTGTTGATGATTGTACACGACGAGCACGGCTACTCTTGCAACATTGTTGATGATTGTACACGATGAGCATGGCTACTCTAGCAGCATTGTTGATGATTGTGTCACGACGAGCACGGCTACCTGGTAAACATTGTTGATGAGATTGTACACGATTTACACGGCTACCGCAGCAGCATTGTTGATGATTGTACACGACGAGCACGGCTACTCTAGCAACATTGTTGATGATTGCACACGACGAGCACGTATACTCTGCAACATTGTTGATGATTGTACACGACGAGCACGGCTACTCTAGCAGCATTGTTGATGATTGTACACGACATAATGGCTACTCTAAAGAGCATTGTTGATGATTGTGTCACGACGAGCACGGCTACTCTGCAACATTACATGATTGTACGACGAGCACGGCCTTGTAACATTGTTGATGATTGTACACGACGAGTACGGCTATCTAGCAGCATTGTTGATGATTGTACACGATGAGCAATGGCTACTTAGCAGCATTGTTGATGATTGTACACTGACGAGCACGGCGCTACTCTAGCAGCATTGTTGATGATTGTACACGATGAGCATGGCTACTCTTGCAACATTGAAGATGATTGTACACGATGAGCATGGCTACTTGCAACATTGTTGATGATTGTACACGATGAGCACGGCTACGAGCAACATTGTTGATGATTACACGATGAGCACGGGCTACTCTAGTAGCATTGTTGATGATTGTACACATTTATACGGCTACTCTTGCAACATTGTTGATGATTGTACACGACGAGCACGGCTACTCTTGCAACATTGTTGATGATTGTGCACGACGAGCACGGCTACTCTTGCAACATTGTTGATGAATTGCAGACAAAATGTCTTCAAAATAAATACAGATGTCAACAAAGTTCTCAAGAAAATTTTATAAGTTCACAAAATTTGGAAGTGCACTAAATTCTTACATTATTAACTTTTTTTCCAGATGGATCCTCATCTTTGTATTACATTGAAATCCAAAATTGTGTCAACAAAGGAACATCAGATGTCTTATGTAACTGTGAAGTCAGAGATTCCATTTGCTGAGCTGCGTGAAGACATTGATTTTGTAGAGTGTGAGCAGGAGAGGTTTCTTGTAGGAGTGGGAGATAGGAGAGGCTTGTAGGAGTGGGGAGATAGGAGAGGTTTTGTAGGAGTGGGATATATATATATATATATATATATATATATATATATATATTATTTTTTTTTTTTTTTTTTATTATCACACTGGCCGATTCCCACCAAGGCAGGGTGGCCCGAAAAAGAAAAACTTTCACCATCATTCACTCCATCACTGTCTTGCCAGAAGGGTGCTTTACACTACAGTTTTTAAACTGCAACATTAACACCCCTCCTTCAGAGTGCAGGCACTGTACTTCCCATCTCCAGGACTCAAGTCCGGCCTGCCGGTTTCCCTGAATCCCTTCATAAATGTTACTTTGCTCACACTCCAACAGCACGTCAAGTATTAAAAACCATTTGTCTCCATTCACTCCTATCAAACACGCTCACGCATGCCTGCTGGAAGTCCAAGCCCCTCGCACACAAAACCTCCTTTACCCCCTCCCTCCAACCCTTCCTAGGCCGACCCCTACCCCGCCTTCCTTCCACTACAGACTGATACACTCTTGAAGTCATTCTGTTTCGCTCCATTCTCTCTACATGTCCGAACCACCTCAACAACCCTTCCTCAGCCCTCTGGACAACAGTTTTGGTAATCCCGCACCTCCTCCTAACTTCCAAACTACGAATTCTCTGCATTATATTCACACCACACATTGCCCTCAGACATGACATCTCCACTGCCTCCAGCCTCTCCTCGCTGCAACATTCATCACCCACGCTTCACACCCATATAAGAGCGTTGGTAAAACTATACTCTCATACATTCCCCTCTTTGCCTCCAAGGACAAAGTTCTTTGTCTCCACAGACTCCTAAGTGCACCACTCACTCTTTTTCCCTCATCAATTCTATGATTCACCTCATCTTTCATAGACCCATCCGCTGACACGTCCACTCCCAAATATCTGAATACGTTCACCTCCTCCATACTCTCTCCCTCCAATCTGATATTCAATCTTTCATCACCTAAT
>NC_091323.1:20540641-20543141 GCF_038502225.1 Cherax quadricarinatus
TAGCTTCCTTGGATACTTCACTTTCATAGTTCCTTGATAATGTGAGTAGTCACGAAAGCGCTTGGAATTTCTCTATTCTTTCAGAGTGGTTGTTTTGCATATATTATATATATACATTATATATATATATACATATATATTATATGTATATATATATTAAATATATATATATATATATATATGTATATATACATATATATTATAAATATATATTTATATATATATATATATATATATATATATATATATATATATATATATATATATGCATATATATATTATATGTATATATACATATATATTATATACATGCATTTATATATTATATATATACATTGTATACATATATTATATACATACATTGTATACATATTTATATATATATATATATATATATATATATATATATATATATATATATATATATATAAATATATATATATATATATATGTCGTGCCGAATAGGCAGAACTTGTTATCTTGGCTTAAATAGCAACGCTCATCTTGCCATATAGGACAAGTTAAAATTTGTGTATGCAATAATTTCGCCAAAATCATCCTGAACCTAACGAAAAAAATATATTTCACTGTGTTTGTTTAGAGTTAAATTATTGTAAACAAATCTAAAATATATTTAGTTGGGTTAGGCTAAAATAAATTGCTCTTGTTATATTAAGGTTAGGTAAGTTTTCTAAGATTCTTTTGGTGCAAAATTAAAAATTTTTACATTAACATTAATGAAAAAATATATCTTTAAACGTATAAGAGAAAATTTCAGAAAGGACTTAATTTTTAATGAGTTCTTGCTAATTGACCAGTTTTACATATTCGGCACGACATATATATATATATATATATATATATATATATATATATATATATATATATATAGGTAGTAGGTTGGTAGACAGCAACCACCCAGGGAAGTACTACCGTCCTGCCAGATGACTGTGAAACAAAAACCTGTAACTGTTTTGCATGATGGTAGGATTGCTGGTTTCTTTTTCTGTCTCATAAACACGCTAAGATAACAGGGATATCTTGCTACTCCTACTTACACTTTGGTCACACTTCACAGACACGCACATGCATATATATATATACATACATCTAGGTTTTTCTCCTTTTTCTAAATAGCTCTTGTTCTTTTTTATTTCTTCTATTGTCCATGGGGAAGTGGAAAAGAATCTTTCCTCCGTAAGCCATGCGTGTCGTATGAGGCGACTAAAATGCCGGGAGCAATGGGCTAGTAACCCCTTCTCCTGTATACAATTACTAAAAAAGAGAAGAAGAAAAACTTTATAAAACTGGGTTGCTTAAATGTGCGTGGATGTAGTGTGGATGACAAGAAACAGATGATTGCTGATGTTATGAATGAAAAGAAGTTGGATGTCCTGGCCCTAAGCGAAACAAAGCTGAAGGGGGTAGGAGAGTTTCAGTGGGGGGAAATAAATGGGATTAAATCTGGAGTATCTGAGAGAGTTAGAGCAAAGGAAGGGGTAGCAGTAATGTTAAATGATCAGTTATGGAAGGAGAAAAGAGAATATGAATGTGTAAATTCAAGAATTATGTGGATTAAAGTAAAGGTTGGATGCGAGAAGTGGGTCATAATAAGTGTGTATGCACCTGGAGAAGAGAGGAATGCAGAGGAGAGAGAGAGATTTTGGGAGATGTTAAGTGAATGTATAGGAGCCTTTGAACCAAGTGAGAGAGTAATTGTGGTAGGGGACTTGAATGCTAAAGTAGGAGAAACTTTTAGAGAGGGTGTGGTAGGTAAGTTTGGGGTGCCAGGTGTAAATGATAATGGGAGCCCTTTGATTGAACTTTGTATAGAAAGGGGTTTAGTTATAGGTAATACATATTTTAAGAAAAAGAGGATAAATAAGTATACACGATATGATGTAGGGCGAAATGACAGTAGTTTGTTGGATTATGTATTGGTAGATAAAAGACTGTTGAGTAGACTTCAGGATGTACATGTTTATAGAGGGGCCACAGATATATCAGATCACTTTCTAGTTGTAGCTACACTGAGAGTAAAAGGTAGATGGGATACAAGGAGAATAGAAGCATCAGGGAAGAGAGAGGTGAAGGTTTATAAACTAAAAGAGGAGGCAGTTAGGGTAAGATATAAACAGCTATTGGAGGATAGATGGGCTAATGAGAGCATAGGCAATGGGGTCGAAGAGGTATGGGGTAGGTTTAAAAATGTAGTGTTAGAGTGTTCAGCAGAAGTTTGTGGTTACAGGAAAGTGGGTGCAGGAGGGAAGAGGAGCGATTGGTGGAATGATGATGTAAAGAGAGTAGTAAGGGAGAAAAAGTTAGCATATGAGAAGTTTTTACAAAGTAGAAGTGATGCAAGGAGGGAAGAGTATATGGAGAAAAAGAGAGAAGTTAAGAGAGTGGTGAAGCAATGTAAAAAGAGAGCAAATGAGAGAGTGGGTGAGATGTTATCAACAAATTTTGTTGAAAATAAGAAAAAGTTTTGGAGTGAGATTAA
>NC_091323.1:20550641-20555641 GCF_038502225.1 Cherax quadricarinatus
GGCAGGGCGACAGCTGATCAATTCGGACTTCATTGTCTCGTGTGTCACACAGCAGAAGGGAAGTATGCCAGACATGAAGAGGTCAATGACATAAAGAGAAGCCTCGCCACAGCCCGTTGCCCAGCTCAACGGAAACCCCAAGTGCAGAGGTCTGACGGAAGTCAAAAGCGTACTGATGGAGCCACTATGCTACCCTGGAAGGATGGAAAGCAGATTGCCTGGGACTACACCTGTGCCGCCACATTGGCAGACACCTACTTGCCATACTCCATAGTGGAAGGGGGTGGAGCTGCCAGCCACAGGGAGACCCAGAAGATCCGCAAATATGAAGACCTTCCCCTTTGCTATAACTTCATCCCAATAGGGTCGGAGACTCTTGGAGCATGGGGTAAGTGTGTTCTAAAGTTCCTCAAAGAACTCATTTAAAATTAAGGTTACATAAGGCAATGTTCTTTCATATCAGTGTGTAAAGGAAATTTTTGCATTCAATGTTAATGTAAATATTCTAAATTGCTCTAGTTTATCTAGGTTGTTTTACTTCTAACTTTAATATATATATATATATATATATATATATATATATATATATATATATATATATATGTATATATATATATATATATATATATATATATATATATATATATATATATATATATATATATATATATATATAATGTCGTGCCGAATAAGCAGAACTTGCGATCTTGGCTTAAATAGCAACGCTCATCTTGCCATATAGGACAAGTGAAAATTTGTGTATGCAATAATTTCGCCAAAATCATTCTGAACCTAACGAAAAAAAATATATTTCACTGTGTTTGTTTAGTATTAAATTATTGTAAACAAATCTAAAATATATTTTAGTTGGGTTAGGCTAAAATAAATTGCGCTTGTTATAATAAGGTTAGGTAAGTTTTCTAAGTTCTTTTTGGTGCAAAATTATAAATTTTTACATCAACATTAATGAAAAAAATATATCTTTAAACGTATAAGAGAAAATTTTAGAAAGGACTTAATTTTAAATGAGTTCTTGCTAATTGACCAGTTTTACATATTCGGCACGACATATATATATATATATATATATATATATATATATATATATATATATATATATATATATATATATATATATATTATATATTATATGTCGTACTGAATAGGTAAACTTGCGATTTTAGCTTAAATAGCAACGCTCTTCTTGCCGAATAAGGCAAGCGAAAATTTGTGTATCCAATAATTTCGCAAAAATCATTCTGAGCCTAACGTTAAATATATATTTAATTGTGTTTGTTTATTATATTATTGTAAACTTATCTAAAATATATTTAGTTGGATTAGGCTAAATTAAATTGCGCTTGTTATAATAGGGTTAAGTATAAGAGAAAACTTTAGAAAGGACTTAATTTTAAACGAGCTCTTGCTAATTGACCAGTTTTACACACACACACACACACACACACACACACACACACACACACACACACACACACACATGCACACACATACACAGGGGGTGGAGGAGTGGCACTGCTGATCAAAAACCGATGGAATTTTGATGAGCTGGAGAGAGGAGACAGCGGAGAAACAAGTGCTTACATAGCAGAAACGCTTCACTATGGAGGTCCCAAGGTGGTAATTGCAGTGATGTATAACCCACCACAGAACAGCAGGAGGTCAAGGCAAGAGTATGACGAGAGCAATAGAGCGATGGTTGACACACTGGCTGCAGTGACCAGAAGAGCTCATGCATGCAGGGCAAAGCTCCTGATCATGGGCGACTTTAACCACAAGGAGATCGATTGGGAGAACTTGGAGCCACATGGGGGCCAAGATACATGGAGGGCTAAGATGATGGAGGTGGTACTGGAGAACTTCATGTACCAACACGTAAGGGACACTACAAGAGAGAAAGGAGAGGATGAACCAGCAAGACTGGACTTAGTATTCACCTTGAGTAGTGCAGATATTGAGGACATCACATATGAAAGGCCCCTTGGGACCAGCGATCATGTGGTTTAAGCTTCGAATATACAGTAGAGCTACAAGTGGAGGGGGAAGCAGGAAGGCCAGGACGAATGAAGTCAAACTACAAGAATGGGGACTACACGGGAATTAGGAACTTCCTGAACGGGGTTCAGTGGGACAGAGAACGGGCAGGGAAGCCAGTTAATGAGATGATGGAATATGTAGCAACAATGTGCAAGGAGGCTGAGGTGAGGTTTGTACCCAAGGGTAACAGGAATAATGAAAAAGCCAGGATGAGCCCATGGTTCACCCAAAGGTGCAGGGAGGCAAAAACCAAGTGTGCTAGGGAATGGAAGAAATATAGAAGGCAAAGGACCCAGGAGAGTAAGGAGAGAAGTCGTAGAGCCAGAAACGAATATGCACAGATAAGAAGGGAGGCCCAACGACAATATGAAAACGACATAGCAGCGAAAGCCAAATCTGATCCGAAACTGTTATACAACCACATCAGGAGGAAAACAAGTCAAGGACCAGGTAATCAGGCTAAGGAAGGAAGGAGGAGAGACAACAAGAAATGACCGTGAAGTATGTGAGGAACTCAACAAGAGATTCAAAGAAGTGTTCACAGAGGAGACAGAAGGGGCTCCAGAAAGACGGAGAGGTGGGGCACACTACCAAGTGCTGGACACAGTACACACAACCGAGGAAGAAGTGAAGAGGCTTCTGAGTGAGCTAGATACCTCAAAGGCAATGGGGCCGGATAACATCTTTCCATGGGTCCTGAGAGAGGGAGCAGAGGCGCTATGTGTACCCCTAACAACAATATTCAATACATCTATCGAAACAGGGAGATTGCCTGAGGCATGGAAGGCAGCAAATGTAGTCCCAATCTTTAAAAAAGGAGTCAGACATGAAGCACTAAACTACAGACCAGTGTCACTGACATGTATAGTATGCAAAGTCATGGAGAAGATTATCAAGAGAAGAGTGGTGGAACACCTAGAAAGGAATGATCTCATCAACAGCAATCAACATGGTTTCAGGGACGGGAAATCCTGTGTCACAAACCTACTGGAGTTCTATGACATGGTGACAGCAGTAAGACAAGAGAGAGAGGGGTGGGTGGATTGCATTTTCTCGGACTGCAAGAAGGCGTTTGACACAGTTCCACACAAGAGATTAGTGCAAAAACTGAAGGACCAAGCAGGGATAACAGGGAAGGCACTACAATGGATCAGGGAATACTTGTCAGGAAGACAGCAGCGAGTCATGGTACGTGGCGAGGTGTCAGAGTGGGCACCTGTGACCAGCGGGGTCCCACAGAGGTCAGTCCTAGGACCAGTGCTGTTTCTGGTATTTGTGAACGACATGACGGAAGGAATAGACTCTGAGGTGTCCCTGTTTGCAGATGACGTGAAGTTGATGAGAAGAATTCATTCGATCGAAGACCAGGCAGAACTACAAAGGGATCTGCACAGGCTGCAGACCTTGTCCAGCAATTGGCTCCTGGAGTTCAATCCCACCAAGTGCAAAGTCATGAAGATTGGGGAAGGGCAAAGAAGACCGCAGACGGAGTATAGTCTAGGGGGCCAGAGACTACAAACCTCACTCAAGGAAAAAGATCTTGGGGTGAGTATAACACCAGGCACATCTCCTGAAGCGCACATCAACCAAATAACTGCTGCAGCATATGGGCGCCTGGCAAACCTCAGAACAGCATTCCGACATCTTAATAAGGAATCGTTCAGGACCCTGTACACCGTGTACGTTAGGCCCATATTGGAGTATGTGGCACCAGTTTGGAACCCACACCTAGCCAAGCACGTAAAGAAACTAGAGGAAGTGCAAAGGTTTGCAACAAGACTAGTCCCAGAGCTTAGAGGTATGTCCTACGAGGAGAGGTTAAGGGAAATCAACCTGACGACACTGGAGGACAGGAGAGATAGGGGGGACATGATAACGACATACAAAATACTGAGAGGAATTGACAAGGTGGACAAAGACAGGATGTTCCAGAAATTGGACACAGTAACAAGGGGACACAGTTGGAAGTTGAAGACAGGGATGTTAGGAAGTATTTCTTCAGCCACAAAGTAGTCAGGAAGTGGAATAGTTTGGGATGCGATGTAGTGGAGGCAGGATTCATACATAGCTTTAAGCAGAGGTATGATAAAGCTCACGGTTCAGGGAGAGTGACCTAGTAGCGACCAATGAAGAGGCGGGGCCAGGAGCTTGGACTCGACCTCTGCAACCTCAACTAGGTGAGTACAACTAGGTGAGTACACACACACACACACACACACACACACACACACACACACACACACACACACATACACCGTGTACGTCAGGCCCATACTGGAGTATGCAGCACCTGTTTGGAACCCGCACTTGATCAAGCACGTCAAGAAATTTGAGAAAGTGCAAAGGTTTGCGACAAGGTTAGTCCCAGAGCTAAGGGGAATGTCCTATGAAGAAAGATTAAGGGAAATCGGCCTGACGACACTGGATGACAAGAGGGTCAGGGGAGACATGATAACGACATACAAAATACTGAGAGGAATTGACAAGGTGGACAAAGACAGGATGTTCCAGGGAAGGGACACAGAAACAAGAGGTCACAATTGGAAGTTGAAGACTCAGATGAGTCAAACGGATGTTAGGAAGCATTTCTTCAGTCAGAGTTGTCAGGCAGTGGAATAGTCTAGAAAGTGAAGTAGTGGAGGCAGGAGCCATACATAGTTTTAAGATGAGGTTTGATAAAGCTCATGGAGCGGGGAGAGAGAGGGCCCAGTAGCAACCAGTGAAGAGGCGGGGCCAGGAGCTAAGACTCGACCCCTGCAACCACAAATAGGTGAGTACAAATAGGTGAGTACACACACACACACACACACACACACACACACACACACACACACACACACACACTCGTTTATCATTCACTGCTGTGGAAATAATTTTGGTGTGACGTGAAAACAGTCCATTACCGAAAATACTTTTTTTGATGTATGGGGAGTCTTTTTTTTTCT
>NC_091323.1:20560641-20613141 GCF_038502225.1 Cherax quadricarinatus
CCCACACCCCATGCACACCAGCCCACCCCAACCCACACCAGGCCCCACCCCATGCACACCAGGCCACCCCAACCCACACCCCATGCACACCAGCCCACCCCAACCCACACCAGGCCACACCCCATGCACACCAGCCCACCCCAACCCACACCCCATGCACACCAGCCCACCCCAACCCACACCAGGCCACACCCCATGCACACCAGCCCACCCCAACCCACACCCCATGCACACCAGCCCACCCCAACCCACACCAGGCCACACCCCATGCACACCAGCCCACCCCCACCCACACCCCATGCACACCAGCCCACCCCAACCCCCACCCCAATCACACCAGCCCACCCCAACCAACACCAGGCCACACCCCATGCACACCAGCCCACCCCAACCCACACCCAATGCACACCAGCCCACCCCAACCCACACCAGGCCACACCCCATGCACACCAGGCCACCCCAACCCACACCCCATGCACACCAGCCCACCCCAACCCACACCAGGCCACACCCCATGCACACCAGCCCACCCCAACCCACACCCCATGCACACCAGCCCACCCCAACCCACACCAGGCCACACCCCATGCACAACAGCCCACCCCAACCCACACCCCATGCACACCAGCCCACCCCAACCCACACCAGGCTACACCCCATGCACACCAGCCCACCCCAACCCACACCCCATGCACACCAGCCCACCGCAACCCACACCCCATGCACACCAGCCCACCCCAACCCACACCAGGCCACACCCCATGCACACCATCCCACCCCAACCCACACCAGGCCACACCCCATGCACACCAGGCCACCCCAACCCATACCACGCCACACCCCATGCATGAAAAGCCCTGAGGAGCTGCAGTTCCATGGATCAAGAACCTCCTCGCTGGCGTCGAGGCATCCCACGTTTTTATTCTCAGCATTATCACTGATTATCATAATTATCAGTAATTATCATTATTATTATTAGTTATTACTGTCAATATTATCACTAAATATTAACAGTATTTTCATTAATTATCAATATTATCACAGGTTAAGTTATCAAAATCACTAGTTATTACTGTTAGTTTCCATCACTAGTTAATGTCAATATTATCAGCAGTTATTACTATCAATATTATCAGCAGTTATTACTATCAATATTATCAGCAGTTATTACTATCAATATTATCAGCAGTTATTACTATCAATATTATCAGCAGTTATTACTATCAATATTATCAGCAGTTATTACTATCAATATTATCAGCAGTTATTACTATCAATATTATCAGCAGTTATTACTATCAATATTATCATTAAGAATATTATCATATAGGTATCAATTATTTTCACTAGTAATCAATCTCTGAAATAGATGTCAACATTATCTCTAATTATTATTATAAATATTTTCACTCACAATTATTAGTATTTTCGCTAATTATCAAAATTATCACCAGGTATTATTAAAATTATAACTAGGTATTGTCAAAATTATTAGTAATTATTATCAATATCATCACTAGCTACTATCAGTATTATCACTACCTAAAATTATTACTGCCATCACTGATCACTATAAACATCACTGATCACTATAAACATCACTGATCACTATAAACATCACTGATCACTATAAACATCACTGATCACTATAAACATCACTGATCACTATAAACATCACTGATCACTATAAACATCACTGATCACTATAAACATCACTGATCACTATAAACATCACTGATCACTATAAACATCACTGATCACTATAAACATCACTGATCACTATAAACATCAAGCGTAGGTTGATTTCTTTGAATTCAAACGTGATGACTGGTATAGCTGTCGCGCCTGTCTGGTTAGGAGAGGACGGAGAATAGTCTCCACTCCACCACTTCCTGTTCTAAAGAACCCACACGGATTTAGCGCTTCACGCGACGAATAACAGTCTAAATAATATTAAAAATATATATATATATATATATATATATATATATATATATATAGATATATATATATATATATATAGATATGTATGTATATATAGGGAGGTACCACCTCTATACCTGTACTGGGGACTCTAATCCTCAGTAAAAAGAATAAACTTACTTCAGGGAAAACTCAAGATTCTTCCAGGAGCTGTTTGAATATTTTCTTCTCCTACCACCCCTTATATTCTATACTCTCTGTGAACTTTATTTATAGACAAAATACACTGATAAAAAATACAAACATGAATACATTGGTACATTATGTCAAAGATTATGACTCTTCCAACTCCTCCAAAGCCGGACGCGAGCCAAGTACGGAGCAAGCATTTCCCCTCTGGATGGCCACAATGAGGCGATGGAACATGATAGTTGCTGCCCTCGGGTCCATGGTGAATATATATATATATATATATATATATATATATATATATATATATATATATATATATATATATATGCAATAAGATCACAGTAAACAGGTGATTTCAAAATATGCAAAACAACCACTCTGAAAGAATAGAGAAATTCCAAGCGCTTTCGTGACTACTCACATTATCAAGGAACTATGAAAGTAAAGCATCCAAGGAAGCTATATAAGGGGTCTGGCCAACACCTCACTATCAGATCCCACAACGGTTAAACACCTGACGCGCGCCGACCCAACTTGGATAGGTCCTTTGCACAACTCACCCACAAACTATTCTACCCAAGAAAAATTAAAAATTATTATTTGTCCAGTGTATTATTAAATTCTTCCCCAATTCTATTAATTATAAATGGATCTAATTTATTTAAACCAAAGGAAATATTCATGTTATTGTCAAAACTGCTTTTTTATGAAACAAGATTCAATTATATTCCTGTCGACCATGGACTTGCTTGATACTACTTTCTCAACTTTTTGAAAATCAATTGAGAAAGTAATATCAAGCAAGTCCATGGTCGACAGGAATATAATTGAATCTTGTTTCATAAAAAGCAGTTTTGACAATAATATGAATATTTCCTTTGGTTTATATAAATTAGATCCATTTATAATTAATAGAATTTGGGAAGAATTTAATAATACACTGGACAAATAATAATTTTTAAATTTTCTTGGGTAGAATAGTTTGTGGGTGAGTTGTGTAAAGGACCTATCCAGTTGTGTCGGCGCGCGTCAGGTGTTTAACCGTTGTGGGATCTGATAGTGAGGTGCTGGCCAGACCCCTTATATAGCTTCCTTGGATGCTTTACTTTCATAGTTCCTTGATAATGTGAGTAGTCACGAAAGCGCTTGGAATTTCTCTATTCTTTCAGAGTGGTTGTTTTGCATATGTATATATATATATATATATATATATATATATATATGTATATATATATATATGTATATATATATATATATATATATATACATGTAGTGCCATATAGGAAGAACTTGTCATTCCGGCTTAAATAGCAACTCTCTTCTTGCCGAATAAGGCAAGCAAAAATTTGTGTATGCAATAATTTCGCAAAAATCATTCTGAACCTAACGAAAAAATATATTTCATTGTGTATGTTTATTAAATTATTGTGAACGTATCTTAAATATATTTAGTTGGATTAGGCTAAATTTAATTGCACTTGTTATAATACGGTTAGGTAAGTTTTCTTAGATTCTTTTGGTACAAAATTATTAATTTTAACATTAACATGTTAGAAGTGATCAAAGTCCCAGGACCGAAACGTTTTCTAATAAATATGTCGTAGTGTTTGCTCAACATTAACATAAATGAAACAAATTACATCTCTAAACGTATAAGAGAAAATTTTAGAAAGGACTTAATTTTAAATGAGTTCTTACTAACTGACCAGTTTTACTTAATCAGCACGACATATGTTTCTCCCAAGCACTACATGACCCTGCACGGGTTTAGCGCTTTTCAATTAATGTAATATATATATTTTTGGAAAATGTATTGGAAATTTCCGAGTATAAATTTTCAGGTCATCGAACCGACAATAATGAAAAAGGTTGGAAGCTTCGGCCGTATTTCGAAGCCGCTCCGATAACCCGGCGGCGAAGACCCGATAAACCGGGGCCGGATAACCGATAACCGGCCACCACTATCAGGAAGCTAGCTTTATCTGGAGATAACTCAGATTAAAGTGGCAGACTATATTTTGCTCCGATGCTCTGGTTATAAAGCTGAACTGCTGAATGACAAGGATGAGGTGTGTGTGTGTCTGCTGGGATGAAGTGTGTGTCTGCTGGGGTGAAGTGTGTGTCTGCTGGGGTGAAGTGTGTGTCTGCTGGGGTGAAGTGTGTGTCTGCTGGGGTGAAGTGTGTGTCTGCTGGGGTGAAGTGTGTGTCTGCTGGGGTGAAGTGTGTGTCTGCTGGGGTGAAGTGTGTGCTGCGGTGAAGTGTGTGTCTGCTAGGGTGAGGTGTGTGTCTGCTGCGGTGAAGTGTGTGTGTCTGCTGGGGTGAGGTGTGTGTCTGCTGCGGTGAAGTGTGTGTCTGCTGCGGTGAAGTGTGTGTCTGCTGGGGTGAAGTGTGTGTCTGCTGGGGTGAGGTGTGTGTCTGCTGCGGTGAAGTGTGTGTCTGCTGGGGTGAAGTGTGTGTCTGCTGGGGTGAAGCGTGTGTCTGCTGGGGTGAAGTGTGTGTCTGCTGCGGTGAAGTGTGTGTCTGCTGCGGTGAGGTGAGTGTCTGTTGCGGTGAAGTGTGTGTTTCTGCTGCGGTGAAGTGTGTGTGTCTGCTGGGGAGAGGTGTGTGTCTGCTGCGGTGAGGTGTGTGTCTGCTGGGGTGAAGTGTGTGTCTGCTGGGGTGAAGTGTGTGCTGCGGTGAAGTGTGTGTCTGCTGGGGTGAGGTGTGTGTCTGCTGCGGTGAAGTGTGTGTGTCTGGTGGGGTGAGGTGTGTCTGCTGCGGTGAAGTGTGTGTCTGCTGCGGTGAAGTGTGTGTCTGCTGGGGTGAAGTGTGTGTCTGCTGGGGTGAGGTGTGTGTCTGCTGCGGTGAAGCGTGTGTCTGCTGGGGTGAAGTGTGTGTCTGCTGGGGTGAAGCGTGTGTCTGCTGCGGTGAAGTGTGTGTCTGCTGCGGTGAGGTGTGTGTCTGCTGCGGTGAAGTGTGTGTTTCTGCTGCGGTGAAGTGTGTGTGTCTGCTGGGGAGAAGTGTGTGTCTGCTGCGGTGAGGTGTGTGTCTGCTGGGGTAAAGTGTGTGTCTGCTGGAGTGAAGTGTGTGTCTGCTAGGGTGAGATGTGTGTGTCTGCTGGGGTGAGGTTGTGTGTGTCTGCTGGGGTGAAGTGTGTGTGTCTGCTGGGGTGAAGTGTGTATCTGCTGGGGTGAGGTGTGTGTGTGTGTGTCTGCTGGGGTGAAGTGTGTGTCTGCTGCAGTGAGGTGTGTGTCTGCTGGGGTGAAGTGTGTCTGCTGGGGTGAAGTGTGTGTCTGTTGGGGTGAGGTGTGCGTGTGTGTGTGTGTGTGTGTGTGTGTGTGTGTGTGTGTGTGTGTGTGTCTCATGGGGTGAGGTGTGTGTGTGTGTCTGCTGTGGTGAAGTGTGTATCTCCTAAGGTGAAGTGCGTGTCTGCTGGGGTGAGGTGCGTGTGTCTGCTGGGGTGAAGTGTGTGTCTGCTGCGGTGAACTCTGTCTCTGCTTGGGAGAAGTGTGTTGGGCTGGTGTGAGGTGTGTGTCTGTTTGGGTGAGGTGTGTGTGTGTGTGTGTGTGTGTGTGTGTGTGTGTGTGTGTGTGTGTGTGTGTCTGCTGGGGTGAGGTGTGTGTGTCTGCTGGGGTGAAGTGTGTGTGTGTGTGTGTTTCTGCTGGGATGAAGTGTGTGTGTGTGTGTCTGCTGGGGTGAACTGTGTATTTGCTGGGCCGAGGTGTGTGTGTGTCTGCTGGGGTGGGGTGTGTGTGTGCCTGCTGGGGTGAGGTGTGTGTGTCTGCTGGGGTGAGATGTGTGTGTGTCTGCTGGGGTGAGATGTGTGTGTGTCTGCTGGGGTGAGATGTGTGTGTCTGCTGAGGCGAGATGTGTGTCTGCTGGGGTGAAGTGTGTGTCTGCTGGGGTGAGAGGTGTGTGTGTCTGCTGGGGTGAGATGTGTGTGTCTGCTGGGACGAGGTGTGTGTGTGTCTGCTGGGACGAGGTGTATGTTTGTCTGCTGGGGTGAAGTGTGTGTGTCTGCTGGGTGTGTGTGTGTGTCTGCTGAAGTGTGGTGTGTGTGTGTCTGCTGGGATGGTGTGTATCTGCTGGGGTGAGAGGTGTGTGTGTGTGTCTGCTAGGGTGAGGTGTGTGTGTGTGTGTGTGTGTCTGCTAGGGTGAGGTGTGTGTGTCTGCTGAGGTGAGGTGTGCCTGCTGAGGTGAGATGTGTGTGTTTGCTGGGGTGAGGTGTGTGTGTGTCTGCTGGGGTGAGGTGTGTGTGTGTGTCTGCTGGGGTGAGGTGTGTGTGTGTGTGTCTGCTGGGGTGAGGTGTGTGTGTGTGTCTGCTGGGGCGAGGTGTGTGTGTCTGCTGGGGTGAGGTGTGTGTGTGTGTGTGTCTACTGGGGCGAGGTGTGTGTGTGTGTATGTCTGCTGGGGTGAGGTGTGTGTGTGTCTGCTGGGCTGAGGTGTGTGTGTCTGCTGGGGTGAGGTGTGTGTGTGTCTGCTGGGGTGAGGTATGTGTGTGTCTGCTGGGGTGAGGTATGTGTGTATCTGCTGGGGTGAGGTATGTGTGTTTGCTGGGGTGGTGTGTGTGTCTGCTGGGGTGAGGTGTGAGGCAGTATGGGAAAGGGCTTAATGTAGAAATGGATTCATGAGTGAAGGGGAGCAGACATTAATTTTTGAGAGAGAGAGAGAGAGAGAGAGAGAGAGAGAGAGAGAGAGAGAGAGAGAGAGAGAGAGAGAGAGAGAGAGGTAAGGGGGGCATCGAAGGCTGCTTGTGTATATAGGCTTGACCAAACAACAATGTCTGGGTTTCAGTCGCTGTGTTGACTCAAGGACCGGCCTCTCCTGCAAATATTCTCAACGTTACGAAACAATGTAACTCAGAGTAATGAAAACCTGGTCTGGGACCAGCTAGCTACCTCACTGAATGCTTGATTGGGTCAGCTGGGGCAGACAATTTTAATGGCAGTGGTGGTATTTGTAGGTGTGTGTGTGTGTGTGTGTGTGTGTGTGTGTGTATTTGTACCCACCTGTTTGTGGTTACTGCGTTCGAATCTCAGATCAAAGCCCGTTCTCTTAACTTGCCACCTTCCAGATTCACTCTTTCCTATCCTCGTGAGCCCTATCGTATTTCCTCTTCAAACTAGGTATGGAGCCTATGTAAGGCCCTGATCCACCAGGAGGCCTGGTCATGGACCGGGCCGCGGGGGCGTTGATCCCCGGAATGCCCTCCAGGTAGACTCCAGGAACTATAAACGGCCCAGAATGACTGTCAGTTGAGTTTCCTGAATGCCACTCTTAGATAATGCAGACGAGCATTGACTCAGCTGCTGATCCTGCCTCTTAAACGGCTGCTACCGGATTCATTCTCTTTTCACCACCCTGAGGCTGAAGAAATATTTCCTGGTAACCCCATGACTCATCTGTGTACCTGCTTCCCGTCGTTCAGTGTCCATGTCTTTTCGGGGTCGTTCTATCTCTAGATGTCGCCAGGTTTACTTCCCTTTTTGTCTCCTTACGGTTGATTGACCTTAACTCCGGGCGTAATCTCATTACCAATCCTCATTAATGTTCTCATTAAAGGAGAAGGCAAAGAGTAAAAATATTGAGGCCATCCACCCAGAAGAACTGACTACGTTTTAATTAAGTTCCAGTTACACCTATCATTATAATAAAGGTGTATAATACCTACAAGTTCATGAATAAGATACATGCGCATCACCTTGTGTACCTTTATTTCCGAGACGTTTCGCCTTCCTGGTAGGCTTCAGCCGAATACAGCGGTGACCAAAATTGAAGACATCATCATCAGTCCATCAAGGCTAAGGAATCAAGCTCATCACTTTCACCTCTCCACTGCATCTGCTGTGTCCAGTTTTAGTCGCCTCTGCAATCGGATAAAGTCTATACCCCTACATTCAACTGAAGATTCCTACTGTGTAGGAGAAACGTTTTGGAAATAACGATACCAGAGTGTCATACACGTGTTTCACCCCTCAACACGCTTAGATGCCCCGGTTGTCCATTGTTAATTGTCCGGTTACTTCGGGTGCTTTTCGATTCCTTTACCAGTCGCGTGTCTCGGCCTCCTCTTGTATTTCCCACAAATACTATGGTTATAGAACGAATATTCTTGGAGCACTTTTCGAATTTCTTCACAACTTTCCTGGAGTCCACCCTAAGCCCCCGACGTTTCTTGCCTCATCACGTAAACGTTCAGTTCAGTACTTTCCTCCTAATACGACTCTGCAGTAGTTTAGAACACGATATCCACACAGGATAAAAAGCACAAAAAAAGCAGAGAACGACTTCACAAACAACAGTGTAACCCGAGAACAAGAAGAGTGCTGCAAAGAAGAGAGATTTTTTTTAAAATGTTGCACGATACAGCAGACAGCTGCAGCAGGATCGAAAAAGAGAGCAATATTGAAGACAGGACACAGCGAACATCACTCTTCTCATGCAACTACAAACAGGTAATGTTGCAGACACACACACACACACACCAGGCACATCTCCTGAAGCGCACATCAACCAAATAACTGCTGCAGCATATGGGCGCCTAGCAAACCTCAGAACAGCATTCCGACATCTTAATAAGGAATCGTTCAGGACCCTGTACACCGTGTACGTTAGGCTCATGTTGAAGTATGCGGAACCAGTTTGGAACCCACACCTAGCCAAGCACGTAAAGAAACTAGAGAAAGTGCAAAGGTTTGCAACAAGACTAGTCCAAGAGCTAAGAGGTATGTCCTACGAGGAGAGGTTAAGGGAAATCAACCTGACGACACTGGAGGACAGGAGAGATAGGGAGGACATGATAACGACATACAAAAATACTGAGAGGAATTGACAAGGTGGACAAAGACAGGATGTTCCAGAGATGGGACACAGCAACAAGGGGACACAGTTGGAAGTTGAAGACACAGATGAATCACAGGGATGTTAGGAAGTACTTCTTCAGCCACAGAGTAGTCAGGAAGTGGAATAGTTTGGGAAGGGATGTAGTGGAGGCAGGATCCATACATAGCTTTAAGCGGAGGTATGATAAAGCTCACGGTTCAGGGAGAGTGACCTAGTAGCGACCAGTGAAGAGGCGGGGCCAGGAGCTTGGACTCGACCCCTGCAACCTCAACTAGGTGAGTACACACACACACAGACACACACACACACACATTCCAAGTCAGTTCATACATACAAGTAATGATCTTAGAAATTGGACCTGTGTTTCAGTTCCTTGAATTAACTCTGAATATCTTCCATTCCTCCAGACGTTGCATGACCCCCTACGGGTTTAGCCATCTCCCATGAAAATAGTAGTAGTAGTAGTAGTAGTAGTAGTAGTAGTATTTACCTGGCCCTGCCTTTAATTAAGCTTGTGTAACGCCAGTTACCAAAATTTACCCAATTATAGCATACAGCAGCAACAACACATGCAATAATGCGGAAAGGCGCCTAAAGGCACAGCTGTGACCCTCCTCAGCTCACATACTGAGGGGCCGGGATTCGATCCTCGGCACGAGTGGTAACATTAGGTGTTTCCTTACACCTACCGTCGTCCCTGTTCACCTACCAGCGCCCGTAAGTAAGTAGGAGTTAGGCAACAAGTATGGGTTGCATTCCGGAGGAGAGGATTGAAGAACTCGGTGGAAATAATAGAGACACTCTCTGATCAATGACCTCCGGAGTTTACTGGGTTTTCCTGGTTAATAATTCGTGTGAAATCCTCATCTACAACTGAAATGCGAACAGAAAAAAATACCAGTTTTTTTTGTAACGAATAGATATTACATACTACAAAACTATCAATAACTGCTTAATGTCACCATCGGTTTATCTATAGTTTAAAAGAGAAAAAATGACTTTCTCTTAATAACACAGGTTACACAAAAACACTCGTACACACACTTGTTCACTCTGTAGGCGGGCAAGGGAGAGCAGTTATCTGTAGGACTGGTGGCTTTGGGTTAACAGGGGCCAGATGTGACGATACCTTTGCAAACACTTGTAGACTCTGGTAGAAGTACATTGGTGCAACTAATGCGACATTTTCTTGAGGCAACGTATCGCTCTCCAGAAGCATTGTCAAGCCGTTGCAAACAACACAGGGGCACAGAGGGTATATATAGTTATTAATGAGAGGTGCAAAGCTAAGTTAGGTTAGGTTCTTCAGGAAACAGGACAAGTGTTTCCAAAATATAATAACTAAATATACCCTCAGTGTCCCTATGTTATTTGTAACGGCTTGACAAAGCTCCTGAAGAGCGAAACGTTGCCACAATAAAATGTCGTATTAGTTACACATGTGTCCTTTATCTAACATACCGTCGGTAATTCCACCAACATTATTACACTTGTTATCTTGCAACAACGAGACACCGTTCAGAGGAAGGTACTGCGTTTTGATGTGAACATTGTTTTGGTCTCCAAATACATAAATGATCTCGGTGTCTACCTGGATTCTTCAGTGTCATTTGCTGAGCACATAAACTAAATTATCAAGGCTTGCGATTTTCATATTCACAATCTCTGTGCAGTCAGAAAAGTACCTTGATATGCAGAAGAACTTGGTCCTTACCCACGCACTCCTGGCAATAGAAAGCAAATACACAAACTATCAACACAAAAATATCTAATGGGTAGAATAACCATAATTTTTAAAGGGATGGACCTGTAAGCCAGCGGAAGGCCCCGGTCATATGACCACAAACTCCAGCTGTGGGTCATCATATCACTAAGACCCGCGTCAGGAAACACTTGTCCTCTTTCCTGATAAACCTTACCTAACCTGTTAAACTTACCAACACAGATAATTATTTTTTAAGCTTAATACAAAATGGGGTTACCAACACCAAGGTAGCAAGCTGAAGGCTGACAGTCACACAGAAGAGACGTCAGCGGCGTCGTCAGTAGCAGTACCGGCGTCAGTTACCGTTTGTCAGAGATACTCATAGACACATGGCCCATTTTTTGTGTGATAAAGAAGAGGTAAGAGAGACAACGATGGTAGCGTCAAATAGGCATCAGCTCTGGTGGCAGAGTCAGTCGTGATAACATAAGCAGCCATGACATCAACAGTGATGACACATGTGTGTGTGTATGTGTATCGCAGCCTAGCTTGTATCCAAAACTCGCTGCAAACCGAAGGACATAAGTTACGTAATGTAGACACATGAGGCATTTACGGCATCGTTGGGCTGTTAAATGTTGTCCAGACCGTATCCATAAACCATCACGAGTCACAGGAGGACAAACTGCAGCAAATTCTGTCAAAAGGAAAAATTTCCTCACTAGACTGAAAAAAAACAAGAAAAAAGTTGCGTTTTTAGGCAAAAACATTCCACCTTCCTACCAGCCTTGGGAAGAGAGAGAGAGAGAGAGAGAGAGAGAGAGAGAGAGAGAGAGAGAGAGAGAGAGAGAGAGAGAGAGAGAGGGTGATACAGAACACATCGATCTGAACTTCCAAGTTTCAGTTACCAAGAGTGAAGTGAAACCACTCCCGGCTGAGTGCAATGAATTAAACTACTGTGAGGAAACTGACGACCTCTTGTACTCAATGAGGAATACACACACACACACACACACACACACACACACACACACACACACACACACACACACACACACATTACAAACTCTCCCCCCAGAAAACAACATCACCATAATTCCCACTCTACATCTCCCTCTCACAGGTTCCATAACACTAATATGCAAAACTGTTCACTCGTCCCCCTCCCGCGAGCGCTTTTTGTAGTGGTCATGAGGGCAGGGAATTGTTGTTGTCCCGTATTTTGTAGTGGTCAGGAGAGTAGAGAATTGTTGTTGCCCCGTATTTTGTAGCGGTCATGAGAACAGAGAATTGTGACTGAAGTGTGTTTGTCACGCATGGTAGACCCGCGTAACTAGACCACAAACTGGAAGCAAAAAAAATGGACGACGCTTCGGTCCATCCTAGAGAGAGAGATATCAGATAGTGACTTTGTATTTCCATTTTGTGGGATAGTTATGAATTACTAGAGCTGCAGTAATATTATATTTTAGACTAACAGGAGTTTAAGACTTGGCTACCTGACACGCAGAATATATCAAACACCTGTCTTATCTGTTCCGCCGTAGGTGCCCAACGCTTTCCTAAACTTGCTCTAATAACTTCACTCTGGGTGTTTCTGACACCTTCCACATACCACTTTTGTTACACAGGCTACGTTATTTTCATTCACCAGCTTTTATTACCACATTAGACAAAAGTGACATTCCTGAGATACATGGCAGATCAAGCGTACTTGGTACGCTTGTGGTTACCTGCCCCACTCACTGCCTAATGAATATTTAACATATCAGTACAGAGAATACAAGTACATAATATATTTACCTCTTTTTACCTCATCAGCCGTCTCTCACTACGTTAAGATTTTCCAAATGAGGAAGCATATTTATGATTATTCATTCGATGATGATTGTACTTTGCGGGAGTGAGCAATCTAAAGTTCCAATGACCATATATACCGTCACATTCCCAGCAGAGTGCAGGCACTGTGCCTCCCACCTCAACCAGAGTGCAGGCACTGTGCTTCCCACCTCAACCAGAGTGCAGGCACTGTGCTTCCCACCTCCACCAGAGTGCAGGCACTGTGTCTCCCACCTCCACCAGAGTGCAGGCACTGTGTCTCCCACCTCCACCAGAGTGCAGGCACTGTGCCTCCCACCTCCACCAGAGTGCAGGCACTGTGTCTCCCACCTCCACCAGAGTGCAGGCACTGTGCCTCCCACCTCCACCAGAGTGCAGGCACTGTCTCCCACCTCCACCAGAGTGCAGGCACTGTGCCTCCCACCTCCACCAGAGTGCAGGCACTGTCTCCCACCTCCACCAGAGTGCAGGCACTGTGTCTCCCACCTCCACCAGAGTGCAGGCACTGTGTCTCCCACCTCCACCAGAGTGCAGGCACTGTGTCTCCCACCTCAACCAGAGTGCAGGCACTGTGCCTCCCACCTCCACCAGAGTGCAGGCACTGTGTCTCCCACCTCCACCAGAGTGCAGGCACTGTGTCTCCCACCTCCACCAGAGTGCAGGCACTGTGTCTCCCACCTCCACCAGAGTGCAGGCACTGTGTCTCCCACCTCCACCAGAGTGCAGGCACTGTGTCTCCCACCTCCAGAACTCAAGTCTGGCAAACCAGTTTCCAAGAAATCTTTCATATACAGCAGAAACACATTTACTTGATGAACCTTACGTGCTTTGTGCATAGGATATAAAATACAAACTCACTCCCCAGACAGAAGGGAACAATTGAGGACTTGAAAGATCATTAGGCGTAAAAAATCCAGTATTCCATACCATAAGGACAACACACACACACACACACACACACACACACACTCACACACACACACACACACACACACACACACACACACACACACACACACACACACACAAATACATCTATTCAAATTGAAATTAGATAAAAAAAAAAAACAGTCCCACAAACCAGAAAACGATAAACAATTTCCTCGCAAAAGACGCTCTTTTTATTGAAATTTCTAGTAAAAATAATTTTTATTTCTCCTAAACGTTCGCCGAAATTCAGACAAATAATTCAGTCGAAAAAAAACCATGACGAACATTGTCAGTTAACTGTTGGCAGTAAGGTATTTGTAGCTGTCAATGACATCTCAAAAGGCAAGAAAGAGCAGCATCCACAAGTGGATAACGATGAGTGAAATGTGAATGTCTAATCCTCAAACTACAGAGAATCTTCTCATGTTGATATTTCTTGTAAAAAAAAAAAATAAAAGTGGGCCATACACACACATCTTTCTAAATCACCTAAATAGTTGTTGCCTGTCTAGAGGGCCCACGGGGCCTGCCACTTTCCTGGTCATGGGCTGTGATGAGGCCCACATCATTGAGACAGAAGTATGCCCTCACCAGCAAGTGTTTATGATGTCCGGCATGAAGACATTTGGTGAAGAGTTTACCTTCATTATAAACGTTGTCTCGCTCCGGCGAGAATTTTACTGTAGAGTAAAACTGAGTCTATAACGTGTTTTACACCAATTGTCTACCATACTGGTTGTCAACACCTGCCATTTTTCATGTCTATGACTCTCCCTGGCTACCTTGAAGGTTGTCAACACCTGCCATCCTTCATGTCTATGACTCTCCCTGGCTACCTTGAAGGTTGTCAACACCTGCCATCCTTCATGTCAATGATTCTCCCTGGCTACCTTGAAGGTTGTCAACACCTGCCATCCTTCATGTCAATGATTCTCCCTGGCTACCTTGAAGGTTGTCAACACCTGCCATCCTTCATATCTATGACTCTCCCTTGCTACCTTGAAAGTTGTCAACACCTGCCATCCTTCATGTCTACGACTCTCCCTGGCTACCTTGAAGGTTGTCAACACCTGCCATCCTTCATGTCTATGACTCTCCTTGGCTACCTTGAAGGTTATCAACACCTGCCATCCTTCATGTCTACGACTCTCCCTGGCTACCTTGAAGGTTATCAACACCTGCCATCCTTCATGTCTATGACTCTCCCTGGCTACCTTGAAGGCTGTCAACACCTGCCATCCTTCATGTCTACGACTCTCCCTGGCTACCTTGAAGGTTGTCAACACCTGCCATCCTTCATGTCTATGACTCTCCCTGGCTACCTTGAAGGTTATCAACACCTGCCATCCTTCATGTCTATGACTCTCCCTGGCTACCTTGAAGGTTATCAACACCTGCCATCCTTCATGTCTACGACTCTCCCTGGCTACCTTGAAGGCTGTCAACACCTGCCATCCTTCATGTCTATGACTCTCCCTGGCTACCTTGAAGGTTGTCAACACCTGCCATCCTTCATATCTATGACTCTCCCTGGCTACCTTAAAGTATCGTTGATATATCATCTATTGCCAGGACAGGTTTAATATTCTTGTCACAGGACGTGTTGGTGTCAGTAGCTTTTGATTTGCTCTATACATCTGGCCCAGCAATTTTCATCAATAGAATGATTTTTGTTTGTATGGGCTTTTGTCATAGCGATAAAATTTACTCTCAATAACAATACAGCATTTTCTGTATATTTATCTTTGTATTTTACAGTTACCGCTGCAGTAAAATTAATACTCGACATTATTACAATTTCCTCTACTAACCGAATTGTTATTTTTGTTTGTGAAGCCATGACAATAAACTTAACTCCAAATAACGCTGTTGCAATTTTTTTTTATCCCGAAAACTTATCGTAAATGATCACCATAACAACGTAATATCTGTAAACATATAAATGACCTCTTCGCAATGATTGTGCTTGCCGTTTCCATCCTGGTGGGACCGAGATTTTTTGATAGCGTGATTGGTGGGACTTAAGATGTGCTGGGCTGAGAATCACTGCACCAGAACATGCATAAGACAGCAGTTTTCGTCTCAGTATCCAAGTTTTCACTACCAGGGATCCCTATATAAAGTCCAGCCGCCGAAAGATTTCCTCTTCTTTGTGTTGGGTATAGACCATCGAGTTGAATGTGTCAGGATGGCCGAGCGGTCCAAGGCGCTGCGTTCAGGTCGCAGTCCGGTCTTCCGGGCGTGGGTTCGAATCCCACTTCTGACAGGTATTTTTTCGGTGTCCCGTAGCTCGGTTGGCAGCGCACTCAGGTCACACACTGAGGTCCCGGTGCGGGTGGAAGCATTTGGGCGTATTTCCTTAAGACACCTTCTTCCCCTAGTCATAAGTTATATCAGGTACTTTAAGATATAAAGATTATTATTATTATTATTACGAGCCAGGGCAGACATGTGCAGACATGTGCAACAGGTGCGTATTTTTATTGACGATACGCACGTGTGTTTCACTCATTTAATTGTCGGTATTTTACGCCATTAATTAACCTCTCGCCTGACCTCAGCCGTTTCTTAACCTCTCATCTGACCTCGGTTGTTTCTTAACCTCTCATCTGACCTCGGTTGTTTCTTAACCTCTCATCTGACCTCGGCTGTTTCTTAACCTCTCATCTGACCTCGGCTGTTTCTTAACCTCTCATCTGACCTCGGCTGTTTCTTAACCTCTCACCTGACCTCGGCTCTCTCTTAACCTCTCACCTGACCTCGGCTGTTTCTTAACCTCTCATCTGACCTCGGCTGTTTCTTAACCTCTCATCTGACCTCAGCTCTCTCTTAACCTCTCATTTGACCTCGGCTCTCTCTTAGTCTCTCATCTGACCTCAGCTGTTTCTTAACCTCTCATCTGACCTCGGCTCTCTCTTAACCTCTCATCTGACCTCAGCTGTCTCTTAACCTCTCACCTGATCTGACTTCCGTCTTACTCCCTTTCTCTCTTTCAATCTTGACTTAACAACAGCCCAACAAGAATAAAAACAACGCCTAAATATTAATCTTAGTTGTGTGTTGCTTGTAAAAGTCGCACTGCAGACTGTAAGCACCGAATCAGCACTTAATTGACAGGTTGTGCAGGGGGTCAAGGCCCCCGCGAAAGGGTCATTGACTTGGCCTCTTGGTGAATCAGAGCTTGATCAACCAGCTCGTTACTGCTGGCTGCACGCAATCCAACGTACGAGCCACAAGTCGGCCGATCGGGCACTGGCTTTAGGTATGTGTCACAGTTCCTTCTTGAAGATAACCAGGGATCTATTGGTAATCTCCCTTATGTATGCTGGGGAGGCTGTTGAACAGTCTTGGACCCCGGACACTTATTGTGTTTTCTCTTAGTGTACTCATGGCGCCCCTGATTTACACTGGGGCGCCATTAGTACGAAAGCAAAAGACTGGACATCGTCTGCCAAGTCTTTTGCTTTCGTAGGTGAGAAGATTGGCTTACCTGACACACCTACCACATTCAACATACCAGAGTCACTCAATACGCACTTGACACACGATAATTACTAATGACATTAGTGTCACAGGGAAATTTTAAGCAAATTGTTAATGAGATCTCCAGTGTTCCTTCATATGATATAAATTCCCTCTGTGAGGATTTTTGTCTGTCGATAAAACTAACGAAGTCCAGCGACAAGTGGCAGTCGTGGCCTATTAAGCTACCCCTTGGCCCACCATAGGCTACTCAGTGCCCATCATGAGGCCATAGGCTACCCTGTGCCCCACCACAGGGCCATAAACTACCCTGGCGCCCATCACAGAGTCATAAGATACCCAGTGGCCCACCAGGGCCATAAGCTACCCCGTGGCCCGCCACAGGGCCATAAGCTACGCCGTCGTCCATTATAGGGCCATAAGCTACCTCATGGCCAACCACAACGCCATAAGCTACTCCGTGGCCCACCACAGGGCCATAACCTACCCCGTGGCCCACCACAGGGCCACAAGCTATATCGTGGCCCACCATAGAGCCATAAGGTAACCCGTGGCTCACCATAGGGCCATCATAGGTTACTCTGTGGACAACCACAGGGCCATAAGCTACCCCATGGTCCCTCATAGGGCTATAGGATACCCTGTGGCCAACTATTGGGTCATAAGCTATCATGCGGCCCACTGAAGAACCATAAGCTATCATGCGACCCACTAAAGAACCATAAGCTACCCATGGCCCACCATAGGGCTATAGACTACCCCATGGCCCACCATAGGGCATAAGCTATCACGTGGCCAACCATAGGGCCATAAGTTAATCCGTAGGCCACCACAGGACCATAAACAACCCTGTTGCCCACCACAGCACCTATCCCTTGGCACACCATAGGAACATAAGCTAGCCCGTGGCCCACCACAGGGCCATAAGCTATCCGTGGCCCACCATAGGTTGATAAGGTATCACGTGGGCCACAACAGAGCCATAAGCAACCCATTGGCCCACCATAGATCCATAAACTACCCCATGGCCTACCACAGGGTCGTAGGTTATCCTGTAGTTCACCATAGGACCATAAGCTACCCCGTGGTATCACGTGGGCCACAACAGAGCCATAAGCAACCCATAGGACCATAATTGGCCCACCATAAGCTAGATAGGACCATAACCTACCCCTTGGCCCACCATAGGACCATAAGCTACCCCGTGGCCCACCATAGGACCATAAGCTACCCCGTGGCCCACCATAGGACCATAAGCTACCCCGTGGCCCACCATAGGACCATAAGCTACCCCGTGGCCCACCATAGGACCATAAGCTACCCCGTGGCCCACCATAGGACCATAAGCTACCCCGTGGCCCACCGTAGGACTATAAGCAACCCATTGGCCCACCATAGAGCCATTAGTTAACCCGTGGCCCACCATAGGACCATAAGCTACCCCGTGGCCCACCGTAGGACTATAAGCAACCCATTGGCCCACCATAGAGCCATTAGTTAACCCATGGCCCACCATAGGGGCATAAGCTCGTCATTAACAAATCTTTGAGGTCTGAGCTGTGCTCACACCTCTGAGCTGTGCTCACACCTCTGACCTGTGCTCACACCTCTGAGCTGTGCTCACACCTCTGACCTGTGCTCACACCTCTGAGCTGTGCTCACACCTCTGAGCTGTGCTCACACCTCTGAACTGTGCTCACACCTCTGAACTGTGCTCACACCTCTGAGCTGTGCTCACACCTCTGAGCTGTGCTCACACCTCTGCAACACAGTTGTCATCAAAGATTTGATAAGTTATATCAAGAATTAAGGAAAGATCCTGGACTTTACCTTACGAAACAGATAAAGCAAATGCGATAATAATTATGGACAAGGTAGATAATAGGGGAAAAATAAACATGACATTAGAAGACGGGGGGAACTTAGGAGGTGCTCCTTAAGTGACCATTCTGAGTCTCACTTCATGTATAACTCTGATTTTTGTCCCGCTATTCATTTCTTTCAATACTTTTCAACCTTCGCCCATTTGTAATATTCTAGTTTGACACCTCATTCATGTTAAAACTATAAATTTTAGCCCCATTTATTTCTCAGTAATCAGAATCCCCATTCATTTATGAGTTAGTATTTTGATTCCTCATTCTTAACACTAAAGTCCCTGTTAGTGTTTCATTAGGCAGTTTGAACCCTCATTAATTTTCTGACTCGGCGGTTTGAAACCCCACCTTTTTTTCACTGTTAGATTTCAACCCCTTCTTCCTTCTTTTATGATTCGGTAGTTCGAACCCAAATTTATTCCCCCAGCACTGCGTGTTGCTGTAGCATTTTAAAGAATTTTCGCCCAGAATAAACTGGAGTTATTTGTTTATTCTCTGGTTTTCGGAGGTCATTTCCAAGGACATTTTATAGATTACTCTTACTGTTATTTTTTTAATCATCTTTTGTCATCATAAACTTTTGGTAGGTTTTACTGAAGTTTACTTTGCTGAAATATTTTTTTTTATTTTCACATATTATGGCCCATGAAGCGGGTCTTTGATAGAAGCCCAAAAATTATGATTTTTTGGGGGGGGGGCCACTTTTATTTTCGGTCCTGGTTGGATCCTCTCTTTTCATCGCTTACTGTACGTGATACTTTTATGCCAAGCATATATATATCGTACGTTACCGGGAAGCAATGGTATTGTTTACAGGACGCTTCGCCTTACGAGGCTATTCAGCACTTGTCAATAAATGAATATACACACATACACATTAGCAATAAGAGGAATATACACTCGTAACAACTAACGATGAAAAGGTATATAAACTCACATGCAATAATAAAAGAGCACACACACACACACACACACACACACACAACCTATAACGAGGCCTAGAAAAGCGACAATAGTTTATCTCTTCAGAGACTGAAAGGTTGAAGAAGGTTCCACAGCGTCGAGTCTGTCTGTAAGGTGGGCCATGATAAGCAGGTCTTCAAGAAGTGTTTTTCTGAGTGTTATGATGGAAAAAAACACTCATTCTTAAGATGCTCCTTATAAAGCATCTTAAGAATGAGAGTTGCCTCCTTAAGAAGTCACTAATAAAATATATAATTACATTTAATGCAAGAGCTCAAAAACACAAAGTTGCAGAATGGAAGTTATACTTCGTGTCCGATGGTATGACCGCAGACATTTGATTGCCGATGTAAGTCACAGTGAACCCCAGGAGTCCCTCAGGGAGAACAATGAAGGTGGATTCCAGTTCTCATTATAACCTTGCTACTACATTTGCAATCATCATAAATGAAGCTAAATCTTATACTGCAATGGTATTCTACAAAACCATTGAAAAATCACTAAACCCAGTATCTGCAATACATATTGCAACATATCAAGAGTCTACACAATTATCTATGTCAGGTGCAGTAAATTCTGCACTGACGAGACATCCTAAAGCATAAATACTCGTACAGAGGACAACACCAGCACCTCATGGCCTGGGATAAAGCCCAACTCGTGTCAGGTGAGAAGGTTAGGGTCAGAAAGAAATACATTGTAGCCGACTGCTTTCCAACCTACGACATTAAATTTCATGACGAAAAAGACATATCTGCAACACTTGTTGGTAATGAATGTTTTTAACAATATGATATGTAGAGTAGAGACTAGGCCAATATACTTTCAACTCACCAGATCACTTACCTATTATTTTTATAAGTCACCTGACCTTACCTGACCTTACACATGCAGCATAATTTCTGCACAAGTTCATGAAACTTTCCTTAAGGTAAGCTTACACCGCCATGTACCTTTGTCACCATACAGTCAGGAAGGACAGAAAGTCTGTATCCTCAGCAGTAACGTAAGTACCATACACCTGTCCCCTCCCCCACCCGAGTGGTACAGTTGTTGTGGCGCTAATGGTACGCTCCGAGTGGTACAGTTGTTGTGGCGCTAATGGTACGCTCCTGCAGCATTATGGTCCAGTGATACACTTCTGCACTTTAATATTCCTCTCATCTCTGCTTGGCTAACTTTGACTCACATCCTATATTGAATTTCTAGCTCTATTTTTGTCGGTTGCAAATGGAATTTTCGTTCCCCGCGTGGTCGAATATTATTTAGATACAGGTAAAAAAAATGAAACAAAACACTGTTAACGAAATATAAAATAAATTTTTGAAATTAGAATTACTAATATATATATATATATATATATATATATATATATATAGATATATATATATATATATATATATATATATATATTACTGCAGCAGCCGTGTGCCTCAAGGCGCCGGATCACAAACAGGAATGAAATTGAGAATATTTGCTCTGAGACAGTTAGGTTAGGTTAGGTAAGGTTCGTCAGGAAACAGGACAAATTCTGAGACAGTATAAGTTATAGTTAAACATTGTCGAAAAGTCTATGTGACGCCAGAATTCCACTTAAATGTTGAAGAAGAAAAAAATAACTATAAAGTCAGTGTATTCTCCACCCAAACACAGCCAGCTTTCTTTCCCTTGTTTTATTTTTTGTTTTTGACTGCAGAACGCGCGAAGCTCAACGGATTTAAGAAAAGTATAAGAATGTGTATTAAGTCCAGGAGTATGATGGGTAAGTCAGTATTGCCCACGACTCTTCCGGTATGAGACTTTAATACAATCCCCGCTGGGAATTTCCTGCAGGTGAGGTGCTTGTGATGCTGCGGACAGCTCTTGATCAATGGAGTTACTGATGCCCTTCCTTGGGGAAGATCAGAACCGAATCCAAGACTATTCAACAGCCTCCCATCATACGTAAGGAGGATTATGAAGAGGGAACTGGATAAGTTCCTGATCAGCCTGGATGGGGTTGATCAGGCCTTGGTCCACTACGACGTCTGGTGTGGGACCGGGCCGAGGGGGCACTGGCTCTAGGAAGCATTTGTCAAGTATCCCACTCAATCACTGTGTAACCCCTACATGGTCTAGCGTTTCCTCAAGAATACTGCTACCATATAATAATAATAATAATAATAATAATAATAATAATAATAATAATAATAATAATAATAATAATAATAATCTTTATTTCTACAAGTACATGTACAAGGTATACAGGCTTAGTTGACATCAATGACATACTACTATATAGAAAGCCCTTTGTTATACAGTCGACTAACACACAGGTACCTGTTTTTCTGATAGGTGAACAGAGACAGCAGGTGTCGTAAGAAAACACGTCCTGTTTCCACCCGGACCGAGGATCGAACCACGGACCTCAGCGTTTGAGCTGAGTTCGCTTCTGGAGACAGTCTGTGGCATCACATGATTCATCAAAGAAATATGGGGCACATAGTCACTGCTCTCAATATTGCTACGAAGAAATAGACAAACATATTTCCTGCTCCCCTGACCACTAAAAAATACGTCGTGAAACAATTCACTGGTTTTATAGCTACTACAAAATACGGAGCTGCAACAATATCCTGAGCAGTTCCTGCCCACTTGCTACAAAATACTGGGACTGCAACAATTCCCTACTTGCTGGACCATTACAAAATACGGGATTACCGCAATTCCATGCCCTCATGACCTCTGCAGGTCTTAATGCATATTAGTGTTATGGAACCTTTGAGAGCGAGAGATCCAGAATTGGGATTATAGTGTACTCACCTAATTGTGGTTGCAGGGGTCGAGACTCAGCTCCTGGCCCCGCCTCTTTACTCATCGTTGCTAGGTCCTCTCTCTGCTCCCTGAACCTTGTCATATCTCGTCTTAAAGCTATGTATGGTTCCTGCCTCCACTACATCACTTGCTAGACTATTCCACTTCCTGACAAATCTCTATGACTGAAGAAATGCTTCCTAACATCTCTTTGACTCGTCAGTGTGTGTGTGTGTGTGTGTGTGTGTGTGTGTGTGTGTGTGTGTGTGTGTGTGTGTGTGTGTGTGTGTGTGTGTGTGTGTTCTCACTTATTTGTGGTTGCAGGGGTCAAGATAATCCTTGACCCCGCCTTTTCACTAGTCACTACTAGATCCACTCTCTCTCTCTACTCTCTTTTTAAATCTATGTATGGCTCCTGCCTCCACTACATCACTCTCCAGATTGTTCCACTTCTGACAATTTTATGACTGAAGAAATACTTCCTAACATCCCAGTGATTCATCTGAGTCTTCAATTTCCAATTGAGACCCCTTGTTGCTGTGTCCCATCTCTGAAACATCCTGTCGTTATCCACCTTGCCAATTCCTCTCAGTATTTTATACGTCGCTATCATGTCCCTTCTCCTCGTAGGACATACTTAACTCCGGGACTAGTCTTATTGTAAACCTTTGCACTTTCTTTAATTTCTAGAAGCGCTTGACCAGGTGTGGACTCCGTACTGGTGCTGCATACTCCAATTTGGGTCTGACGTACACGGTGTACAGAGTCTTGAGCGATTCTTTGCTCAGGTGTCGAAACGCTATTCTTAGGTTTGCCAGGCGCCCATCTGCTGTAGCAGTTATTTGGTTGATGTGCGCCTCAGTAGATGTGCTCAGTATTACATTCACCCCAAGTACTTTTTCATTGAGAGAGGTTTGCAGTCTTTGGCCCCCTAGCCTGTACTATGTCTGCAGTCTTCTTTGACCTTCCCAAAGCTTCATGACTTTGCACTCGGTGGAGTGCAAAGTCAGAAGCCAGTTGGTGGACCAGGCTTACAGCCTGTCCAGATCACTATGTACTCCTGCTTGATCCCCATTCACTTGAATTCTCCGCATTAGCTTCACGTCGTCTGCAGTCAGGGACACCTCTGAGTCTGTCTCTTCCGTCTTGCCATTCACATATACTAGAAACAGCACCGGCTCTAGAACTGACCCTTGTGGAACCCAGCTCGTCACAGACGCCCACTCTGACACCTCGTCACATACCATACCTCGTTGTTTCCTTCCTGCCACTTATTCTCTGATCCACTGTAGTGCCTTTCCTGTTATACCTGCCTGATCCTCTAGTTTTTGCACTAATCTCTTGTGTGGAACTGTGTCGAAAGCCTTCTAACAGTCCAAGAAAATGCAGTCTACCCACCCCCCTCTCTCTCTCCTGCCTTACTTCTGCCATCTTGTCGTCAAACTCCAGTAGGTTTGTGACACAGGATTATCTCTCCCTGGACCGTGAGTATCGTGGTTATCGTGTATAAGCTCATTCCTCTCTAGGTGTTCCAACAGTCTTTTCTTGATAAGATTCTCCCATGACTTTGCATACTATACATGTTAGTGACACTGGCCTGTAGCATAAATCTATCTGTCTCCTTTCTTAAGGACTGGGACTACATTTGCTGTCTTCCACAAGTAGTTGCCCTGTTTCGATAAATGGGTTTAAGATTGTTGTCAGTGGCACACACAGCGCCTCTGATTCCACTCTCAGGACCCACGGAGAGATGTCCGGTACCGCCGCCTTTGAGGTATCTAGTTCACTAGCCAGCCTCTTCAGTTCCTCCTTGGCTGTGTGTAGTGTGTCCAGCACTTATTGGTGTACCCTACCATTACGTTTTACTGTAGTCCGTTCTGTCTCCACTGAAAATACTTCCTTAAATTTAGTGTTTAGCTCTTCACATACTTCTTTGTCGTTTTTTGCGATCTCCCTTCCTTTCTGTCTCAGCCTGATTACCTGGTCCTTGACTGTTGTTTTCCTCGTGATGTGGCTGTACAACAATTTTGGGTCAGACTTGGCTTTCGATGTTATATCATTCTCTCATTGCCGCTGGGTCTCCCTCCTTATCCATGCATATTCATTTCTGGTTCTTCGGCTAATCTCCTTATTTTCCTTGGTCCTTTGTCTTATATACTTCTTCAATTCTCTAGCGCACTTAGTTTTGGCCTCTCTTCACCTTTAGGTGAACCAAGGGCTCGTTCTGGTCTTCCCGTTGTTTCTATTGCCCTTGGGTACGAACCCCTCTTCCGCCTCCTTGCATTTTGTGGTCATGTACTCCATCATTTCATTTATTATTTTTTTCCCGACAGTGTGTGTGTGTGTGTGTGTGTGTGTGTGTGTGTGTGTGTGTGTGAGAGAGAGAGAGAGAGAGAGAGAGAGAGAGAGAGAGAGAGAGGGGGAGAGAGAGAGAGAGAGAGAGAGAGAGAGAGAGAGAGAGAGAGAGAGAGAGAGAGAGAGAGAGAGAGAGAGAGAGATAAGGCTTTTGATGGAACGAACTTAAGGTTCTCTTCCCTTCCTTGGATGGAACTTGATTTCATCTTCCATCACCTAGACGCTCTATGGGTTCTCCTGTGAGTTTAGTTTTCTCAATGACTATGAAGGTGAAGAAAAAAATTACCACAGTGGGCAATTTTTTAACAATTTTTTGTTCTTCTTGAAGATAGCGTTGGCAATAGAAGAGAACAACACCAGCTTCTAATAGCATGGTGCGAAACGTCCAATTCGGAAAGAGAGCCTTGAGAGAAAAGTGGCCGAGCGCAAGGGACCACACCAAACTTCCTCAGTAAACAGGAGGACGAATAAGAAACACAAACTTTGAGCAGTAATAACAGAGGGAGAGGCTGAACCTTTGACACAGCGGCCGGAATGTGTTTACCGCAACTGGGAATCTTTGTTGATTTTGTTGATAAACGACCGAAGGGGGGTGGAAGAGGAAAGTATTTTCCCCCCCAGATTTATGCTTTCTCTCTCTTTTTTTTTCATTTCAACCACGTGGGTTGTGCTGGTGTGCTCGTTAGTGGTGTGTTTGTGTTGCTGATTCTGCCCGCTGTGCTGTTGGCCTTCGTGAGTTTTTTGGTAACTGGCATAATTTTTTACCAGGACTGTTAGTGAAAATGCTTTATCGAAAGTACTTGTTAGTGTTAGGTAAATAGTCAATTCTTACGGCGATTTGCTTTTGCCTACCTCCGCCTCCTGCATCTGGTGACCAGCACCACTACAAATACGGGTAGGTTCGCCAGTACGGGTCTCGGCCCGGGTCTTCTTCATGTGGCGGCCCAGCACATCTACCACAATGTTGCTTATGGGGAACCGGACACACATGCAACATTTGCCTATATTTGACAAAATTTCGCCACCCAGTGACTTTTTCATTTCAATACAAACTTGATTTACAAAGTCAGTGAATCTGTACAGTGTGTTGTGTGTGCTGCTGGGCGAGGCTGAGGGACTGGTTGCCTCATCTTTTGTGTACAGTTCTTCACTCTTCCTGTTATATCCCTAAATATGTGATGATAAAGCCAATGGATGTCAAAAGTCTACAAATTAAGATATCCAGGTGTTGCACATGTGTCCATTTCATCAACTGTCGGATGTACGACATTAATGTTAAGACACTTAACATTAATGGTTGTCACTAAGATGAGGAAACATTCCGTATTTCTTGTTACATTTCCATATATCTTATTTTCAATACATCGATGTTTTATGTATGATATCAATGCGTTTTGTAAAACTATGTTTTTTTTCCCACTCGGGCATTATAAACCGGAGGAAACAGATACTGAGAAGTGATTATTCTGCCTCGTAAACTGTTCACACTGTACTCTTAACAGTGACACACAACGCTGCTATGTTTTATCTGAAGAAAGTCTGGAAATAAACTGGAACAGATTATTATCTATCTTATTCATCTGTCTCGTTCCTCTCTCTCTCTCTCTCTCTCTCTCTCTCTCTTTCTCTCTCTCCCCCTCTGATGTATTTGTAGCCCTCTACAAACATGTACATCCCGTAGACTACCAGTCAATCTTTTATCTACCAATCAGTAGTCTAACAAACTGCTGACATTAAGCCCTGTAGCGCATCTATAAAACTCGCTACAGCCATAACCATCAATGTTGTTAATGTAACCCAGGTGATATAACAGGCAAGGAAAGAAATAGCGTTTCCAATATCTAGACACACGCAGACATGAAGACAGATCAATACACAGACGAAAACTCTCTCGTCACACCCTTCCTCCTGCCAACTTCGGTCCTATGCAAGGTGAACCACGCTAACTTCCTAGTAATTTAGCTTTGGAAAGTTTCCGTGGCGTGGTCAGATTGGCTCCTTGTTAGCACATACGAGGGACCCGAGGAAAGGCGGTAGCGTGACTTACTTTCTCTCGTACTCCTCCAGTGGTCTCCCTCAAGGATGCTTCCTTCATCTCGTGAGAAATACAGCCTTCTGATGCTCCCATTATTTACACTGACACTACCATTACCACTGCAACTACAACGACTACCACTCATACCACTGGTACTATCATTAGTGCTACTACAACTACTAAAACTACTTCGTTAAATACCACTACTACTACTACTACTAATACTACCACTACTACTACCCTAACATCATTTTTAAGTGTAAAACAGCACCTACAAAAGGGGAAAGTAATCCGATGTAATTCCAGGAAGAAGAGGACGTTTTTAATTCCCTGAGTCACGAAACCTTCATCGGTACAAAGGCAGCCCCCCCCCCCTGAAAAACGTTAGTTGAACAATTAAACGTTAGTATGAACAATTAAAACGTGAACAAAACGTAATGCAAAATAGAGAAAAAAAATGCGAGCGAGAGATGTACGGGAAAATCACATATTTTGTTTTTATCCAACTCATAAATAAGTTAACAACTAATACATATTAAATTATTTTTTAACTGCGCTCATCAACACAGGATCATATATATATATATATATATATATATATATATATATATATATATATATATATATATATATATATATATATATAAATCTATATATATATATATATATATATATATATATATATATATATATATATATATATATATATATATATATATATTACGGAATTTGAACCTTTAGCGGTATAATATTCCATAATAAATAATTATTGCTGCCGAATCAAAAAAATAAATTGCTCACCGTTTTATTTTATGAATTGAAAAATAACTCTGATCCCAAAATTACCATCGTGGGTCGAGATCAAAGAAATTCCATTTGTATGATAACTCATTACGCAGTACTCACTCTGTGACACCTGTTAAATGATCACCTGTGTCACATATAGTTATTACATATGTGAAATTAGTGTTAATACGTATGTGTAGTCAGTGTGTATACTCGCCTATATATGGGTGCAGGGGTCGATTCACAGATCTGTATACTATGTGTATTTGCGCGCGCGCGCGCGTGTGTGTGTGTGTGTGTGTGTGTGTATACTCACCTATTTCACCTAGTTGTAGTTACGTGGGTCGAGTCACAGCTCCTGGCCCCGTGTGTGTGTTTACTCACCTATTTCACCTAGTTGTAGTTACGTGGGTCGAGTCACAGCTCCTGGCCCCGTGTGTGTGTGTGTACTCACCTACTTGTACTCACCTAGTTGAGGTTGCAGGGGTCGATTCCAAGCTCCTGGCCCCGCCTCTTCCCTGGTCGCTACTAGGTCACTCTCCCTGAACCGTGAGCTTTATCGTACCTCTGCTTAAAGCTATGTATGGATCCTGCCTCCACTACATCGCTTCCCAAACTATTCCATTTCCTGACTACTCTGTGGCTGAAGAAATACTTCCTAACATCCCTTTGATTCATCTGTGTCTTCAACTTCCAACTGTGTCCCCTTGTTGCTGTGTCCCATCTCTGGAACATCTTGTCTTCGTTCACCTTGTCAATTCCTCTCAGTATTTTGTATGTCGTTATCATGTCCCCCCTACCTCTCCTGTCTTCCAGTGTCGTCAGGTTGATTTCTCTTAACCTCTCCTCATAGGACATACCTCTTAGCTCTGGAACTACTCTTGTTGCAAACCTCTGCACTTTCTCTAGTTTCTTTACGTGCTTGGCTAGGTGTGGGTTCCAAACTGGTGCCGCATACTCCAATATGGGCCTAACGTACACGGTGTACAAGGTCCTGAACGATTCCTTATTAAGATGTCGGAATGCTGTTCTGGTTTACTAGGCGCCCATATGCTGCAGCAGTTATTTGGTTGATGTGCACTTCAGGAGATGTGCCTGGTGTTATACTCACCCCAAGATCTTTTTCCTTGAGTGAGGTTTGTAGTCTCTGGCCCCCTAGACTGTATTCCGTCTGCGGTTTTCTTTGCCCTTCCCCAATCTTCATGACTTTGCACTTGGTGGGGTTGAACTCCAGGAGCCAATTGCTGAACCAGGTCTGCAGCCTGTCCAGATTCCTTTGTAGTTCTGCCTGGTCTTCGATCGAATGAATTCTTCTCATCAACTTCACGCCATCTGCAAACAGGGACATTTCGGAGTCTATTCCTTCCGTCATGTCGTTCACAAATACCAGAAACAGCACTGGTCCTAGGACTGACCCCTGTGGGACCCCGCTGGCCACAGGTGCTCACTCTGACACCTCGCCACGTACCATGACTCGCTGCTGTCTTCCTGACAAGTATTGCCTGATCAATTGTAGTGCCTTCTGTGTGTGTGTGTGTGTGTGTGTGTGTGTGTGTGTGTGTGTGTGTGTGTATACTCACCTATTTGTGGGTGCAAGGGTCGATTCACAGCTGTGTGAGTGTACTCACCTAGTTGTACTTACCTAGTTGTGGTTGTAGGGGTCGATTCATAGTTCCTGGCTCCGCTTCGTCGCTGATCACTACTACGTAGGTCCACTCTCTCCCTTCCCCATGATCTTTATCGAACCTCTTCTTAAAGCTATGCATGGATCTTGCTTCCACTACATCACTCTCCAGATTGTTCCACTTCCTGACAGCTCTTATTACTGAAGAAATACTTCCTAATATCCCTGTGACTTATCTGAGTTTTTAACTTCCAGCTGCGGGCCCTTGATGCTGTGTCCCATCTCTGAAACATTCTGTCCCTATCCACCTTGTCAATTCCTCTCAGTATTTTATATGTCGTTATCATGTCCCCTCTATCCCTCCTGTCCTCGAGTGTCGTCAGAGGCATATTCCTTATCTCCGGGACTAGTCTTGTTGCAAACCTTTGCACATTCTCTAATTTCTTGAAGTATTTGGCCAGGTGTGGGTTCCATACTAGTGATGCATACTCCAGTACAGGCCTGACGTACACAGTGTAGTGTCTGGAATGACTCCTTACTTAGATGTCGAAATGCTATTCTTGGGTTTGCCAGACGCCCATATGCTGCAGCAGTTATTTGGAGATGTAGTTGGTATGATGCTCACACCAAGATCCTTATCTTTCAGTGAGTTTTGCAGTCTTTGACTTCCTGGTTGTAGTCCGTCAGCGGTCATCTTTGTCCATCCCCAAACTTCATGACTTTGCACTTGCTGGGGTTAAACTCCAGCAGCCATTTGTCAGACCAAGCTTGCAACCTGTCCAGATCTCCTTGTAGGCTTACCTAATCCTCGTCCACTTGTATTCTTCTCATTAGCTTCACATCGAAACAGCACTTGACCAAGGATTGACCCTTGTGGAACCCCACTTGACACATGCACCCACTCTGACAGCTCATCAAGTACTAACACACGTTGTTTCCATCCTGTCAGGTATTCCCTAATCCACTGCAGTACTCTCCCTGCTATTCCTGTCTGCTTCTCTAGCTTTTCAATCAGTCTCGTGTTTGGTACTGTACCGAAAGCCTTCTTTCAGTCCAAAAAGATGCAGTCTACCCATACCTTTCTCTTTCTCTTCTCTTACTTCCGTTACCTTATCGTAGAATCCAGTAGGTTTCTGATGCAGGATTTCTTTTGTCATGTATGAGTCCATTCCTTTCCACCACTTGTCTCTTGAAAGTCTTTCCATAACTTTACATACATGTCAGTAACATTGGTCTGTAATTTAGTGCTGCCTGAATGTGCTTGGACTACGTTTATCTTTCACACCTCAGACAGTTCCCTGTTGCAATAACATGATTGAAGATTATTGTAATTGTCACACATAATGCATCTGCTCACTCTCTCAGGACCCACCGAGAGATGTTATTTGGGCTCCACCGCTTTCGAGGTATCTAGCTCACCCAGCAGTTTCTTCACCTCTTCCTCTGTTGTGTGTAGTGTGTCCAGCATTTCTTGGTGCACCCCACTCTCTCGGTTTGCTGGAAGCCTCTCTGTCTCCATTGATCACCTGGTCCTCGATTTGTTTTCCTTCTAATATGGCTGTATAATAACTTTAGATAAGATCTGGCTTTTGATGCCATATTATTCTCGTATTGACGCTAGGCTTCGCTCCTTATCCATGCATATTCATTTCTGGCCCTTCGGCTCAGTTCCATGTTTTCCTGGATCTTTTGCCTTCTATACCTTTTCCATACTCCTGCACACTTTGCTTTGGGCTCTCCACACTTCTGGGTAAATCATGAGCTCACTCTGGTCTTCCCAATGTACTCACCTAATTGTGGTTGCAGGAGTCGATTCATAGCTCCTGGCTCCTGCTCGCGTGTACGCACGCATAAATTTCTAATAGACTTGCTAGGTCTAACAAAGTACAAACACTCACCTAAGACCTGCCGTTTCTTGTGTTCTAACAATGGCCATAAGAAACACACAACATGCAACACTGGCCAAGACAAACATTTACCGGACATTAATGCATCCTCCACTCGTGTTGCTCGTTTACGTAAGGTTCCGTACGTTATAGACAGCGACAGTACAGCTGTGAATTTAGTTTCACCCGTTAACGTGAAAACAATGTTGTTATAGGGCATCTCCACAGACACCAGTTTTGGCACGGGAGATCAGAACCGTCTGGCAAGAAGCGTTAGTGGCAGTTTTGTCAATAAAATGCTTGGTTGGAAAAAGAAAAATGATGAAAAGAAAAAAAGATGAAAGATGAAGAAAGAAGGTGAAGAAAAATAGAGAAAAAAGAAAGATGGAGAAAGAAGAAAAATGAAGAAAAATTGAGAAACAAGAAAGATGGAGAAAGAAGAAAGATGAAGAAAGAAGAAAGATGACGAATGCAGAAAGAAAAGGAAGAGGCCAGATGAACAAAACGAAGAAGAAAAGGGACAAGAAATGAAAAGTGAAAGTAATATGAGGAAGAAGAAAAAAGAAGAAAAGATGATGATTAACCTTTGAAGGTAAGCCAGGTTATTAAACCAGAAAAGCCAGTGTGGCTTATTTCCACTAGGATCCTTAGGTGCTTCTCCCCAGGACACCACTTACAACAGCCGGCTACCACCCAGGAACCTATTTACTGCTTGAGTGAACCAAGACAACATATATACGGAAATATACCCAACGATTCTTACTACCTGAGAGTCAAACCCGAGTCCTTAGGTTGTGAGCGAAGGCTCGACCACTCAGCATCAAACTATATATTTAATTAACATTAATAATAATAATAATAATAATAATAATAAAAATAAAAATAATCATAATAATAATAATAATAAAATGAAGCACTTCAATGTTTTGATTCGAAGCTCTAAATTCGTAAGGTGTCACGCAGCGCCCAGGTGACAATGGTGGTATGTACAAAGAGTGGTAGTGTGTACTAGCAGTGGTGGTGTGTACCATCAGTGGTGGTATGTACCAGCAGTGGTGGTGTGTACCATCAGTGGTGGTATGTACCAGGAGTGGTGGTGTGTACCATCAGTGGTGGTATGTACCAGCAGTGGTGGTGTGTACCAGCAGTGGTGGTGTGTACCAGCAGTGGTGTGTACCAGCAGTGGTGGTGTGTACCATCAGTGGTGGTGTGTACCATCAGTGGTAGTGTCTACCAGCAGTGGTGTGTACCAGCAGTGGTAGTGTCTACCAGCAGTGGTGTGTACCAGCAGTGGTAGTGTCTACCAGCAGTGGTGTGTACCAGCAGTGGTAGTGTCTACCAGCAGTGTTACTGTGTACCAGCAGAGGTGAGGTGTACCAGCAGAGGTGAGGTGTACCAGCAGTGGTGGTGTGTACCAGCAGTGTTAGTGTGTACAAGCAGTGGTGGTGTGTACCAGCAGTGGTGGTGTGTACCAGAAGTGGCAGTGTGTACCAGCAGTGGTGGTGTGTACCAGTAGTGGTGGTGTGTACCAGTAGTGGTAGTGTGTACCAGCAGTGGTAGTGTGTACCAGCAGTGGTGGTGTGTACCAGCAGTGGTGGTGTGTACTAACAGTGGTGGTGTGTACCAGCAGTGGTAGTGTCTACTAGCAGTGGTGGTGTATACCAGCAGTGGTGGTGTGTACCATCAGTGGTAGTGTCTACCAGCAGTGGTGTGTACCAGCAGTGGTAGTGTCTACCAGCAGTGGTGGTGTGTACCAGCAGTGGTGGTGTGTACCAGCAGTGGTGGTGTGTACCAGCAGTGGTGGTGTGTACCAGCAGTGGTGGTGTGTACCAGTAGTGGTGGTGTGTACCAGCAGTGGTAGTGTGTACCAGCAGTGGTAGTGTGTACCAGCAGTGGTAGTGTGTACCAGCAGTGGTAGTGTGTACCAGCAGTGGTAGTGTGTACAAGTAGTGGTAGTGTGTACAACTAGTGGAAGGGTGTACCAGCAGTGGTAGTGTGTGCCAGCAGTGGTAGTGTATACCAGCAGTGGTAGTGTATACCAGCAATGGTAGTGTCTACCAGCAGTGGTGTGTACCAGCAGTGGTAGTGTCTACCAGCAGTGGTGTGTACCAGCAGTGGTAGTGTCTACCAGCAGTGGTGTGTACCAGCAGTAATAGGGTGTACCAGCGTTGGTAGTGTGTACCAGCAATGGTAGTGTCTATAAGCAGTGGTAGGGTGAGCACCAGCAGTGGTAGGGTGTACCAGCATTGGTAGTGTGTACCAGCAGAGGTGATGTGTACCAGCAGAGGTGAGGTGTACCAGCAGAGGTGAGGTGTACCAGCAGTGGTGGTGTGTACCAGCAGTGGTGGTGTGTACCAGCAGTGTTAGTGTGTACCAGCAGTGGTGGTGTGTACCAGCAGTGGTGGTGTGTACCAGAAGTGGTAGTGTGTACCAGTAGTGGTAGTGTGTACCAGTAGTGTGTACCATCAGTGGTAGTGTACCAGCAGTGGTAGTGTGTACCAGAAGTCATAGTGTGTACCAGCAGTGGTAGTGTGTACCTGTAGTGGTAGTGTGTACCAAGAGTGGTAGTGTGTACTAGTAGTGGTAGTGTGTACCAGCAGTGGTAGTGTGTACCAGTAGTGGTAGTGTGTACCAGCAGTGGTAGTGTGTACCAGCAGTGGTAGTGTGTACCAGTAGTGGTAGTGTGTACCAGTAGTGGTAGTGTGTACCAGTAGTGGTAGTGTGTACCAGCAGTGGTAGTGTGTACCAGCAGTGGTAGTGTGTACCAGTAGTGGTAGTGTGTACCAGCAGTGGTAGTGTGTACCAGCAGTGGTAGTGTGTACCAGCAGTGGTAGTGTGTACCAGCAGTGGTAGTGTGTACCAGCAGTGGTAGTGTGTACCAGCAGTGGTAGTGTATGCCAGCAATGGTAGTGTGTACCAGCAGTGGTAGTGAGTGCCAGCAGTAGTGTGTACCAGTAGTGGTAGTGCGTACCAGCAGTGGTAGTGTGTACCAGCAGTGGTAGTGTGTACCAGCAGTGGTAGTGTGTACCAGCAGTGGTAGTTTGTACCAGCAGTGGTAGTGTGTACAACTAGTGGTAGTGTGTACCAGTAGTGGAAGGGTGTACCAGCAGTGGTAGTGTGTGCCAGCAGTGGTAGTGTGTACCAGTAGTGGTAGTGTGAACCAGCAGTGGTAGTGTGTACCAGAATTGGTAGTGGGTGCTAGCAGTGGTAGTGTGTACCAGCAGTGGCAGTGTGTACCAGTAGTGGAAGTGTGTGCCAGCAGTCACAGTGTGTACCAGTAGTGGTAGTGTGTACCAGAAGTGGTAGTGTGTACCAGCAGTGGTAGTGGGTACCAGTAGTAGTAGTGTATACCAGCAATGGTAGTGTACCAGTAGTGGTAGTGTGTACCAGCAGTGGTAGTGTGCACCAGCAGCGGTAGTGTGTACCAGTAGTGGTAGTGTGTACCAGTAGTGGTAGTGTGTACCAGTAGTGGTAGTGTGAACCAGCAGTGGTAGTGTGTACCAGAATTGGTAGTGGGTGCTAGTAGTGGTAGTGTGCACCAGCAGCGGTAGTGTGTACCAGTAGTGGTAGTGTGAACCAGCAGTGGTAGTGTGTACCAGAATTGGTAGTGGGTGCTAGTAGTGGTAGTGTGTACCAGCAGCGGTAGTGTGTACCAGTAGTGGTAGTGTGTACCAGTAGTGGCAGTGTATACCAGCATTGTTAGTGTGTAACAGTAGTGGTAGTGTGTACCAGCAGTGGCAGTGTGTACCAGCAGTGGTAGTGTGTACCAGCAGTGGTAGTGTGTACCAGCAGTGGTAGTGTGTACCAGCAGTGGTAGTGTGTACCAGTAGTGGTAGTGTGTACCAGTAGTGGTAGTGTGTACCAATAGTGGTAGTGTGTACCAGCAGTGGTTTTGAGCACCAGCAGCGGTAGTGTGCAACAGTAGTGGTAGTGTGTACCAACAGTGGTAGTGTGTACCAACAGTGGTAGTGTGTACCAGTAGTGGCAGTGTGTACCAGTAGTGGCAGTGTGTGTCAGTATTGGTAGTGTGTACCAGTAGTGGTAGTGTGTACCAGCAGTGGTAGTGTGTAACACTAGTGGTAGTGTGTACCAGCAGTGGTAGTGTGTAACACTAGTGGTAGTGTGTACCAGCAGTGGTAGTGTGTAACACTAGTGGTAGTGTGTACCAGCAGTGGTAGTGTGTAACACTAGTGGTAGTGTGTACCAGCAGTGGTAGTGTGTAACACTAGTGGTAGTGTGTACCAGCAGTGGTAGTGTGTAACAGTGTGTACCTAGTGGTAGTGTGTACCAGCAGTGGTAGTGTGTACCACAGTGGTAGTGGTAGTGTGTACCAGCAGTGGTAGTGTGTAACACTAGTGGTAGTGTGTACCAGCAGTGGTAGTGTGTAACACTAGTGGTAGTGTGTACCAGCAGTGGTAGTGTGTAACACTAGTGGTAGTGTGTACCAGCAGTGGTAGTGTGTACCAGCAGTGGTAGTGTGTACCAGCAGTGGTAGTGTGTACCAGCAGTGGTAGTGTGTACCACTAGTGGTAGTGTGTACCAGTAGTGGTAGTGTGTACCAGTAGTGGTAGTGTGTACCATCAGTGGTAGTGTGTACCATCAGTGATAGTGTGTACCAACAGTGATAGTGTGTACCAGCAGTGGTAGTGTGCAACATCAGTGGTAGTGTGTACCAGCAGTGGTAGTGTGTACCATCAGTGGTAGTGTGTACCATCAGTGGTAGTGTGTACCATCAGTGGTAGTGTGTACCATCAGTGGTAGTGTGTACCATCAGTGGTAGTGTGTACCAGCAGTGGTAGTGTGTACCATCAGTGGTAGTGTGTACCAGCAGTGGTAGTGTGTACCATCAGTGGTAGTGTGTACCAGCAGTGGTAGTGTGTACCATCAGTGGTAGTGTGTACCATCAGTGGTAGTGTGTACCATCAGTGGTAGTTTGTACCATCAGTGGTAGTTTGTACCAGCAGTGGTAGTGTGTACCATCAGTGGTAGTGTGTACCATCAGTGATAGTGTGTACCATCAGTGGTAGTGTGTACCATCAGTGGTAGTGTGTACCATCAGTGGTAGTGTGTACCATCAGTGGTAGTTTGTACCAGCAGTGGTAGTGTGTACCATCAGTGGTAGTGGTAGTGTACCAGTAGTGGTAGTGTGTACCATAGTGGTAGTGTGTACCAGCAGTGGTAGTGTGTACCAGCAGCGGTAGTGTGTACCAGTAGTGGTAGTGTGTGTGTACCAGCAGTGGTAGTGGTACCAGTAGCGGTAGTGTGTACCAGCAGTGGCAGTGTGTACCAGCAGTGGTAGTTTGTACCAGCAGTGGTAGTGTGTACCAGCAGTGGTAGTGTGTACCACTAGTGGTAGTGTGTACCAGTAGTGGTAGTGTGTACCAGTAGTGGTAGTGTGTACCATCAGTAGTGTACCAGTAGTGGTAGTGTACCAGTAGTGGTAGTGTGTACCAGCAGTGGTAGTGAGGACCAGCAGCGGTAGTGTGCAACAGTAGTGGTAGTGTGTACCTGTAGTGGTAGTGTGTAACAGTAGTGGTAGTGTGTACCAGCAGTTGTAGTGTGTGCCAGCAGTGGTAGTGTGTACCAGTAGCGGTAGTGTGTACCAGCAGTGGCAGTGTGTACCAGCAGTGGTAGTGTGTACCAGCAGTGGTAGTGTGTACCAGCAGTGGTAGTGTGTACCAGCAGTGGTAGTGTGTACCAGCAGTGGTAGTGTGTACCAGCAGTGGTAGTGTGTGCCAGCAGTGGTAGTGTATACCAGCAGTGGTAGTGTATACCAGCAATGGTAGTGTACAAGTAGTGGTAGTGTGTACCAGCAGTGGTAGTGTGCACCAGCAGCGGTAGTGTGTACCAGTAGTGGTAGTGTGTACCAGTAGTGGTAGTGTGTACCAGTAGTGGTAGTGTGTACCAGTAGTGGTAGTGTGTACCAGTAGTGGTAGTGTGTACCAGAATTGGTAGTGGGTGCTAGCAGTGGTAGTGTGTACCAGCAGCGGTAGTGTGTACCAGTAGTGGTAGTGTGTAACAGTAGTGGTAGTGTGTACCAGCAGTTGTAGTGTGTGCCAGCAGTGGTAGTGTGTACCAGTAGCGGTAGTGTGTACCAGCAGTGGCAGTGTGTACCAGCAGTGGTAGTGTGTACCAGCAGTGGTAGTGTGTACCAGCAGTGGTAGTGTGTACCAGTAGTGGTAGTGTGTACCAATAGTGGTAGTGTGTGCCAGCAGTGGTAGTGTGTACCATCAGTGGTAGTGTACCAGTAGTGGTAGTGTACCAGTAGTGGTAGTGTGTACCAGCAGTGGTAGTGAGGACCAGCAGCGGTAGTGTGCAACAGTAGTGGTAGTGTGTACCTGTAGTGGTAGTGTGTACCAGTAGTGGCAGTGTGTGTCAGTAGTGGTAGTGAGTACCAGCAGTGGAAGTGTGTACCAGCAGTTTTAGTGTGTACCAGCAGTGGTAGTGTGTAACACTAGTGGTAGTGTGTACCAGCAGTGGTAGTGTGTACCAGCAGTGGTAGTGTGTACCAGTAGTAGTAGTTTGTACCAGTAGTGGTAGTTTGTACCAGTAGTGGTAGTGTGTACTATCAGTGGTAGTGTGTACCATCAGTGATAGTGTGTACCATCTGTGGTAGTGTGTACCATCAGTGGTAGTGTGCACCATCAGTGGTAGTGTGTACCATCAGTGGTAGTGTGTACCATCAGTGGTGTGTACCAGCAGTGGTACCATCAGTGGTAGTGTGTACCATCAGTGGTAGTGTGTACCAGCAGTGGTAGTGTGTACCCAGTGTGTACCAGCAGTGGTAGTGTGTACCATCAGTGGTAGTGTACCAGCAGTGGTGTGTACCATCAGTGGTAGTGTGTACCCAGTTTGTACCAGCAGTGGTAGTGTGTACCATCAGTGGTAGTGTGTACCAGCAGTGGTAGTGTACCATCAGTGGTAGTGTGTACCAGCAGTGGTAATGTGTACCATCAGTGTAGTGTGTACCATCAGTGGTAGTGTGTACCATCAGTGGTAGTGTGTACCAGCAGTGGTAGTGTGCACCATCAGTTGTAGTGTATACCAGCAGTGGTAGTGTATACCAGCAGTTACCAGCAGTGGTAGTGTGTACCAGCAGTGATAGTGTGTACCAGCAGTGATAGTGTGTACCATCAGTGGTAATGTGTACCATCAGTGGTAATGTGTACCAGCAGTGGTAGTGTGTACCATGATAGTGGTAGTGTGTACCATCAGTGTACCAGCAGTAGTGTGTACCAGCAGTGGTAGTGTGTACCATCAGTAGTAGTGTGTACCATCAGTGGTAGTGTGTACCATAAGTGGTAGTGTGTACCATCAGTGGTAGTGTGTGCCAGCAGTGGTAGTGTCTGCAGTGTTAGTGTGTACCATCAGTACCATCAGTAGTAGTGGCAGTGATAGTGTGTCAGTGGAGTACCAGCAGTGGTAGTGTGTGCCAGCAGTGGTAGTGTGTGCCAGCAGTGGTAGTGTGTGCCAGCAGTGGTAGTGTCTGCCAGCAGTGGCAGTGTGAGCCAGCAGTGGCAGTGTGTGTCAGTAGTGGTAGTGTGTACCAGCAGTGGAAGTATGTACCAGCAGTGGCAGTGTGTACCAGCAGTGGTAGTGAGTGCCAGCAGTAGTAGTAACACTAGTGGTAGTGTGTACCAGCAGTGGTAGTTTGTACCAGCAGTGGTAGTTTGTACCAGCAGTGGTAGTGTGTACCAGCAGTGGTAGTGTGTACCAGCAGTGGTAGTGTGTACAAGTAGTGGTAGTGTGTACAACAGCAGTGGTAGTGCCAGCAGTGGTAGTACCAGCAATGGTAGTGTACAAGTAGTGGTAGTGTGTACCAGCAGTGGTAGTGTGCACCAGCAGCGGTAGTGTGTACCAGTAGTGGTAGTGTGTACCAGTAGTGGTAGTGTGTACCAGTAGTGGTAGTGTGTACCAGTAGTGGTAGTGTGTACCAGTAGTGGTAGTGTGTACCAGAATTGGTAGTGGGTGCTAGCAGTGGTAGTGTGTACCAGCAGCGGTAGTGTGTACCAGGAGTGGTAGTGTGTAACAGTAGTGGTAGTGTGTACCAGCAGTTGTAGTGTGTGCCAGCAGTGGTAGTGTGTACCAGTAGCGGTAGTGTGTACCAGCAGTGGCAGTGTGTACCAGCAGTGGTAGTGTGTACCAGCAGTGGTAGTGTGTACCAGCAGTAGTAGTGTGTACCAGTAGTGGTAGTGTGTACCAATAGTGGTAGTGTGTGCCAGCAGTGGTAGTGTGTACCATCAGTGGTAGTGTACCAGTAGTGGTAGTGTACCAGTAGTGGTAGTGTGTACCAGCAGTGGTAGTGAGGACCAGCAGCGGTAGTGTGCAACAGTAGTGGTAGTGTGTACCTGTAGTGGTAGTGTGTACCAGTAGTGGCAGTGTGTGTCAGTAGTGGTAGTGAGTACCAGCAGTGGAAGTGTGTACCAGCAGTTTTAGTGTGTACCAGCAGTGGTAGTGTGTAACACTAGTGGTAGTGTGTACCAGCAGTGGTAGTGTGTACCAGCAGTGGTAGTGTGTACCAGTAGTAGTAGTTTGTACCAGTAGTTGTAGTTTGTACCAGTAGTGGTAGTGTGTACTATCAGTGGTAGTGTGTACCATCAGTGATAGTGTGTACCATCTGTGGTAGTGTGTACCATCAGTGGTAGTGTGCACCATCAGTGGTAGTGTGTACCATCAGTGGTAGTGTGTACCATCAGTGGTAGTTTGTACCAGCAGTGGTAGTACCATCAGTGGTAGTGTGTACCATTAGTGGTAATGTGTACCAGCAGTGGTAGTGTATGCCAGCAGTGGTAGTGTGTACCAGCAGTGGTAATGTGTACCATCAGTGTTAGTGTGTACCAGCAGTGGTAGTGTGTACCATCAGTGGTAGTGTGTACCAGCAGTGGTAATGTGTACCATCAGTGGTAGTGTGTACCATCAGTAGTAGTTTGTACCAGCAGTGGTAGTGTGTACCATCAGTGGTAGTGTGTACCAGCAGTGGTAGTGTGTACCATCAGTGGTAGTGTGTACCAGCAGTGGTAATGTGTACCATCAGTGGTAGTGTGTACCATCAGTGGTAGTGTGTACCATCAGTGGTAGTGTGTACCAGCAGTGGTAGTGTGCACCATCAGTGGTAGTGTATACCAGCAGTGGTAGTGTATACCAGCAGTGGTAGTGTGTACCATCAGTGGTAGTGTGTATCAGCAGTGGTAATGCGTACCATCAGTGGTAGTGTGTACCATCAGTGGTAGTGTGTACCAGCAGTGGCAGTGTGTACCAGCAGTGGTAGTGTGTACCAGCAGTGATAGTGTGTACCAGCAGTGATAGTGTGTACCATCAGTGGTAATGTGTACCATCAGTGGTAATGTGTACCAGCAGTGGTAGTGTGTACCAGCAGTGATAGTGTGTACCAGCAGTGATAGTGTGTACCATCAGTGGTAGTATGTACCATCAGTGGTAATGTGTACCATCAGTGGTAGTGTGTACCAGCAGTGGCAGTGTGTACCAGCAGTGGTAGTGTGTACCAGCAGTGATAGTGTGTACCATCAGTGGTAGTATGTACCAGCAGTGGTAGTGTGTACCATCAGTGGTAATGTGTACCAGCAGTGTTAGTGTGTACCATCAGTAGTAGTGTGTACCAGCAGTGATAGTGTGTACCATCAGTGGTAATGTGTACCAGCAGTGTTAGTGTGTACCATCAGTGGTAATGTGTACCAGCAGTGGTAGTGTGTACCATCAGTAGTAGTGTGTACCAGCAGTGATAGTGTGTACCATCAGTGGTAATGTGTACCAGCAGTGTTAGTGTGCACCATCAGTGGTAATGTGTACCAGCAGTGGTAGTGTGTACCATCAGTAGTAGTGTGTACCAGCAGTGGTAGTGTGTACCATCAGTGGTAGCGTGTACCAGCAGTATGTCAGCAAGAAGCCACATTGCTTGTTGTGGCTTTATGTGATAAATACATTACGTACATAAGGGACTTTATCAATTCCTGAACCGATAACCTTCCTGGTGGACGTAACGTCTTCATACAAACTGATCCTCTAATTCACATACCGAGTCCTATTTACGTTCAGACGATCGTGTAACCTTTGACGTTAAACAAGATGAAGGATTTACACCTTTGTTCGGACGTTAGTAGTATACTTCTAAACTTTAGGATCATTGAAGAGATAGGGATCGTCCCTGGAAGGACTGGAAAGAGGGGAGTGAAGGGAATTATAAGTGTTTAGGCTTGATTATTTAACAGACTGATGTGAAGCGTATTAGATCGCAGTGAATGGAGACAAGTAGTCTTTACTGCTTAACGTGCTTTTGGAGTGTGAGCAGTTTAATGCTTATGAAGGAATTCAGGGGTAACAGGTTAGCTGGAATTGAAGTTGTACACTGAAGTTGTACACTGAAGTTGTACTTTGAAGAAGGGGTGGGAACTATAGCAGTTCGAAAGGTCATTAGGATTGTGCTGTCTGCAAGGGCAGGACAGCAACTGAACGAATAATGATGGAAATTATTTCATTTCTTTACTGCTAGCTTAACCGGGAAAGCAGATTCCTTCCTTGCGCAAGGTTCGAACCTGGGACACTCAGTTGTGAACATGACAGCTCAATCTCAAGCTCTTTTTGAGTTATACATCTTGAAATATCAACAAATTCTACATTAATGCGAATGCGAAGTTCCAAACTCATGTAATATTTAATACTGACAGTCGCGTTTTAATAGCTCATAAATATTCCCGCATATTTGTCCCGAATACACAGTTTGGCTATAAAATTTCTGGGTAATACTGTAGTTTAATATCCATGTGAGGCTATATTAACCTGGGGTGAAAAAAAATACTTGATTGGACTTCATATGTGAGAGAAAACTGAGAAGTTTGTTTCGTAAGAGATGGATGACGCTGTTTTCTTCACGGCTTGCCCACTCGCTTGCCCTCTCATGCCCACTCACCTGCCCTCTCTTGCCCACTCACCTGTCCTCTCTTGCCCACTCACCTGCCCTCTCTTGCCCACTCACCTGCCCTCTCTTGCCCACTCACCTGCCCTCTCTTGCCCACTCACCTGCCCTCTCTTGCCCACTCACCTGCCCTCTCTTGCCCACTCACCTGCCCTCTCTTGCCCACTCACCTGCCCTCTCTTGCCCACTCACCTGCCCTCTCTTTCCAACTCATTATCGCCTTTCCCACTCACCTGTTTCCTCTTGCCCACATTTCCATCATCCTATTTCTCGCCTATTATTGTTCTATTTGGGAATAGGGATAAGACTATTAACCAATACGTTCGAATATTACATTGAACACGCCAATGCGTTCGGATGTGGCATCGCACACACTATTAAGCATACCGTTCGATTATGGAATAGGTTTCTTTATTGCGTTCGAATATAGGAGCTCATATGCGTTCGAATATGAGCCTCTGTACTACTCGCCGCTATTTTCGAACACTGGGATATATTGTGCTCGATTATGGGATTCGATCCCCTGCTGCGCTCGGGTACAGATGTGTAGAACACGCTGTGCGGCGTTTAATTCCAGCTTTTAGAGAATTAAACGCTCTTTGTTGTTTTAATGAAACGTAATTTAACCCTTTTTCTACAGCAACAGGAAAAGATAACACAGGAAAACTAAGTGTTCAGATTGCACACTCCTGACAACAGCGAACAAAAGACACAAGCTTAGGAACAATTGGCAAAAAAAAAAACGTTTTTTTTCGTGTAGAGGTTTATTAAACTCAGAATTTGATAAAGCTTTGCACTAAGCCAAAATAATGTACCAATAAAAGACTGAAACGTTTGTCTTTTGTTCGCTAAAAGTCCTGTTTCAGTGCTCTTTCTTTCTGATGCTTTAAACAAACAAAAAAAAAAAAAAGGACAGTAGACAAAATCAGCAACAAAAGATTTGCTTTTGCTTTATTGTTTTAAGTGAGAAGTTCCTCTGCGGTATTTTTCTCTCTCTGGGTGAAAAAAAAAATTACCTCTTACCAGTCATTCAGGTTAATAATGTTATCCCTTGCATTTACGTCAGTGCTGCTGCTGTTGCTGCTGCTCCTGATCCCGCTGCTGCTGCTGCTGCTCCTGATCCTGCTGCTACTGCTGCTGCTCCTGCTGTTCCTACTGCTGCTCCTGCTGTTCCTACTGCTGCTCCTGCTGTTACTGCTGCTACTGCTGCTCCTGCTGCTTTCATCCAACCAAATTTAAGTGTTGTTGCCACTGATGTAACTTGCATAGTTAGGGTGCTTGAAGTTAGCAGTTCTCTCTTTCCTGGCCCTTCAAGACTGGGTGATTAAGTTGGGAGGCTTCTCCGCGACCTTTCAATTTAATGGTCTGATGAAGGATTCACTGAGGATTCATTGTAGTACACATCTTTTTCTTCAAGAAGGCTGAAAGAAGCTTTCCTCCTGAGTTGAAATTCTCAGTTATTCAAGACGGGAGGAAGGCGGCCTTAGAGTGAACACAGTCATCAAACAGTACCACCATCTATGGAACGTACCACTGGAACCACAAACATGATGAACATACCACTGGGAGCACACTCATGAGGTCCCACTGTTTCGAAGATCACCTATAATGTGCCACTGGAATCTTCAAGAGGGGGACCGTTTTTTTGTGTTTAGCCAAAACTACCAAGAGTATGTCAGTGAAATCACTTGGAAGGTCCCAGTGATTCCAAAATCTCAACGAATGTACCATTGAGGTAAATAAAATGTATATACCGTTTACTCCAAGAACACCAAGGGCAATTAGAGCAAGTCAGACATCGGAACTTCAGCAATAACGTGACTTTAAAATGGCCCGAAGGAACACCTTAATAAAGGCCACGTGAGTTATTCATTTGGTTTTATGCAAAGCGCTGAACTCTTATGGGTCCTTCGGCTCGAGGTGTGGAGGCTCGATTATCTGTTAGCTAAGCGCGTGTTCGGTTTCTGATCAGCCAAGCTGTTGGCAATGTCACAGGAAAACAAATGAGCTCTTGGCAGTAGAATAGGGTTAATATAATAATAATAATAATAATAATAATAATAATAATAATAATAATAATAATAATAATAATAATAAATATTCCTTTTATCCTCACGGGAAGTCCTAAGTCTCTCTGGGTTATATATGTATTCCTGGGACCGGGAGATAAATTTGATCCAGGGAAGAAAAGTGCAGCTTAAATGAATATAAGTCAAGAATCTTTTTTTTTTTTCGTTTCCTACACCATTACAGACTTTCTGAAGACCAGAATTCACGCGTTAATAAATTTTAACTAGGCTTGGAGAGCGCTTTATAAATTTATCCTTTGACCTACGTAATCAAATGTGAAAAATTTTAGGGAAAACATTAATTTCTGAAGAGTTGAATAACTGCTGCACAAGTTCAGCAGGACCTTGAAAATCTGTCATGGTCATGCAACTTCAAGAAGCTTCAAGGGAACTTATGGGGCCAAAACTACACGGGATTGGAAGCCCCAGTGACCCGAACACTATCAATATGGAATGATTACATCAACTTCATTTCACAACTACACCTGCTGCCTCCGTATTTGACTGAAGAAGCCTACTGTGTAGGGACAAGTTTCAACAATAAAAATACCTAACTGTTAAAGGTGCGTCTTAATCATCAACTTGTCGGCATTTTATACCATTTTAAAATAAGTATGAATATACTTCACATAGGTCTTTACATGAAAGACGTCTTCAAAGCAGATAAATGGTTCAGAGAACCGACAAGTTGATAAATTAGATACATGTGCAACACTTGGGTATCTTTAATGAGGAAACGTTTCGTCAATAAAGATACCCAAGAGTTGCACATGTGTCGAATTTATCAACTTGTCGGTTCTCTGATCCATTCATCTACTTTCCTGTCAGACACTGCAACATCTTGGGATCTTAATACAGGGAATTCTTCTCTTGCCTAACCTTTAGGCATGACCTGCTTCCACATTTGGATTTGTCAAATGTGATACCGCCTACAACTGCTTCACCTCACCTGCCTACAGTATACAAGCCACTTCTTCGTGCAAATACCGTATTCTTTTCACGACTGATGGCCTGATTACATCGACTCCAGGCTGAGGGACTGGTTACCTCAAACTCCTTCCGCTCTTCACCATTCTCCTTTGAATGGACTGATGAAGCCACTGTGTGGCGAAACGTTTCCTAAAAAAAGATACCCAAGTGTTGCATATGTGTCTAATTTATCAAGACGTCTTTAGACGCCATAAGAGAAAGGATTACAGTGGCCACACAGTGAAAGAGCATTTCGCTCTGTGAAGACCTTCGGGAAGACTTAAAAAAAAAGAAAGGTTCTACACAGAGCTAAAGATTGCCCCCAATAAAAGCCTAATCTGCCACGTGAGATCTTGTCTTCAATGTTGTAGGCAGTACGCTGTTTGGGTTCAACGTGCCATAACACGAGCGAGGGCTCAACAATGGAACTTAAGCGAAGTTAAGTGTTGGCCATTAAGTAGGAACACATTGACGTTGAGAAGACACACCAGAACACTGACGTTGAGGAGACACACCAGAACACTGACGTTGAGAACACACACCATAACACTGACGTTGAGAATACACACCATAACACTGACGTTGAGAACACACACCATAACACTGACGTTGAGAACACACACCATAACACTGACATTGAGAAGACACACTATAACACTGACGTTGAAAAAACACACTGTAGCACTGACGTTGAGAACACGCACCATAACACTGACGTTGAGAAGACACGCTATAACACTGACGTTGAAAAAACACACTGTAGCACTGACGTTGAGAACACGCACCATAACACTGACGTTGAGAAGACACACCATAACACTGACGTTGAGAAGACACACCATAACACTGACGTTGAGAAGACACACTATAACACTGACGTTGAGAAGACACACTATAACACTGACGTTGAGAAGACACACCATAACACTGACGTTGAGAAGACACACCATAACACTGACGTTGAGAAGACACCACAACACTGACGTTCACAAGACCTCAATAATCGTACAACAAAATGTGTCTCTTGTTTCAAGTTAGTACAAAGTAACAGAGATATTATTGAAGGAGCTGACAAATATATCATATCAAAAGACTCATAATTAAAGTCATAATTTCAATGATAGTATCCAAAATACAGGTAAAAAACGACGGGATTATCCACTGTACAAGTAGAAAACGAGATTACCCATAATACCGACATAAAATGACGAGATTACTCACAATACCGGTAAAAAAAAACTGGGATTACCCACATAATCGATATAAAACGATGGTATTACCCACAATACCGATATAAAACGACAGTATTACCCTCAATACTGATATAAAATCATGGAATTGCCCACAATACAGGTAAAAAACAACGGGATTATTCAAGTACAGATATAAAACGATGGAATTATCCACAGTACCGATATAAAACTTCGGGATTATCCACAATACCGATATAAAACGACGGGATTATCCACAGCACCGGTAGAAAGCACTTATGGAGTTCTGGTAGAAAACACATATGAAATTAATGTACCTGATTTCATCTCACACTGTAACAAGCACAAAGAAATTACGGACACCGGACAAAGAAACATTTAAATTAAAACCATCATCGGGACGAGTACAGATTCTTGTGGGACCCCGCTGATGTGTTTGTGTGCGTGTGTGTACTTGGAAAGGGTTACAGGGGTCAGCGCCCCCGCAGCCCGGTCTGAGACCAGGCCTCTTGGCGGATCAGGGTTTGATTAACCAGGCTGTTACTGCTGTACAAACCACAGCCCTGCTGGTCAGGTACTGACTTTAGGTGCCTGTATAGCGCCTTGAAGATACCCAGGGGTCTATTGGTAATTTCCCTTATGTATGCTGGGAGGCAGTGAGACAAAGAGAGAGAGAGAGAGAGAGAGAGAGAGAGAGAGAGAGAGAGAGAGAGAGAGAGAGAGAGAGAGAGAGAGAGAGAGAGAGAGAGAGAGAGAGGAGAGAGTGTGGGGGGAAGGAAAGGGAAGGGGGGTAAGCCATTAAGCCAGCATTGCTCGGTCCCTTTGATGAATTCTCGTCTATTGGTTTAAAGGTCCTGGCCACTCACCATGCAGTGCCTTCCACCATAACTACAGCACCTGACCTTCACACTGTTTATCCCACTCCTCGCCGGTGAGTACAGTTTGGCAGTGTGTGTATCTAAGAGGACCGAGGATAGAACCACCACCACCTCATCATCATCGCCCTTAGGGTCCTTCAGGATCCTAGATCTTCACAAATAATAATAATCTCACTTGCATTCAGATAAATGCGAAATTATGACGGTCTGAGGAATTATTTGATCACGAAAATTATCTTATTAGCTCTCTACCTTCAAATTATGAAGATAGCCATCAACCTCTGGGTATTGTACAAGACACATGGGTAACTTTATTGCCGAAACGCTTTTTACCCAGGCGAAACGTTTCAGTAATAAAGAAACCCAAGTGTTGCACTTGTGTCTTATCTTCTCACCATTGGGAAGGTTCACTTGTGGACAGTTTTGCGTGCATGGGTGCGACTGTGGTGTGGGCTGAGGGTGGAAGTACTTGCTTCAGAGGTATGTTGAACCCAGCAGTACCTGCCGGATTTTCTTCGCAGTACACTCTGGAATGGTAGGTGACGTGTGAAACAAGTCAAACAAAGTCACCTGGATAGGTTAAGTTAGGTAAAGTTTGTCAGGACACAGGACAAATGTTTGGGTCTCTGACAGTCACGAGTAACTTTCCTCTGTTTTCTTTTTCTCCATCATAGTGTTTGTCTGTGATTTTTTGCAGCTGTTAACTGTTTTCTACCTGGAGTCTACCTGGAGGGTGTTCCGGGGGTCAAGGCCCCCTCGGTTCAGTCCTTGACCTGACTTCCCGGTGGATCAGGGCCTGATCGACCAGGCTGTTACTGCTGGCCGCATGTATTCCAACGTGCACAGCACAGCCCTGCTGATCGGGTAATGACTTCAGATATCTGTCCAGCTCCCTCTTGAAGACAGCCAGGTGTCTATTGGTAATTCCCCTTATTCCTGGTGGAAGGCTGTTGAACAGTAATGGGCCCCGGACATTTAATGAGTTTTCTCTTAGTGTATTAATGGTACCCCTTGTTGCGCAAAAATGTGGGATAGCTGGGGGCTTGAGCCTGGTCTAAGGGTAAAGGTAACAGTTACACACATCTCAAGCCCAAACCGTCCACCCAGGGCTATCCCAGTCAAAACAGAAAGCGCTAAACCAGTATGTGTTACTTCAAGGGGTTGGTTAACAGAGGGTTAGGCAAAAATCCCAATTAGGAAAATATATCTATTTAATCACCATAACGTAACATAACATAAAAACCTTAATTCTAAACGCCCAAAGGAGGGTACACACAGCTGGCTGGAGGTTCAGCCACCATAACACTAGGCTTCCGTCAGCGTCAGGCCGTCATTACACTACAAACCTCATTTCTTACTTCATCACTCATCCCACAGCACCCTGACCATGTCAAAGCCTGGGTGAACATACAGGTAAGCCATATGAAAGCCTATGGCTTGAGTTGGATAAACAAAATGAGTGTACAACTACAAACTTAACTTAAATACACAGCATCTCCGACGCCAGCCTCTACACACCATGCTAACGTCACGTGAACCCCTCCCCACGCTTACTCTGCGTACCCAAACATCTTTGGAAAATAAATCATTAACACAATTTCTTTATAATTACAGTTAGAGTACTTTACAGTACCCCTAAATGCACATTATCAATTATAAAATTATTCCTGACAACTACAATATTCATATTATTATGGCACACTTCACCACTATATGTACATTACGATGTCATGCAGAACCCTGCATAACACCCCTGCATTTCAGTAGGGGTATATTGCATCGCTGGCCCTGTCTTTTACTTTCGTAGGGAGTGATTTCTGGGTGCAGATTTGGGAACAGTTCCTCTAGGATTTTCCAGGTGTAGATTATGATGTATCTCTCTCGCCTGCGCTCCAGTGAATACAGGTCAAGTGACTCCAAGGTAGTTGAAGGAACTTACATGTGCAGTGAAGGTTCTCTGTACATTCTCTAGATCTGCGATTTCACCTGCCTTGAATGGGGATGCTAATGTACAGCAGTATCGCAGCCTAAAGAGAACAAGCGACTTTATTTGCACCACAATATAACATAAAATTATATTTTTCCTTATCTCACTTATGTCTTTAAAGGACATTTCCTAGTGAGTGAATAAGTCACTTGAGATGATAGCTGATGGATGTTTTTCACCTTAGCATGAGGTACTAGGGCTGCTAGTGGACCCCGCCTCATGTGACGCCCTCTCCAGCTGCTGCACATTAATTCCGGTCCAATTTACATAGCTGCATTTGTACATCTACTTCAGAGATATCAGCTCTATAGAACTGAACTTGTATCAAGACTGAGGGACTGACCACCTCAGATCTCTTCTACAGCTGTCTCCAGTATTTTAGTCACTTCTGCATTCTACAGATGAAGTCTGCTGTGCAGGAGGAAAGTTTTGAAAATAAATATACCAAACCGTTGCACATGTGTTTTATTCGTCTGTTGGCTACTGTTTAAAGAATATTAAGTAATTAATCTGGTGACCTCGACTCAAGGCACTGTCCTCACCTGTAGGACACAGGGGACAGCAAGACTTCTGTCTCACAACACTGCCCTGCATCTGTCAGGTCACCAACACTGCCCTGCGTCTGTCAGGTCACCAACACTGCCCTGCATCTGTCAGGTCACCAACACTGCCCTGCGCCTGTCAGGTCACCAACACTGCCCTGCGTCTGTCAAGTCAACAACACTGCCCTGCGGCTGTCAGGTCAACAACACTGCCCTGCGTCTGTCAGGTCAACAACACTGCCCTGCGTCTGTCAGGTCACCAACACTGCCCTGCGTCTGTCAGGTCACCAACACTGCCCTGCGTCTGTCAGGTCACCAACACTGCCCTGCGTCTGTCAGGTCACCAGCACTGCCCTGCGTCTGTCAGGTCACCAACACTGCCCTGCGTCTGTCAGGTCACCAGCACTGCCCTGCTTCTGTCAGGTCACCAACACTGCCCTGCATCTGTCAGGTCACCAATACTGCCCTGCGTCTGTCAGGTCACCAACACTGCCCTGCACCTGTCAGGTCACCAACACTGCCCTGCGTCTGTCAGGTCACCAACACTGCCCTGCATCTGTCAGGTCACCAACACTGCCCTGCATCTGTCAGGTCACCAACACTGCCCTGCGTCTGTCAGGTCACCAACACTGCCCTGCGTCTGTCAGGTCAACAACACTGCCCTGCGGCTGTCAGGTCAACAACACTGCCCTGCGTCTGTCAGGTCACCAACACTGCCCTGCGTCTGTCAGATCACCAACACTGCCCTGCGTCTGTCAGGTCACCAACACTGCCCTGCGTCTGTCAGGTCACCAACACTGCCCTGCGTCTGTCAGGTCACCAGCACTGCCCTGCTTCTGTCAGGTCACCAACACTGCCCTGCATCTGTCAGGTCACCAACACTGCCCTGCATCTGTCAGGTCACCAACACTGCCCTGCGTCTGTCAGGTTACCAACACTGCCCTGCGTCTGTCAGGTCACCAACACTGCCCTGCGGCTGTCAGGTCAACAACACTGCCCTGCGGCTGTCAGGTCAACAACACTGCCCTGCGTCTGTCAGGTCAACAACACTGCACTGCGTCTGTCAGGTCACCAACACTGCCCTGCGTGTCAGATCACCAACACTGTCCTGCGTCTGTCAGGTCACCAACACTGCCCTGCGTCTGTCAGGTCACCAGCACTTCCCTGCGTCTGTCAGGTCACCAACACTGCCCTGCGTCTGTCAGGTCAACAACACTGTCCTGCGTCTGTCAGGTCACCAACTCTGTCCTGCATGTCAGGTCACCAACACTGTCCTGCGTCTGTCAGGTCACCAACACTGCCCTGCGTCTGTCAGGTCACCAACACTGCCCTGCATCTGTCAGGTTACGAACACTGCCCTGCATCTGTCAGGTCACCAACAATGCCCTGCATCTCTCAGGTCACCAACAATGCCCTGCATCTGTCAGGTCACCAACAATGCCCTGCATCTGTCAGGTCACCAACAATGCCCTGCGTCTGTCAAGTCACCAACACTGCCCTGCATCTGTCAGGTCACCAACACTGCCCTGCATCTGTCAGGTCACCAACACTGCCCTGCATCTGTCAGGTCACCAACACTACCCTGCATCTGTCAGGTCACCAACACTACCCTGCGTCCGTCAGGTCACCAACACTGCCCTGCATCTGTCAGGTCACCAACACTGCCCTGCATGTCAGGTCACCAACACTGCCCTGCATCTGTCAGGTCACCAACACTACCCTGCGTCCGTCACGTCACCAACACTGCCCTGCATCTGTCAGGTCACCAACACTACCGTGCATCTATCAGGTCACCAACACTACCCTGCGTCCGTCAGGTCACCAACACTGCCCTGCATCTGTCAGGTCACCAACACTGCCCTGCATGTCAGGTCACCAACAATGCCCTGCATCTGTCAGGTCACCAACACTGCCCTGCATCTGTCAGGTCACCAACACTGCCCTGCATCTGTCAGGTCACCAACAATGCCCAGCATCTGTCAGGTCACCAACACTGCCCTGCATCTGTCAGGTCACCAACACTGCCCTGCATCTGTCAGGTCACCAACAATGCCCTGCATCTGTCAGGTCACCAACACTGCCCTGCATCTGTCAGGTCACCAACACTGCCCAGCATCTGTCAGGTCACCAACACTGCCCTGCATCTGTCAGGTCACCAACACTGCCCTGCATCTGTCAGGTCACTAACACTGCCCTGCATCTGTCAGGTCACCAACACTGACCTGCATCTGTCAGGTCACCAACACTGCCCTGCATCTGTCAGGTCACCAACACTGCCCTGCATCTGTCAGGTCACCAACACTGCCCTGCGTCTGTCAGGTCACCAGCACTTCCCTGCGTCTGTCAGGTCACCAACACTGCCCTGCGTCTGTCAGGTCAACAACACTGTCCTGCGTCTGTCAGGTCACCAACTCTGTCCTGCATGTCAGGTCACCAACACTGTCCTGCGTCTGTCAGGTCACCAACACTGCCCTGCGTCTGTCAGGTCACCAACACTGCCCTGCATCTGTCAGGTTACCAACACTGCCCTGCATCTGTCAGGTCACCAACAATGCCCTGCATCTGTCAGGTCACCAACAATGCCCTGCATCTGTCAGGTCACCAACACTGCCCAGCATCTGTCAGGTCACCAACACTGCCCTGCATCTGTCAGGTCACCAACACTGCCCTGCATCTGTCAGGTCACCAACACTGCCCAGCA